>NC_050518.1:24322527-24324245 GCF_002922805.2 Oryzias melastigma | reverse complement strand
AATATCTTTTTAAAGTTTTATAATTTGTGGAGACACTTTTTAAAATGTTCAACTCCAGAAATTACTTTTATTATGTCAAACATTTGAATGACAGTGGACAACAGGGTCTGTGAGGGCTTCAGTGTTAGTGAAAAACAAAGTAAGCTAGGGAGGGGTGATATGCTGGTGCCAGTATTTGTATCAGCCGATATTTGCATAATTTGAGTTTATTGGTATTTGATTAATACTAAAAAAAATCCATTGATATTCTTCTGACTTTTTTTAGATACACTTTATTTTTCACTTGCATACTTGTTCCTAATACATTAGATTCATGGCAGTGGGAATCTTAAGTTTACAGTCATAGTCAGTATTTGTTCTGTTTTCATGTATATTTTATATTCGATAGGATACATGTTTTTCCTAATAAATCCCTGGCTATGGAAAGCTTATGATTCGCGGTTGCGTCTAATAGTCAGTATATGGTTTAAATGTTTTCAGATATATTTTCAAAGTTTTAAATTGATGCTTGTTCCTATGAGATCCCTTGCTGTATGTTAAAAATGACAAGTTTTAAGTTGTTGTATATTGAAAGAAAAGTTGTGCATTTCTTATAAAGAAACAAATAGCAAATCTAAACTTAGTGTTATTGTAGACACTTATTTATAGGTATCAGCTAAAAAAAATAGTATTGGCCCATCCTTAAAGTAAACCAACCTAAAACTGACAAAGGAAGAAGCGTATGACCAATTTATTAACAAGTCTCCTAAACTGGATACAATAAACAGATTTTATTTATCCCACTTTGTCACAATACTGTTTCTAGAAATGTTCTAGCTGTTACAAGCCAATACTGAACATAAAGTTTTTATGAGAAAATGTGATGCAGTGGGCTGCACGGTGGCGCAGTGGTTAGCGCTCTCGCCTCACAGCGAGAAGGCCCCGGTTCAAATCCCAGCTGGGACCTTTCTGTGTGGAGTTTGCATGTTCTCCCCGTGCATGCGTGGGTTTTCACCGGGGACTCCGGCTTCCTCCCACCGTCCAAAAACATGCTTCATAGGTTAATTGGTGACTCTAAATTGCCCCTAGGTGTGAATGTGAGAGTGAATGGGTGTGTGATTGAGGCCCTGCGACGGACTGGCGACCTGTCCAGGGTGTACCCCGCCTTCGCCCTTCAGTAGCCGGGATAGGCTCCGGCACCCCGCGACCCCGAAAGGGAAAAAGCGGACAAGAAGATGGATGGATGGATGGAAGTGATGCAGCTACTGTAGAATCTGAATCATTTACAGTACAGATGATCAATGTACATGAAGTTTCACCCACCCAATCTGTAAACCAGGTTTTAATTATGAGACACATCTAAACTGTACTGTCAATAACTACATATTCCAAATGTTTTTAATTTGATTTAGGAACTTTGAAGAATGTTTTTTTATGTCGTTAAGGCCTTCTAGTTCAGAGCATTTGTTACTGTAGAAATGTGTTGAAAGCAAATCGGAAGAAAAGAAGATGAAATAAATTGGATTCAAACAAGTCACATCTGTGTTACTATAAAATCTAATGTCTAAATGTAAATTAAAATGAGGGGAAATTGTTTTATTTAATTAAAAAAAATCATATATTTACTTTTTTGCTGGATGTTGGGAGCATAAGTAAGTTCAGTGATCTTTCTAGTCTGTCTGGTGGTTTAATCTATTTCAAATTTCAGGTTTGCAAACATTTTTATTTTTTAGATATTT
>NC_050518.1:24320361-24321994 GCF_002922805.2 Oryzias melastigma | reverse complement strand
CCTTAACAGTATTGTTAACTATGTATGGCAACAGCACAGACAGGTTTATTTCCACTGTTTTTATTCTTTGAAGTTATTTGAGGCTATTTTATATATTGTACATTTTGGTTCTTTATTTAACCTGTTACCTTAAAGTGTATGTTGTTATTACACAGACAAATTAGCATTTTTTTGATAATCTTATTCTTTAATGTTGCAAAATACGTCAAATTAATATATTCTGTTTTAAACTGTTTTAAAAATAAAAGTTTTCATGTACATTGTTTGTTATTTCTGTTCTCCCTCCGAAAAGTATAGATAAGAATACCGGATAGATAAGCAGTATTGATAAGAGTAGTATTGATAAAATATTAACAATATCCCTCTCTGTTCTTTACATTGTTGCTCTTTGACAAAACCATTGACTGTAAAGCCTTGATTCCACTGAGCGGTCCGGTCCAGTCCAGTCTGGTATTTTGAGCTTTTCCACTGTAAAATGGACCCTTTAGAGAATTCTGACCTGAACCTCTTGAGTGCCGCCATTCGTTGGAGGTCTATAGAAAAATGGAACAGGACAGTTAGAGTTTTTATTGCCACCCGCTGATTGGCAGACAGATGTATTCTTCTTATCACCCAACAATCTTCTTTCAAACAACATTAAATTCCTGTTATACACGACAAAAAGTAAAGCAATAAAAAGACGAGCTGTCAGATGACCTCCATTGTTGTTGCTTTTCTAGTCGTCACACTACAATGACGCGATGACACGCTAGCGTTCTACACCACGCATGCATTTTGAAAACAAACTGTTCTGTGGAAGTGAGGCTTAACTGACAGGAAACACTCACTAGAATTAACTTGTTAACTGGTCCGTACCGTACCACCCCTTACGAGACCGGACTGTATCGGACCGTTTAGGCTTTATAGAACTGTGACGTCACCCACAGGGTGGAAAATTATTTCAGGTTCCAGTGAAATGAATTCAATTCAGACACTTTTTTTTGCAGTACAGATGTTATGCTGATCTGATCAATCAGTTTATAAAACTAATAACTTGCACTACAGAAAAATTATCATTAAAAAATTTATATTAGCAAAATCCTGCTAAAAAAACAGCAATTCTGACAAATAGAATGATTAAGAGCTTTCTATTTCTCAATAGAAGTCTATGGGATTACGATTTGCTGGGACCTGCAGATACTTCCTAGTTGATATGCAAGGGGGGCGGGGTCTCTCAGTTCAGATTTCAAATACACTTAATGGGCTGAAATAAATTGTTAAATAGAATTACCTGAATTTTTGTTATGCAGACAACAAGATGCAAAGATACAATAGTGCAAAAGTTTGACCCTAAAATCTTCTTTCTTGATCTCTAGCCTTTGCCATAAATAATTTTCTGTAACTAGATGCAAAAAATGTAATACGCTATGACAAATGGCAAAATTAAAGAGTCATAATAAGGTGAAACGGCTTTCTCAACTGACCCAAACATGTACACTGTATTTATACAATTTGTGTATAAAGGTTTCTCAGAACTCTTGTTCAGTGTTACCTTAACACATAATAAGAAAAGTTAAGCTTTTTGAATAACTTTAATATTAGCTTTAAATTATCTTCATATTTTATAATATATAAACTTGTGAAATAAAGGACA
>NC_050518.1:24312222-24320261 GCF_002922805.2 Oryzias melastigma | reverse complement strand
AGAGGCTTACAGTCCCGCACATAACTTAGAGGTTAATTTCTAATGAACTCCTGCTGCTCTGCAGAAACTATGTCCTAGAAAATTATTAAAAGACCACTGAGAACACTGTTATAGTATATTAAAAGATGATCAGAGTGGGACTTCAAAAGGCCTGAAAATTGTTTCTGGAGTTTATTTAAATAGTTTGAAACAACTGTATCTACGGAAACCGAAAACACCCTGCCCTCCTTTCTTTTTTAATCTTTTTTTTTTTGTTATAACGAGATCGAATATAAAATGAACTACTTCGTTTTCTCGTTCTAACAAATTATTATGTTGTTTTCTTGAGAAAATTAAGTTTGTTTTCTAATAATAACAAGATAATATCTCGTTTAATGAGAAAACGATCAAAAAAATTAGGGCAGGCTGTTTTTTGGTTTCCATGTGTCCTTGACTGATTCAATTAAGAAATGACTGATAAATCAGCACTTTAAAGCTAACTCAGTGTTGATAGAATTGGTGTTGTGAGCACAGTTTATTTGATTCGTCAAACTTTCGTTTATGATCATACTTTTTTTTTAAGAACGTCACAGGTTTGAAAAAGTTTGTAAAATCTGTTGGTTCTCCTGTGTTTTTTTTCTATGTTGTGGATTGTGAATCAAGATTCTATAAAAACCTCCAAGTTACATCAGTACCTGGAGGTTTCACAGAATTCTGGACCAAGTCGTTCTGCTCACCTGCATGTCTTCACGTCTGCATGTTACGTTGTGTTTCCTAGAAAGACTATTCGTTTTCCGAGTCACTGACTTCACTTCATTTCACATAATTAACTTTAAAGAAAATTATCAATGTGTTAATTATCAGAGTGAATAAATGCATTTATGAGCCTTTATACTCCTGGAGGATTTTAAAGATGAGAAAAAGTGAGAAATTTATATGAAGAATAAGGAAAAAACGAGTAATTTTTGCAAACCAAACTCAGTTTTCTTCATCTCTTTCTCAGATTTAAGATTATATTTCATCTGAAGGCATGTATTGATTTCAGATTATTATTACTCCATAATTTCTAATTTTCTGATGTTTATTCCCTGATTTATTTTTATTTTATAAAAGTGTTGAGGTCTTGCTGACCCACAAGATTACCTTGGATTATTATTGGATCAGAATAACTATGATAAAATAACGATCAATGGATTCTCTACAAGCATTTTATTATCCTGCCAGAGTATGGAAACAAATGAATCCATGTTTTTATTATCCTTGTGAGATGTGGACCTCAGATGAAAGAAAATTGAATGTATTAATTGATGTAAAAATGACAGGATGGAATTTGTTGAAAAATCAATCTCATTCTCTCTGTTTTGTCTTTGCCTCCCCCCCACAGGGTTCCATCATAAGTAGCCCCCGGTCCCACGCACAGCGCCCCCTGCCGGCTGTAGGTCCATGTTACAGCCCCATGATGATGCCGTCGTCTCCAACAGCCTACCGGCCACACCGCCCTACTCAGAGCCCCGGTACAGGGGTGGGGGGTGGGCCGGGGCTCTGTCACAACCAGGGAGGCGTCCATACCTCGCCTCTCGCGAGCGGGGTCGGGGTTGGGGGCGGCGGAGGGATGCCCAGCGGGGGCGGTCAAGTCGGAGGAGGCCGGATGGTGAGCTTCCTCGGCAGCCGCCGAGGCAAGGCTCCTGGTCCCCTGACGATGACCTCACCTCCTCCTCAGGGTCCTCCGAGTCCCCTGCTGATATCCTCCCCTCCCCACTACCCCGCCCCCGCGCCTCCCATCCTCCTCCCATCCTCCCCTTCCCCATGCCCCTCCCCATCGCCCAACCTCGGTCAGTCGGACTCAGTCGGAGTTGGAGGGGCCGTAGGTTCAGGAGGGGGGCCGTCCAAACTCCAGGCGTTGCACGCCCAGTACTGCCACAGCAACAGTGGAGGGGGTGGAGTGCCTGGCCACCAGTCCCAGCAGACCCCGCCCCCGCCCTACAACCACCATCACCGCTACCACATGCAGAGCATGCCGCAACACCACGCCCTCACGCACAGGTTCTCAGCCCCCCGCCGCCAAGGCCCCCCCGGTTGCGCTCCCGCTCCCATCCAGCCCCATCAGAGGCTGCCGCACGGCACCGCCCACCACCCGCGCTACAATATGGCGTCGGGCTTCACCACGCCCCCGCCGCTGTCCCCTCACTCCCCCGTCACCCCTACCACCCCACACGGACTCTACCACTCACACCCTGCGGCCGGGCGAGCGGGAGGGGGCGCCAAGCTCCCCCTGACAATCTCACACTCCCAGCCCCACCCCCACGCTCATACTCACACTCACAACCACGCCTTGCACACACACTCCCCCCTAAGCCCCTCCCCATCCGCCTCCACCCACTTCATCTTCTCAACCCCCCCACCTCAGACCCCCTCCGCGCGCCTCGTCACCCAGACGCCCCCACAAGCCTATACACCCCAATATCCGCCACTATCGTCTATCCCCCCTCCCCCGCCTCACTCCCCGTTACCCCCTCCGTCAGCCACCCCGCTCTCCCCACACCCCCCAGGGGCAGGGCAAGGGGGGGCTCCCAAATCGAAGCCCGTCAGCCGGATCAGTACGGTCGTGTGAGGAGGCAGAAGTCCAGGACGGTGGCGCGGCACCCCACTCTTTTCCACCAGGGAGCGGCTGTAAGGGCGAGGAGGAGGCGAAGAGGAGGAGGAGGGCAGATGCAGGTGTATCAAGGCGGTCGCCTGGTGAGGAGGAGAGCCCTGAGAGCCGGGAAGAGGAAACTGCTCAGCCTGTGTTACTTTCACATCAACTTCCCCGGCAGGTGAACTTCTGAAGGACCTGGACTCCAACAAAAACTTTTCACGTGACGCCGGCGGAGAGCTCTTACTTTGTCCTTTTGAAAGTGTCCTCATTTCCTTTTTGTAGTTTTGCTCTGAAGTCAGCAGGAACTCCAGAGGAAGCGTTTGGAGTTCGTCGTGATCAGAGGAAACGTTGTCCTGCTGAGGAGGACCAACGGTTTAGGGACCAGTCAGAAGGTAACAGTGCCTGAGAACATTAAAGGGTTAGCCGTGTACAGAGCTGGTTAATGGAACAGATTTTATTTTGAAAGTCCCATCCCAAATTGAAGTGACAGTCGTCTCACACTACCTTGTCTTTGACGGATATTTAACCTGCCGAGAGGCCAAGCAGGAGTGGTTAGCATCGATATGGTGGCGTTTTTGTGTCTTAGACAGACATGCATGACCTTTGCAATAGCTAATGATTATCAGTGGTTGAAATCCTATATGCACGGAGAGGGATGTGTGGTAATGTAAAGCCCCAATCCGCTGCTCCTTTGAGAAGCGGGTTTCTCCATAGACAATAAACGTCGAAAACCTTTAAAAAAAGCCATTCAAACAAGAACTACAGGTGTCTTTTTACCTTTGTGTGTTTGCAAAAACGACAAAAAAGCCTTTAGTGTTTGTGGATTACAGGGTTCTGGGGGGAGCTGATCTGTTGGTTTGGACTGGGAGGTGGTGTAAATTTGGGGTTTATCTGTTCTAAACCTGTGAATGCTCTCTCTCGTTTTCAAGTATTCATGAAAGTGTAAGCCTGAATCTGTCAGAAATAGTATCTGTCACCTGTACTTTAAGCTTTACACTGTATCCAACTCTCTACGTTGCCAGAGAAGGAGATTAAGCTGAAAGGTGCCAAATAGGGGAGCAGTAGCACTAAAAGTGGTTTTAATTTGGGTTGCCTTGATCTTTGTTTTTCAGCAGCTACATTTAAAGAACCTGAGTGGGAAATTATGACTAGTAAAAAAGCCTTCCAGACCATATCAATGCATAAAAAAGACACATAGTTTTTTTTTCCATGTTTTAGAATTTTTCTTTTTCAAAACAGAGAATAATAGCCATTATCAGGCTTTTTTTTTCTTTTTTCAGACAATTAGAGGCACATTTCACAGCATCCTGCAGTAGTTGGATGTTGCAATGAAAATTGACAGAACATTAAAGGGTCACCAAACCCTAAATCAACTTTTTTTATCTGTTGATCTCTATAAATTGGGCTTTTAAAATGTTGTCTGTTGGTTATTGACAATTTTTTTGACAAATTAAAATAAAATTGTTTAATTCTTGAAAATATAGTCAAAAACCCTTTGTGTGCTGCCCCCTACAGGTTGATTTGAGGGATTACAATCTGCAGCTGATAAGTCCAGCCCCCAAGCCCCACCCCTCTGACTGGATTTTCACATTTCAGCTGTGGGTGGAGTCAGTTGTGGGTGGAGTCAGCCTCCTTTAAAGGTTACCCTTCTTAACTAAGAAGCTGTGATAGATTTCTGATGCATCACAGGTGAAAAAGCTCCACTAAGGTGATATTTGAGAAGGCATGTCACAGTGTTGTGTGATTTGGATGCTTCTAGTCTCAAGATTTTAAAGAATCCAAACTACTTTAAACGAATCTATAAATTCTACCAAGCAGTTTTGTTCTCCTTTTCCCTTCAAGGGTCGCCACAGCCAATCAGCTTCCACCATCTGTCTTCTGCATCATCTTCTCTAACTCCAGCTACCATCATGTCTTCATTTGTGGGATCCATAAACCTCCTCTTTGGTCTTCATCTAGACCAGAGGTCTGCAACCTTCAGCAATGAAAGAGTCATTCAGGTTGATTTCTCATCGACTACAACCCAGTAGGAAGCACAAAGTCTTCCTTCACCCTTTAAAAAACATAAGACACTAATTTGTATTTGTATGATAAACATAACTTAATTGTTGTTCATTTAATAAAACCCACACATTATAAGAAAATAGCCTTTCTTAACTTTTGACAGAAGTTCCTTTCAAAATAAAAAACACCCTGTCTAATATAATATTCTCAGTGCAGCAAAAGAAGTAATAGCAAGTGTAATGTCAGCAGTGATTAAACGAAAATAGTTAATTTTATTGGTGTTGGTGCATTTCTAACAGAATTATAAATCTAAAAAACTAAAATGAAATCCAAACTAATTAAGTGACATCTGCCATATTTTTTTATTTTTCAAACACATTTAAAATTCCTAATTTTTTTAAAAATAGAAAATTAATCTCTAATTAATTATTGACCTAATTAGATTTTTTGTAGTTTTTGACACACAAAAAGGTGTGAAAATGTTGTATTTCAACTTGTGATATGGACTGTTTGTAAATGAGTTAAAGTTTGAGTTAGTTTCCTTTTTCCCCTTTTACTACTTTCTCACTTCTTACTTTTTAATCGTTACTTGTTAACATTCAGAATCTTTTTTTCAATTTTTCTTTAATAAAAGAGCCACAATGGAGGGGTAAAAGAGTCACATGAGGCTCTGGAGCTGCAGGTTGCAGACTCCTGTTCTAGACCTCTTTCCGGGCAGCTCTAGACTCAGCATCCAGGTCTCTCCTCCGGACATGTCAGAACCATCTCAGTCTGGCCTTCTCCTTTCCTTCTTCCACCCACAGTGGTCTAATTTCCACCGGCACCCTGTTGGTGAACAGAACTGATGGCGGTCGTTGTTAACCCGACCTGGACCGATCCGTTATGGACATCATAGCTCTAATTCACATATTTAGTTTAAAGATGTCCTTCCTGACGTAACTCTCTGTATTCATGCGGGACCAGCCTTGTGGCTACATGACATGACATTACTACTACGCAGTTTTGATTCTTTAAAATCTCAGGACCAAAAGCATCCAAATAAATACTGAGATATATGTCATATGGGTTAGTTTAGAATCCAGAATTGTTAGCTTTCGGCGTTACTTTGGACAGAAAAGATGCTTCTGAACTTATCTTTAAAAAAGGGGGCAAACAGGTGAGGCCCACACACCTTTCATTGGCTAGAGGGCTGCTCTAGAACTCATAGTTTGATAAAACTCTCATGCAATTGACATGATTGTTTTTTGTTCGTTAGTTAAAACCAACACTTAAATAATGGATTTATGGTGATCTGAGGAATAGATTTTATAACTGATCGAAAAACATTACAGCCCCAGTGCAAGTACATTAACATTTGTGTTTAAGTTGTCTCCCATTAAAGTGAATAGAAACAACACTTCCTAATAATCACTGATTGTATATGAGAACTGGATCGAGTGAGTGTGACATCACCCATGGAAAATGGCCTACTACTACTACTGGCTCCAACAGAATGAAGTCAATTCATTCACCCTTTTTCAATGATATGGACTCCACTATTGGAACAAGCCGTCGTAAGTAAACGGTGGTTGGTCTAAGTCGGTCTGAGTTAACATTTCTACTCTCACCAATCAGGAGTGAGCTTGTTAGAAGGCCACACCCCTTCCATTGAAAGTGGGCTACACAAAATCAGTCAATCAAAAGTTTTGAATGTTATACGTGGCGTCTGATTGGTCAATGTACAACTTGAATAACTTACACTACAGAAAATACCATGAATTACAATTATTAAGAAGACCTTAAAAGATGTCTCCAATCAAGAATTATTATTCTGACCAATAGGCCAGCTCTGTGGCCTTGTGGTAGAGTGTCCGCCCTGAGACTGGAAGGTCGTTAGTTCAAATCCAACCTGAGTCATGCCAAAGACTCTAAAAATGAGACCCAGTGTCTCCCTGCTTGACACTCGGCATTAAGGAGTTGGATTGGGGAGTTAAACCACCAAATGGTTCCCGAGCGCGGCTGTATCTGCAGCTCACCCCTCCCCCAGGGGATGGGTCAAATGCGGAGAACGAATTTCACACACCTAGATGTTTGACAACTAACGGGACTTTAACTTTAATAGCTGTTTGTTTATCTGAAGAAGTCTATGTGGTTTAGGCTTCTTGATACCAGCATGTACTTCCTGTTTGGAACCAAAGGGGGGTGGAGTCACTCAGTCCAGTCTTCATATACAGTAACAATCCACCAAGTGTTCACCTAGTGAACTGCTGTGGCTCCAGTTATGTTCATGATGAAGCAGAGCAGAATAAATACATTTAGTTTTTATTCTTAAAATGTTGAACACTTTCAACATTGTTTTAATAATTTAAAAAACAAATGAACATCGAGTTGGCTAAAAAACAAACGAGAGGTCCTAATTTCCCACCCAGTCCAGAGGGTTTTATGTTTGACTAATTGGAAAAAGTGTGGTTTCTTGAAGCCCCGTTTGACCTGAGGTTTGGGACTCAGGGTGTTTCAAAATAGAGAAAAGGTGCCTTCAGATTTGAAGATGGAACTGATTGTATTCCTGAAAGACCGCCTGGGAATATAAAGACACTTCAGTGTCTAATTCAGTACAACACTGGAAACGTGTCCATTCACAGCAGCAGAAGATAAAAAGCCATTTACTGCATTTAAGACAAAAACAAAAAAAACATGGCTGCAGAGCTGAGCCATTCTCCACCCGACAAACACGAGGAGCCGGAGACGTGGACCTCATTTCATCCAGAAGGACTTTCTGAAAGCTCACTGGACTGGAGAGTAAAGCATGTTTCCACACCACACAGCACTGAGAGACAAACTCTTGAAAAGAACTCATTTTTACACATGATTTTTGCACTTTGCAGTTAAAAAAACTATTTACGGTTGCTTTTTGTTTCCCTTGTGGTTTTCCATGGAATCTAAATTGTCAGGGAAGCTTAGTGCTGCTGGTAGAAAGTTTTCTTTTTGATTTTTATTTTACCAGTTGAACTAAATTACCAGGTGACTGCAACTTTTCAACGCTGGTTGCTCTGCAGCCAGAGAGCTGCTTTTTATTGACGATTACCAGCATTTACCTGGTGGAGCACGGGAAAG
The DNA here is from genome assembly GCF_002922805.2 of Oryzias melastigma. Lineage (NCBI taxonomy): Eukaryota > Metazoa > Chordata > Actinopteri > Beloniformes > Adrianichthyidae > Oryzias > Oryzias melastigma. The sequence continues at coordinate 24,312,550 of NC_050518.1, read as the reverse complement.
TCTTCATTAGCTCTGGATAGAAATGTCACTGACATCTCCTGTGTTCCACTTTGATGACGTGAATGCACCAACTGTAGATACTAACTGTACAGTGTGTTCTGTTTCAATGGGGCCAACAGCATAGATTTGCAGCAAAGATCCAGAATGTGTTTTTTCGTTTATTCTGTTCTCCAAACCCTACATGTTTGAGATGCATCTTGGATTTTCTGGAGTTCCTCTGGGATCCTTTGTGGGTCCCTTGACATTTTCAATTTGTAGAATCCCCTATCATTTTTTTAACTGATCTACTAATAATATTGTGTAAAAATCTACTAAGATGTTTTACTTC
>NC_050518.1:24309733-24312179 GCF_002922805.2 Oryzias melastigma | reverse complement strand
ACATTTTTGAGGCACCTTCTTAAATGATAAAAGCCTTTTTTTTCAACTTTTCGTTAAAGAACACTAACAACTTTCACGGATTAACATGCAACTTGTGTGCAAATCTTTTAAAGTGTGGTGATTAATTCAACTAAACGTGCACAACTTTTTTGTTCAGTTTTTAGACCTTTTATGACCCAAGATCTCTACTCGTTTTACTGTTCATTGAACGAGAATTATTTCACGGTTCGCCTCCGTTTGACTTCCTGTAACTGGAATTTCGTGACATCTGAAAAACAACAGATCAACAAATTGAAAGTTTAACTGGGACATTTATTGCTTTTATCCACTAAATGAGCGTATTTCATATTTGATGTCTGCTCCACCTCTTAAAGTACAATCAGAAAATTCCTTAAGAAATTTTCAGATTTTTCAGATGATTTCTGTCTGAGAGGCAGATCATCTCTGAAGTTAAGAACTGCAGAGCCTCTCTAATCTTTAAATCAACATGGATTGTGAATTAATTAACCGTTTAGCCCCAGAGCTCCAGTGTTTATGTTCTTTGATTTACTGTAACTTTTCAACTGTTAACCGTAACTTTTAAATAGAACAATAAAAACAAGTGAAAAGTACCTTATCAAAAACAAAAACAGCATTTAAATAGAGTGGAAATAGGGTGAAGAAAGCATGCGATCTCACAGGACTGGCGAGAGAAGTGAGGCAGAAGCACAGCTGGGTCATTTTTGTTGATACAGAAAAGATTCAAACAGAGTGGAAATATCTATATCTTGAGATGGATGCTATTGATATTCTGGATCGATCCACCCAGCACTAATAGCCATAAACTTTTCGATAATAGGAAACCAATATCAGGCAAGAATGGGTCCTAATTCCATAAATTCATAACTTTTAAGCCATTAAAGAAAGCGGGGACGCTACACCACAGCAAACATCCCCTTGTCCCACTGTTTTGAGATCTGTAGCAGAGATCATATTTTAAATCACATCATTTAGTGGAATAAAGTGTCAGACAATACTTTCACTAGTTTTTTACATTGATAAACAAGACAGTTTTATTTTATTTTATTTATTTTTTTTATGATAAATTCATTAATTTTTATTCTTATTTTTTCTGGATTTGGGGTTGAATTCGCTCTAATATAATCGATGTTGCTTTAGTTTGCCGCTAAAGCCTCCCTGCACACGCTTCACCGTCATTTCTCCAATGTACTGGACTGTTTATGCATTGTTGTTCAACTTTTACAGTAATGAAAGTTTGTTCAATAACATCAGTCCTGATGTTCGTTCACCCACAGTATCTGAAATGTACAAACGTGCAGGTCTGGCCGTTTAAATTCCTGTTTTAAACCTTTTTGATTTCCTATTGCCCTGGTCTGCTCTCCATTATTGGTTTGCATGTGGTATTTATTACAGTATCTGCACTGAATGAGCTGTATAATAAACATGAATGTACATAACAGTAGTAAAATGGGAGCTGGATGAGTAGCTGGTTCATGCTGGGAAGGAAATATCAGGTTTTTTAACCACAACGGAGACAGATCTGGTTCGACTGCTGCTGGCAAAACAGGGAACCTTTTCAAAAGAGTAAAGCACATCAGATCTGTTTGGGAACAAGTTAAAAACCTTCGACTCTTGGGGTCTGTGTAAAGGCAGTGTGTGTTCATGTGTATCTGTACAAAGGCGGTGAGCTGGCGGTCGAAGTTGTTTCACTCACTAGACTGCTTTGTGGAAAAATCCTATTTCCTGTTTATAATGTAGAGCAAAGAAAGACTGCAATAGTTCTTGTAAAATTGTACGAGTAAAGTGTCAAATACGTGTCAACAGAGACAACATTATTTTAAAAAGTATGTATGGAAAATTTTAGCTGTGTATATAAATATATATTACTTGTACTTTGTTTTTGAAATTGCAGAGAAATGGAAAAAGTGGAAAATATTTATTGCTCTAAAAATATAAACATCTGTTCTTGTGGATGGAAGCAGTGTCCTGGTGATTGTATTCTCAGTCACACTCATCGCAGAGCCACAGTTGACATGAGACGTATCTCACTACTCACCAACTACTAAAAAACTATATAGTGCAGGACTATCTAGAGCCGTAGAGTTTAAAAGCAACTTTTTTTTAATGATAGATACAATTTTACAAAGTAAAAACCCTAAAAATAAGAGCAATTTACAACAACTGTTTATAAATCCACTGTGTTGTGATGATGAAAGCTTGGATGGTTTATTTAAAATAAACATTTTCATAAAAATTGTTCAAATACAATGCATTGTGGTCTATATTCACCAATCTAGTGAGGACATTAACTGTAAATATAGAACTGTGTCTAGTTCAATATACAGTTGCCATTTCTAAATTCCCCCCTACTCACTATATAGTGCGTTTGCCATTTTCTAGTGATGTCCAGATCTACAATTTTAAAAATCGAGTGAACTAGAAATTT
>NC_050518.1:24290091-24309672 GCF_002922805.2 Oryzias melastigma | reverse complement strand
AGTGATTAAATTGAAGTATTTGTAATTCCACTAAATGATAATAATTATTGGCAAATGTTGAAATGTTTAAACAAATTTCAATTATGTGCATGTTTTAAATTACAACACATTAGTGAATTACTCCACCAAAGTATTCAGTGTTTTAAAAAGAACTTTAAAAGAGCAAGTAACATTTTTAAATGTGAAAATATTCAAATTTTCTGTAGATCATGGCCTAAAACATTCAAATAATATCACCAGAAATAATGAAAGAAAATCAGGAAACATAAGTTTAAGAAAAAAAAATATTAATAATAATGATGAACAAAGGTAATTTTTTTTCCTGGCATAAAAAAGGAGAATTTGTGTGAGCTATTTTAAATAAGCGTAGAGCGATAAAATTAACTTTTTTCAAATACATAATGTTAGATTAAAAATTATAGCTCAGCACTTCATTTATTCCTATTGTTGTAATCATCAGCCTCGCTATTTATAAACTTTTTTGGGAGTTTATTTTTAACTTCAGCAGTGGTCGGTCGGTGTTTCCGGTGAAACCGGAAGTGCCTTTCTCCGCAGCAGGTGAACTCACTTGAGGAGTTTCAAAGTTCGTAAATGTGGTGAGTTGTCTTTAGTGTTTGAACTTTACGCTCGTAGATAACTTTCAGGGGGTCTTTTTACCAAAAGGAAACAATAAGGAGGTTAAAAACCAGGAGCTGCAGGAAACGACAAAGGTTCGTGTGAGGGAAAATGCGGGTTTTCCGGCTGCAGCTAACAGCGGCTAACGCTAGCCGACCACAGGAAGGAGGTCAGAGGTCAGATAGTTTGGAGCAGAGGGCAGGAGGCACGCGGACCCAAAATATTTACAACAGTTATGTAGTTTTTGTCACTGACACAGTTGAAAAAAAAAAAGACAAACAAACATGTAAATTGTTAGAGTATTTGACGATATTTGTATTGAATATTTTAAAAATAAATGTAAATAAATCTTAAACATGTTGGTTAAAAGTCCAAAGCAGATTTACATTTTAAAAATTAAACGACAAAAGTTTTATAATCCAAAACTATGATGAACCATTGGTAAATAACAGTACTTTATTTTAAGCACTGGAAGTGCTAAAGAATTAAAATATTCCATAAAAATGTTTAACTTCATGTAAAATACTCTTTCTAACCATGAATCTGATCAAGAGCAGAAAGATGTCTTGAATTTAGAGTCAATTACAGAATAAGAGAAGAAACTGGTTCATTTGATATTTTTGTGTCTTTTTATTTTATTTTTTTTTCTGCTAAGAAAAACATGAATACCTGGTTTTACTTATTTTAGGGATTCCTTTTAAACCCTGAATAGTTATAGTTAGACACGTTTTTGTCCTTAAGAAAAGAATAACTATCTCCAGTTAAAGTGCCCACAAACAGACCCAATAACAGCTTGTTCAGATCTCTTCTTAAGCTCTTTTTTTTTGTTCAAACCATCAAAGATTTGTAGTGCTTTCCTGCCTGAGTTGAGCGTCTAGCAATGGCCGGTCCCGAGCTGCTGCTGGATTCCAGCATACGCATGTGGGTGGTCCTGCCCATCGTCTATATCACTTTCTTCGTGGGCGTCCTCCGTCACTACGTCACCCAGCTTCTCCACAGCGACAAGAAGGTGGACCTGGAGCAGGTGTCCGACAGGTGAGGCCTCCTGCTCCCATGAGTTGTGTTGTAAAATCCATGTTTGTGAAGTGTTTTTGAGGTTCTGTTTTGTTTGCAAACACATAAAAACACATCAGGTGTAATTGAAAGGAATGTCTTTATTTTCTGAGGTGAACTCAGTTTGTGTGTCTGTGTTCAGTCAGGTACTCCTGCGCAGCCGCATCCTCAGAGAGAATGGAAAGTACATTCCTAAGCAGGTGAGCTCCTGTTTTGTGCATTCTGAATCTGAACATCTGAGAAGGTGCGGGCGCAGACATGGTGGGCGGAGCTTGTGGGACTGTTAAGGAGTGTGGATGCACACATACACCTGTTTTCTGATTCATCTACATTTCCATAAATGTATTGGAGCAGACAGGAGGTCTGTGAAGGGTAATCTCTAAAGGTTCTGCTGAACAGAAGGTCTGAGCTGATCTTTAACTGGACCGGAGAGTTCTGTAACTGCAGCTGCAGGCAGTGTGTCTGGTCAACAATTCTCACTCCCTCTGTGCTGCTGACATGAACTGACCCATACTCAGCAGTAGGGCTGCCACGATTAGCCGACTAATCGAGAACTAATCAACTATTACATAGTCGGCGACTAATTTAATAGTCGATTAGTCGTTAATTTATATTATATGGAGTCGGAGTGTAATGAAGTTGAAAGTTATAATGGCATTATGCTAACTTTTTGGACTATTTTGGCATTTATTAAGGTTTTTTTTGTTTTACTTTTTTGGAGTTTATCCAATATTTCCGCTACATGCTAGCTGTTTTAGCTTATTTGGGTTGTGTCCAAATTCCCCCCCATCACTATATATTCCAGAATCAAGTGCACTCGAAATTTCCCAGATGTCTGCAAAAAGCCAGCATGCATCGATGCTCACTAGATTAGCGAATATAGACCACAATGCATTGCAGTCGAACAATCTCAAACAAAAAAAACATCTTTAAATGTAATATTTGAATAAAGCATCCACATTTTCACCATCAGAACACAGTGGAGTCATAAATAAAAGTCATAAAATGTTCGTATTTATTTAATTTTCACTTTGTGAAATTGTTGAAATCATTTCCGGTGTTTAGAAAAACAAAAGTAAAGTAGTGAGCGCCAGGTCACAATTACCTTTAAAATCCAAGGCGCTATATAGTCCTGCACTATATAGTTTTAAAGTAGTTAGGGGGGCAATTCGGACACAACTTTAGGCTTTTTTTCTTCAGTTTTTTTAGGCTAACTTGAAATTTAGCTAATATTTTAGTTGCCTATCAGCTTCAGCATTTTCAGCTATCACCTTTAGAGTTTTTAGCTACTGATTTTAGCCATCGGCACTAGCATCTTCAGCTACCAAATTCAGCTTACAGCATTCACACTAGCATTATCGCAGGTAATGCTACATATCTAGTTTTTAGTTAGTTTAAAGCTAATGATGGTAAAAATGTGTGCTTTACATCCAGTTTGTGCATGACCCGATTAGTCGACTTTTTAAAAAAATCGTTTTTGGCAGCCCCACTCAGCAGTTCAGAACAGACCCTTCACGTTTACCCTCTGAAGTGTCTCCAGGAGAAGGTGCTGTTTCCTGGAGTCAGCTATCCGTTGAGGATTGTGTGTCTGATGGAGCTGTTTGTTTCGTTCAGTCCTTCGCCATGAGGAAACACTATTTCAACAACGCAGAGACCGGCTTCTTTAAGACAGTCAAGAGGAAAGTCGTCCCCAAGAACCCCATGACAGGTATGTGTGTTTGTTCTTTGTATTTTTTAAAGCCAGATTTGCCTTCTCTCTCAGTAATTAGACTGGGCCCTCCCCTAGACCAGTGGTCCCCAACCTTTATCAGGCCTCCAGTTTATCTCAACTTTTGAAGTTAAAGTTTATCTTCATCCTAATGTTCATGCAGCTTCTTTAAACTTTATGTGTACTCTAGATTTCCTGTAGGAACCATTAACATGTGATCTAGACTTTCTCCTAACCCATAACTGTCAAAGTGGAAGATAAAAAAAAATTGCATTAACCTCAATCTCATCTGACTTTTAAGGTGTCATAAATAAAAAAAAGAAGCACTCAGACTGTTTTTTTCTAAATATATTCATAAACTTGAATCCAACATTTGAACAGCTTTTTTAGCAGCATCCTCATAACATTAAATAGCTTGTTGCTGAATATTCGGCATGATTATTATCGTCTGTGTGAACAACTGTCACAGTAAATCTATATTTATAGTAAAGACGCTTAAACCCCAAATCTTTAACATACTGTAATCTCTTTTATTGTTATCACAATCAATGTAATTCCAGTCGATTTTGAAGGAGAAATAAACAAATAAAAAATTACAGTAAATCAAAGGACATAAACACTCTGGTGTTAAAGGGGTTAAATGCAGAATTATTTTATTTTGAAGTTGAAGGCTCTTCTTGTGTTTCCTGTCCCAAAATAAACTTTCCAAACACGTCTTTGCTAGCTGAGAGGTTTCAGTTTAGTGGTTGGTGCAGCCGCTTTAAAAAGAAAGTGGACGGATTTTTGTGTGATCGAGCGATTTAAATCAAGAATAAGTCGGATATGATGAAAAAAAAAAAAAAAATTCAGTAGCTTTTTGCAAAATAAAATATAGTTCTTAATCATATTAGAAATAAAACAGAAAGGTTGTGTTTCTTTTCTCTGTGACCCGGTACCTACTGTTCCACGGACCGGTACTTGCAGCTTGAACCCTCTGGTGGTGTTCTGATGACAGTTTGCTCCTCCTCTGTTTCAGACTCCAGCATGCTGACAGACATGATGAAGGGGAACCTGACCAACGTCCTGCCCATGATTGTGATTGGTGGATGGATCAACTGGGCCTTCTCTGGGTTCGTCATAAGTGAGTTCCTCTTGGAGCAAAAGCGTTTCCAGCATCTGTTTGGAAACCCGGGTGCAGATGTTCTGGTTCTGTTCTGTGTCCGCTGCAGCAAAGGTCCCGTTTCCTCTGACTCTGAGGTTCAAGCCGATGCTGCAGAGAGGGATCGACCTGCTGTCTCTTGATGCTTCCTGGTAAAAAGGCCTTCATGACGCAGATGAGTACTTCCCGCAGACGGTTTTTTTAGCTGCTGCTGTTTGGCGTGTGCAGGGTGAGCTCGGCGTCCTGGTACTTCCTGAACGTGTTTGGGCTGAGGAGCATGTACAGTCTCATCCTGGGCCAGGACAACGGTGGGTTTTTACTTTAATACTCCACACTGGTTCAAAGGTTTGTACCCTCTTCACGTACCCCAGGGAGTTTTAGTTTAGATCAGAGGTCTGCAACCTGCAACACTAAAAGGTCCGTTTGGTCCAGTTTCTTACTGACTTTAACATTTAGGAAAAAACACTTTGTTTTTTGTGGCCATTAAGCCATTAATTAAAAAAAAACTGTTCTTAACTAGAAAAGTTACATTACCTGCGATAATGTGAGTGTGAATGCTTTTAGCTGAAAGAAGTCGCTGAAGCTTTTTGCTGAAAATTGTGACACAATTTACTTTAATTCCTGAAGGGATTTTCTGTTTGCAGAATGCTAAATTGTCTAAGACTAGAAATTACATTGAAGAACTATGAAAGAGCACTAAAGTTGACCAAAATTTAAGAAAAATATTCTAGTAAAATTGCTTAAAAATCCCTTATACATGCCAATTTTACAAAATATTTATTGTGAGCTAAATTGAAATTTGGACAAAATAACCTTAGTAGGTGTCAAATTAGCCAAAAAAGCTAGAACATTGCTTAAATACTTAAAATTCCTCTGTAAACTCAATTAGTCAAAAATGTTAGCCTGTTACAAAAATAGAAGCTAAACTCTAAATTAGCCTATAAAAGCTTTAGTAATCACAAATTTCCAAAAAATGTTAACATGTTGCTAAAATATTTGCTAAACTCAATTTTTTGGGGAAATTATTATAAAAAATAAAAACATAACCCATAAATATATTTAAAGGTTTGTTGCTAATCTAATTAAAATATGACATTTCAAGACTTTCTCATTCATTTCCTACGGGGCATATTTTGCTCAGTATTTAAAAAACTATAAAGTTTATGAATACCAGAAATACAAGCAGTAGTAACCCGAACAAGCAGAACGTTTTGATACCAAGATTATTGAAATCGCTCAAAGTGTGATTGAGTTTTTACGTACGGAATGGATGCGAATGCTCACTAAACATTCACACAAATATTAAAATAACTGAATTATAGCAGTGTTAGTTTTTCGTTTCTCTCACTTTAGACTAGAGTACATAAAAGCTCTTTTCAAAATAAAACACGTCAAAAAGGTCCTCCTGCTGCCGCAGATTTAAATGAATTAAAAATACAAAAAAGCCAAACGTGTCATTTTCTATCATTGTGACTTATGACACATTCTTTTTCTCATTTTACTTTTGAAAATAGAAACATTGTTGTTGAATCCAGACCCACAGGTTGCAGAGCTCAAATCCAACCTGTTTTCTGCTGTTTATTTAAAGCCCCACTCCAATGAAATCTGTTTTTTGTGGCATTTTCCTGATGATTAAGGACATAATTTAAGAAAATTTAAATTGCATTTCTGAGTATTTATTTATACAAATTGTTGTGAGCCTTTAAACAGTTTCCTCCGAAGCATCCGTTCTGTTGTTTGAGAGCTGATGATTACCAAACTTAAACTGAGCTAAGCAGTTTCCCCTGATGGCCTTTGAACCACTTCAACCCTCTGAGCGTGCTCAGTCGTAACAGCTTTGACTCTTCTGCTCACAGCTGCTGACCAGTCCCGGATCATGCAGGACCAGATGACAGGAGCCGCCATGGCGATGCCCCCCGACCCCAACAAGGCCTTTAAGGTGACTAACGGGACACGGCTCGGCACCAACAGTTGTTCAGGATGAAGCTGATGTGAATTGTGTTTCAGAGCGAGTGGGAGGCGCTGGAGATTGTGGAGCACAAGTGGGCGCTGGAGAACGTGGAGGACGAGCTGATGTCCAGAGATCTCAACTTTGGGAACCTGTTCAGTGGTGACATGAAGATCTGACAGGACAAACAGGCAGCTGTGCTGGATTCAGCTGAGACGGCGCCCTCCTGTGGGGGCTAGTGGAAACAGCATAAAGCGTCGGCTGCAAGGATGGCGGCTGACGCGCCTGCAGCTCTGCATGGAGAAGGAGAACAGACTGTCTGGTGGTGATATTAGTCCTTTAATTTATATCAAAAGACTGAAAATACAATAAAATATTTTCCTCTGATATTTGACGGGAAGACCAAAGAAATAAGTGAAGCTTCCCTGCTGCTCCCCCAGGAATGATCCTGTCAATACATTACTTACAATAGAAAAATACTGTACAGAGCTGTTTAAAACAGAGGAGCTCGCTCAGACCACAAAGGAACTCCGCTGGCTTCCGTCTCAATACAAATGTTCTGTATAAATAAGATCAACATCCTGCACCAGCTGATTAACAAAAATCACATTGTGTGGTCTCTAGAATTATTTAAAAATAAATATCAGAAAACAACCAAAATATATAAACAGACTGATTTCAATCCCTGCTGTCTGTAATTACCCACAACCCCCTGCATGTCAAAGTGTTTATCAGTGGATTAACATTTGTGTGCGCTCTCACAGAATGAGTTCCAACTAAAGCGGACATTTTTTTTAGGTGATTAAAGCAAGCAGAAGATCAGACGGATGTGAGGTCAAATCAAAGAGGAGTGAACCCAGATTCAGTTCTCATTTCCGGTTTGAAACTAGCCAATCGCAGCTTTGGAGAGTGACATTCAAGAGAGAAAAAAAAAAAAAATCAGGAACCATGGAGGTGCTGAGCAGCTTTACTCTGAAGGTTCGGCGAGTTTGAGCATGATAAAGGTGGTTTTGCAGTCGGAACCCGTTCAGTTCTGGTTCCTCCTTGAAGCCCGGTGGGTCTGAATCATTCATCTGGATCAAAGTACCTGAGAAGGACAGGTTCTGAAGAACACAGCAGCGGTGCTCGCCCGCGTTCATCAACCGACTGAAGAAAAAGAAGCGGAAAAACCAGCCAGAGGGAGGTGGTTTAGTCCGTTTCCATGGTGATGTAGGAGGAGGAGGAAGAAGAAGCGCCCAACGCCTCGTCCTCGTCTTTGTTGGAGGCGATGTTGTTGGTGGAGGGGGTGGAGTTTGTGAGCGGGGAGGGCAGGGTGGGCTTTCGGATTTTGTCTTGTCGGTGGTAGAACAAGACGTAGGCAGCGTTGGTCTGCAGGGGAGGAGACGGCAAGTCAAACAAGAAAGTTATAAAAAGCAGATTTTTGAAGAGAATTTTTCTCTAAAATAAACTAAACTTGGATAATCATGCAGATTTCCAGTCATAGGAAAGCATCAAAGCTCCACAAATACCAAATTTTCTACCAAAAATTCTCAGCATCTGTAGCTGGAGGCATGCATGTTGCTATGGTAACGTCACTGACCATGATCTGGTCCTCGGAGGCGTAGGTCACTTTGCTGTCGTCAAAGTAATACCACTGAGCGTTGTCTTTGTTCTTGGCGTAGCTGGTGTCTGCAGGACCAAGCACATCTGTGATCAGGTCAAAGGTCACAACGATGGAGACAATAACAGGAGGGTTGGTGTTTCCTCACAGTGCCCGTCTCTGAGTCCCCCGTAGTGATTGGACACGGCGATGAGGTCGTAGCGGCTCGGCGGCTCCTCGCTGGACAGGCTTTTCCTCAGGAGGAAGTCGGAGAAGTCCAGGTCCCTGCAGCGACAGAGGAAGTGATGCGTCTGTGGAGGGTTTTATGAGGATGTGGAGCAAAAACGGCAACTCTGAATCCAACCTGATGCTGACCGCTGATGGGTGAAGGTTTATAGACATGAAGCTGATCCTATCACATCATTAACCGTTCAGCACCGGAGCGCCAGCGTCTATGTTCTTTGAGTTACTGTAACTTTTCAACTACAATCAACATCATTCCAGCACATTCTGCAGAAACTGTTCTTGGAAATGACAGTTTTTTTTTTTAATTTGGGCTAAAAACTGCATAATCATCAATAAAATAATTGATCTTTGAAAATGGATGAAAGTGGGTCTTAAATCAGAGATCACTGACTCAGATTGTTTTAAATGTGGGTTTTTCAGACACAGAGAGAGCCAGTCATATTACGCAGAACCAGAACTTCAGAAGATTTGGTTTTGGTTCTGGTTAGGGGTGTAACGGATCACAAAACTCTTGGTTCGGATTGTGTCATGGTTTTAGGGTCACATTTTGGATCGTTTTTTGGATCAGTAGAAAGTAAATATATATGTGTGTGTGTATATATAAATAATCAGAACATTAGCTCATTGAGGCCTATTTGTTAAAACAAAACATCAAATCTACAAAATCTGAGAGAAAAGAATTCTTGAAAATAGTGTTGAAAATACCAAATCCATCTGGAGTACCCCAAAATGCACATTTTTAAAATAATAAAAAATAAAACAGTTAAAATTAAACTTAAAATTATTTTTTGGTATTAATTGTTTTATTGAAACCAACTGTGGGGACATCTAAATATTTATAATAATAAGTGTTATCTGTAAAGCACTGCCGTGCCCGCTTTTCCTGAGGATTTATGATCCCTTTTGCTCGCCATACTATCGTCCCCTGACGGCACGCCCCTGTTACGGAGCAGCGGCGGGACTATCTGAAACGTGAATATCATCCATCTGTCTCATCTGTTATGTGACAGCTGTTAAGAGGGTGTGCATTCTACACTGTAATGATCCAAATGGAGACATCAGACCTGGATGTGACCTGGATTTCTTTACTTCCTCAGCAATCATTCATATCTCTTACTGAGCTGTCGCTGCAAACTATGGTTCTCCAAATGCTTACATCTAAGTGGAAAGGCCTTTTGAGGACTTCACCAGAGTTCTGCACTTCAGTGAAAAACAGGGGAGCTAGTTTCATGAAAGCACAGAGGAGGATGAAGAAGCTGCAGATCCACCTTCATCCTCCTGCAGCTGAGGGGAGGATCAGACTGTGAAGGCCCACTCTTCTTCACAGACATTAAGACTCTTTGTTCTCTCACAGATGAAGCTCTTTTTGTGTGGGAGTGTTCTGTCTAGCCAGTGTTGTCAGGCAGGTGGTTATTCACACAGTTTGGTCACATGACATGATAGGGATGAGTGGGGGGGTACAGGAAGTGATAAAGTGCATGAACCTGAGGGGGAAGTCCACGATGCTGTCTAGCTTCTCTCTGGTGAACTTGGTGTAGGAGAACCTCTTGAGGTGGATGATGAGGACTTCGGGCAGAGACCAGAGGTCCAGCTTCTTGGTGGCCAGTTGATGCTTCTTACACACTGGACAGTACCTGAAAATACCAAACGCATCAACGTCAGCGTCTCCTTTGTGGAGCCGCTAACCCTAAAGCTGTAAACTCTACATTTCTGAGCGTTATGGGGTGGGATGGGGGTTCAAACCACCATTGACTGCAGCTCACCATCGAGGCATCTGATTGGTCAGTTTATACCTTGTACTACAGAAAAAACATAATAAAAATGATGATCTGTTTATTTCTCTATAGAAGTCTATGGGATTTTGGCTTCTTGGAACCAGCGGGTTCTTCCTGTCCAGGCGGGATGAGTTACTCAGTCCAGTTCTCGTATAGAGTCAATGATGGAGTTGTCTCCTGTCAGTAAACTCACAGCGGAGTTGTGTGTAAACGTTCAGCAGCTCAAATAGAAGTGGTTGTGAAGAGTTACCATGGGTTCTCCTCCTCCAGAGTTTCCACAGTGGTGAAGAGCTCGATGCACTCCTGCAGCTGGACCGTCGCCTGCTGCTGAGGAACCTCCATGCTGGAGTGCTTCACGTACTTCTGCGCAGACAGAGAGATGGAAGCGTCTCCATGAGGAGGTCTAAATACAATCCACACAAACATTCATGCCTCTGCTCACTTGTTTTTTTTCCACAGCATTTCAGATGGAGTTTGACTCCGCAACTCAACTCCTTAAAGTCACACTATAGTTTTTTTTCTACCACTAAACCATTCCCCTCGTTTTTAATGAATTTTTTATTTTCAAAATCAAAAAGCCTGTGTCGTTTTTTTTTAAAGACATATTTTCTTCATTTCTTTGGTAGAAATGCTCATCTGAGTTGTGGCCTCGATTGTTGGCGCAGAAGCTAATTTTCCTATCAGCCCTTTGTTTACACTCTCCTGCTAGCTAAAGAGCACCTCACAACCTCAAGCTAACGTTAGTGTAGCACAGAGAAAAGGTGAGCAATAAACGAGCTATCCAGATTCCAGTTTAGATTGGAAAAAATAGACGTTCATGGATAATGACGTTGGCTCACCCATGGTAGTTGCTGCTTCACAAACCTGAGCTTTTTCAAACATCTGGTTTTCATCCAACACAATTTGAACTAGAAAAGTTGCATTACCTGCGATATTGCTAGTGTAAATGCTTTTTGCTGAATATGCAAAAGGTATTTGCTAAATGCCAAATTTGCTAAAAGACTTGAAATTCTTTTAAAGAACAATAAAAGACAGCTTAAGTTAGTCTAAATTTAGGAAAAAATGGTATTAAGTTTACTTAAAAATCCTCAATAGATGCCAATTTAGCTAAATCATGTAGTGTGTTGCTTAAATTTAAGCTAAACTCTAAATTAGCCCATAAAACCTTAGTAGATGCCAAATTAGCCTAAAAAGCTAGCACATTGCTAAACTATTAGCTAAACTCTAAAGTAGCTTAACAACCTAAGTAGATAAGAAATGAGCCAAAAAACAGCATGCTGCTAAAATATTAGATAAATTAGCATAAAAATAACTCAGATACCAAAAATGAGCAAGCATAATGCTAACATAATAGCTCATTGCCAAATTATTTAAAAATTACTGTAAACCATGGTTTCAAAGTTACAAGTTTCTGAAGAATTAGAAATTTTCTCATTTACTTCCTATGGGGCATATTTTGCTCAATATTTCAAAACTATTACTTTTATGAATATTAAAGTACAAGCAGTAACGTCCTGAACGATGTGAACGTTTTAATTCCAAGATTGAAGATGAAATCTCTGAAAGTATGATTTTTACATGTAACACATTCACACAATAAAGAAATACTCAGAAAAGTAGTTTTAATCTTAAATTATTTTAACCAATGCCAGATTCAAGAACAGTGTTTCTGGATGGGCTGCCAGAGTTTGTTCTGCAGCTGAGAAAGTCGTAGCGATGCTCTCTGAGGAAGGAGGAGCTGCTCCTGCAGGGTCATGTCAGTCAGAACAGATCAGACAGGCGTCACACTGACCTCAGCTTCGTTCTCGTTGTAGAACCTCTTCTTCATGTCGGGGTCCCAGTCTATGGCCACATACGGCTGAGCTGCAGGTCAGACAGAACATGTTAATACATCAATGAGGTCCTGCTGTAAATCCATACAAATTTTTGGCCAAAAGTCCAGATATTTGATCTCCTGCGATGACCAAACGCTCTGCCAGACCGCTGTACCTGACGCTCAAAACACGTCGCAGGACCACGTCTGTATGTACACTTAACATTAAAACTGATGCATGAGAGAATACAGTTTTAGATATTCTGAGTTCCACAAACTGATGGACTCAAAATGACAATCTTCACTGAGAAAATAAAAAAGCCAAAGTGTGATTGTAAACAAAAATGAGCTTTGTAGAAACAAAAACATTAAAATCATTATAGAGACATCAATTTCTATTACTGATGATACAGAAATAAGTTTTTTAATAAATGACTATTTAATAGCTTATTACACCAAATACATATTTGTATTTTGTTATGTAATATTTATTCTTTATTGTTTTTTATTCCAGTAAATTTTTGTTATAAATTCACATGGTGTCTGTTTATGTACATGTGTATTTGCATGTGTAATGGTGTTTGTTTGCATCTGTGTTTGTGTTTCCTTCAAGTGTTTAAAGTGTGTGTATATTGTTGTGTGCTTGTTTGTTGTTACGTGAAGTGTGTTGGCATGTAGCGTGTTCAGACTCACAGCTGAAGGACACGGCGCTCCCCCCGTCTCCGGTCCCCCTCTCTGTGGTCCCGTTTGAGTTGACGGCCTGGATGGTAAACAGGTTCTTCCTCCTCCTGCGGCACGCTCTCCTCTTGGCGGGATTCTCGTTGGGGGGTGGGGTGGGAGAACAAGCTTCCTCCTGCTTGGTTTCTGTGCTTTCTTCCTCTGTGGTTTCACACGGCTGCTCTGGCGCTGCGTCTGTGCAGCCAGTGGGGCTCTGGTCTGCGCAGGCGCTCCGGTCTGTGCAGCCAGTGGCGCTCTGGTCTGTGCAGCCAGTGGCGCTCTGGTCTGCGCAGGCGCTCATGCCCTCCTCGGTGCTGCAGGCCTGGTCTCCACCGGCGCAGTGGTCGGGCTCAGTCTGGACCACCGAGCCGTTGCTGGTTTCTGCGTCTTCTCGCTCCGCTGACCTTGGAGTTTGGTTGACGTCTGGTTGCAATTCAGCCGCTGCGGTGCCGTCTGATTGGCTATCTGAAGATGAACCCCCACAGTTAGGGGTAGTTGAGGACCCAGCAGCCTCTGCTCCCTCCTGCTCGTCTGAGAAGAAAAAACACAAACAGGAGCTGAAGAGGTCCAAAAAACCTTACTTTTGGTTCATTTTAGGACTTTAAGCAGATTTTTCCTCAGAATGTCTGTTAGTTTTCAATATTAGAATGAAACTGAAATTAACATCTAAAACCATGTGTGTGCTGCCCCCTACAGGTTGAAACGAGGTAGTACAGTTGAATTTTGTAATTGGTCAACTGGTGTAAGTCAAACGTCATTACAGAAGTTTCATGCTCTGCAGCTCCGGTATAAAAGCCATTTTGACTGCAACAGAGTGGCAGAGTTCCCTCCTCTACACCAACAGAGGCGAAGCTCGCTTGCTCGCTAAACTGGCCGACAAACAGAGCACTGTGGGACGGGGAGGCACCTGCTCGGTCTCCTGAACCTTAGGATTTCTTTCTTATTTTCATTGAGACAACAATAATAAAATGAATGGGGCCAAAATCTTATGGGACCAAACAAATACTTCAAAACACACTAATGAAGCATGCATATCAGGGATATCCAAAGGGAGTTTTAAAGTTATTATGGGATGGCCATAGGGCCTATAGCTCAAGAGATATTTAGTGGCAAAGAGAAATTTAGTTTTTTTTGCACAATATGGGAAAATTAACTTTTGTTTGAGAAATCCTCATAACATTTCAAACTCAAGTGACGAGGGTAAGTTTAAAACCACAATAAAAGTTTTGTTGACCTTTGACCTCAGGAAGACGCTGCCATCTTGAATAAAACATTTTTTTACTTCCTTCTACAAATTTTAATTCCTCCTTGGTACTTCAATCTATCAGCTCCCAACTCTTGGAACATTATTGGGAAGTTAGTTATTTGAGAAAAAAAATCTTGTTTTAAAGTTTGTAGATTTTGAACAGTGTACGCATGGCGAGGTCGTAAAAGTGGCGTTCCCCTGTTATTTCCACCATTTTTACCAGAATATTGTGAAAATGTAATACATTTATCCTTGACTAAAGCTGAAAGAAATGATACAACAGTTGACATGAAAATATTAGAAATGTGGGCGTGGTAACAAAAACCTCTGTTGCTATGGAAATTCAAAAATTGACTTTTTCCAATTCTTCTAAAAATGACATAGATCAGTTTGTCACCCCCAGACAACCAAAAAATAAAATGGTTGCTATGGAGATAACTTACAGAAAAGCTGACATTTAAAAAAAAAAAAGAATTTTAATGAAGTAGTCCCATGCAGCTCTGACCAGAGTGGCAGGGGCAGATCGGGAGGGGAAGGGAGTGTAGCGGCCGCCACTAAGGGCAGGTCAAAAAGGGGCTGTGGGGGTGGGTAGCACCTGCAGGCCTCGCAACGCTTCTCGCAGCTTCAATTTTGATTTAAATTAATTAAACAAGTGACTTTAAATATTGGATTCTGTGTAAAGCTCTTTTCTAAAAATGTGATTTATAATAGATTCAGTTTCATGTGGAGCTTAGGACTCAGCATCTTCTCTGATTAGCACCGAAATCTTACCATCACTGATGCCGTTGGTCTGAGACTTATACAGCTCCTCTTCCTCGTCCTCTTCCTCCTCTACCTCTTCCTCCAACTCCTCAGAGGGGTCAGGAGTCCGGACGTATCGTCTACACAAACACAGACAGTTTTCAGAACAGCTAGAATGTTTTAGAGAGTTTTGATCCGGTAGTTGTGTGTGCTCACGCCAGTCTCTGCAGGAACAGGCTGTACAGCTCCTCCCGGCTGCAGCGGCTCTGCGGCACGTTGAGCAGCAGCGGATGCCCGAACAGCGACGTTCCGTACGAGCTGCTGCCGGAGCCGTAGTCCCTGTAGTGAGAGCGCTCCCTCAGGTAGAGCGCCAGCAGCACCTGCTCCTCCTGAGATACCTGCGCCAGCTCGTACCTGCACAGACAGCGACTGCTTCACCTCACTGACACCCGATCACCTGACAGTGGTGGATGATCCCAGTAAAATCCCTTTCAGGATTATTAAAACGATGAGCAGCAGCGGAACTCACACAAAGATGTCGTCTCGGTCCAGAATGCAGCTCAGGGACTCGTCGGCATTGTAGATTTTGTAGAAACGATGGTTGAAGACATCGGCTACCACCATCTGCAACACGCACACACCAGCTTCCTCATCACTGACACATAGAATCAAACAGTTAAGCAATACATTTTGAAGAGACTTTCAAGGCAAAAAAAAAAAAAAAAAGATTTTTAAGGCCAAATATTTTCTTTATCTGGAAAAAGAGAAATTTTCAAAAACTAAATGAAAACAACTTTAACAGCGCAGTCATGCCATAATCCAAGTCAATACTTTGGAAATCTATTTCACTTTTGTTTTCAAAAATATACATAAACCTGATCCGTCAACATCATCCGTGTCCTTCATAATGTAGCGATGTGGCTAGAAACTTTGGACAATAGCTCCTCCCACATGTGGGCGTTCACCGTGAACGTAGCATTGCGCCACGATGACAGAATGTCCCGACACACCTGAGCCTGCACTCACCTGTGTGGGGGGCACGTTGGTCATGTCTGACAGAGCAGCACACAGGTCTGACACCTTTCCCGCCTTAGGAACCACAACTCGATGCTGCCGACACAAACACAAGATTCCTCTCACACACAGAAACACAACTGTCTTTGGGTTCAGACGGTAGATCCTCCCTGAACGCCACGGCCTAAAGCTTCTCTGTGAACCCACCTGCACGGGCTTGGCGGACGGGTCCAGAGAGACGAAGAACACCTCCATGACGCGCTCCTTGCTGACGGGAAGCGGGACGCTCAGGTAGCAGAAGGGGTCAAAGGTCACAGAAACCTTGCGGCATTCAGGACAAACCAGAGTGGACTTGAAGAGGCCGTGGAACTTGTCGACGATCACGGAGTCGTTCCGCCTGAGGTGGTTCCTCCACGCCTCTCCTGCCACCTCCTGACAGACAAACAGCCAGCGTTAAACCACTACAGTAATGGTTAGTTACATGAAAGCTTGGAGATTTGATAATGTCCCAATGAGGAGAAAAAAAATTTATCTGAAAAAAAAGAACATGCACTGTTTTAGTTTGTACTTTACAAACAGAATGGAATATTTCAATTCTATTTATATAGCCTAATGTTACAATATTTACATGGAAACATGAAGAATCCATAATCTAGTTTAAAGTAATGTTTCCTAGTTGATGGTGAGAGTTAAGGTCTAAAAAGAACCCAAAATGGGTGAAATCTGCATAATAGTAATCTTTATTTTTGCAATACTAAATGCGTTAATGTTGTAAAACTCTTCACTACACACGTTATACTTTCCCGGTCAGACATGAGCATTTTCACTCTTGTTTTCTCTTGTTTAAACTCTCAAAGTTCAAACCTTCATAGAAATATGAGTCCAATTTTATAGAATGAAAACAAAGATCTGTAGATCTAAATTGAACTTATTCTGTACAGGAGACATGGCACAGAGGAGAATGATTGATAAGGCTCTACAGCCAATCAGGGTGCAGAAAATCCAAATAATCTTCTGCATGAGACCATGGATGCTGAGGAGCTCCTTCAGTCACAGACGTTAACACCTCGCCGTCAGCTATTAGATTCTGGATAATAGACACTGGATAATAATTATTGATGTTATTCATTTTTTTATTGCTGTTTATTATCTACTTGTTGTTTTTAAATTGAGTTATGGAAACAATTTCAATACATTGTCAATAAAGTTTTATTGTATTCGGCTTGCAGGAAGTTCAGGTGGGACCTCTTAAAAGAGAAAGTAGCTGGAGGTAAGACGATGGAAACTAAAGCTTGTTTTCTCATCCTTCAATTTTAAACCTAAAGGTTTAAAACTTAAGCTCCAATTCTGACTGTTGTTTAAAGAAAAACGTTTGTGTTTTTTCTGCAATCCACTCTGTCTGTAAGATCAAGTGGATCTGCTGTAACACTCCATGCATAAAGAGACATAAAGAGACTCCTGGCACACATCTATTACCAAATACAAGTCCCTGACTGATGGGCATGTGTGTAGATACTGTGAAAATGTCCCAGTGAAATGTTAAAGTGGGCGCCGCAGGTCGGCAGAGGATGGGCTCACATGGTCCGGTCTCCCGTCTGCATCCCTGAGTTCGATGTATTCTTTGTTTTTGACCCGGTTCAGGTCCTCGTGCAGGCCGTCCAGCAGGAAGGACAGCAGCTCCTGACTGTCGTGCTGCTGGTAACCCAGGAACTGCGATGCGAAGTGGCCGACCTTCGTCTGCGGACAGAAGACACTTCTGTCATGAAGGAGCTGAAGATCAGCTCAGAGGAGGAAGCCCCACTCAACAAGCTTCTATCTGCCACAACCAGCAACTCATTGCAGATCAGAGAACGTGTTCGACTTCCTGTCTGGTCACTCAAGAGTTTTCACATTTGCTAAAGTGTAACCTCTCAGATTTAACTGAATCTGCCTGCTGGTGTTTCTGTGGTGAGGACTCCGTGGTACCTTGAAGACCCGCGGAACCACAGAGTAATGTCGGCCCGACCACATCTGCTTTATGACGTCGGCGTACGCCTCTGCGATCTCCCCCTTCATCCCCAGAGGGTTGGTGAAGTTCAGCTCATTCAGGTATAAGTTCTCCAGGAAGTACTCGGTCAGTGGGGGGGTGTTGCTCAGGCACTGCAGGGGGAGGGGACAGGAGGAGAGGTCAGAGGCCATCGGTGTGAAACGCCTCCCGACTCTCGGTGCAGCCAGCCTGACCTGCAGCGCAGAGTTCATGAAGCAGGTGTTTCCCAGGTTGGTAAGGCCACAGACGCCCGGCTGTCCTCGGTACGAGTCCTGCTCCTCCACGGAGTTCCTCCTGCAGGAAGAAGACGTCCGTCAGGGAGAACACAGGTCAACAACAAAGACCAGACCGGAGGAAAGCTCCTGAAGGAGATTCCATTGCCTTAAACAAAAAGAAAATAGTGTTTTGAACATGTTTTTGTGGGATGTTTCTGACAATGGAGAACATTTATAAAGAAAATTAAGCTCAAAATTGTATTTCAGAGAATTTCTTGATTTAAATATTGTGAATTCTCTTTCTTTTTTTTTGGTCTAAATTAGGGGTCAGCAACGTTTATGACATGAAGTGCCAATTCAAAATTTTCTCCTTAGCAACTGTACCATCACAAATTATAATATAAACTCTGCTGTTCACCTTTCGGCTTATCCTGTCAGGGATCACCAGGGAATCAGCTTCACTGATACACACAGGTGGTTATGCAGAGTTTTACCCCGGATTCTCTTTCTGACACAATCCTGTATTTTTAAAGGTACAGATACCCAGTTATGAAGAAGCATGAAGAGGCTTATCTAAAGACTCTCACTGGATTTTAGCTCATTGCCACCCTGAGAACTGAGCCCAGGTCCAACACCAGCCAACTGAGTTATCCAGCCACCTCTAACTGTGATGCAAACTTTAATGCAAAAAAAAAAAAAATACAAAAAAGTTTTCAATATATCTGAAAAAAATGTGTAATTCACAAACAGCACGTCGAATACATTTTTTAGAACATATTAGCATATTGTACTTTAGTAATAATATTGCAACAAAGTTTAAATAGTATTGCAACTATGTTTGTTTAAAAACCAAAAGCACAGCATTTGTTGTTTGTCATACTAACAGCAGTTGGATTGGATTCATCAGAAAAAAATATCATGAATATTTCTAAGAACTTCACAACTATTAAAAAAAAAAAAAAAAAACAGGCAAATGCTTTTGGCTTTTTTCTTTTTCGTTACATTATGATACAGGACCTGAGCAACTTGCTGTTAGTTGATTCTATGATGGTGCTTTTATTGCATGTTAAACTAAATGTTTTTACTTTTTCATCAGTTTACTATTTATAGTGATTTAAATTTTATGCAACTAGACGGCACCATTCTTCATTTTCACCTGCAGTAAATGCAGGGGTGATCAGCTTTAATGTTACTTTTAAAATGTGTTCACATTTCATATTGACATTTGGCAGAACAGAAAGTATGTCTGAGTTTAATCTGACCTTGTTTGGTTAATATTTAACAAACTGAACGTTTCAATCAATCTTTATTTATTAAAAGCACTTTTCATGTGCTGCAGCTCAGAGCGCTTTACAATTCAAAACAAACCGAAAATACAAAAAGGAGAAAAATTAAAACCAACACCCCTTTGCCTTTTAAGAGAAGTAACTTGGCTCTGCTGTGAGGAAACAAAAGATCAGGAATCTCTTAAACCAGCAGCAGATCAGACACAGATCATCACCACAGTGCCCACCAGAACCAGACAGTAACAGGTCCACTCCACAGCTGTGAGGCTGCATGCTTGACCCAAACCAACAAGAGCGAGCGACAATAAACACCGACCAAACCAGCATATATAAAAGATCCCCATGTGGGAACATAACTTCATAGTTATAACTTCATGGTTTTAGCTAAATGACCTTAACATGTTTCCTATATTTTGTCATTAGTTATATTTAAATTTAGGTTCAGTTTAAATTAAGGTTCT
>NC_050518.1:24243073-24289893 GCF_002922805.2 Oryzias melastigma | reverse complement strand
TTCCTTGTGACACCATGGGGGAACAAAGATCATTGTGAGAAGAGATGATCACTATTTTCAAATCCAAAAAATACAGATGACAGATCAAGAGCTTATTCTTGTTACACCCCGGCGTGCCACTGCGTGCCCTAGGTTGCTGACCCCAGGTCTAAATAAAAAATGTAACTTTAGCAAAAATATTTTATTTATTTTTGAGAAAAAATTGAATTCTTTCTGCTTGGTTTTAGCTAAATGACCTTAACATGTTTCCTATATTTTGTCATTAGTTATATTTAAATTTAGGTTCAGTTTAAATTAAGGTTCTTTAACTATTAATCAAGTATTTTAGCTTTAAAATCCCTGTAGAGGGAATGTTGTTTTTACCAAAACATGAAAGCAGAATGTTGGTTTTGTTGCTAAATGAGGATTAATGACCATAAAAGATGAAGACACAACAAACAACAATAACAAAAACAAGAGGCAGCTGGACAACAGGAAACCTCTGAAGGGATAAAAGACACAACAGGAAGTCACATAAGCAAGAAAACGGGGAAGAGGAAAAATCAGGAAGGATCAGCTTAAAGGTTGAAGGCATCTGCTGGTTCTTACATGATCTGAGGTCTGGAGCTCGGCCAGGTGCCGTCAGAGTTCCTCATCTCCATGATCACCGTCTGGTACACAAACACACACATTAACCTCGTCTCTGATCCGAACGGTTTATATTTTAAAAGATCATGGGCGCCATGACACTAGCCGCACTGGAGACTCGGCTTCCTGCACTAGTTCCTGTGTGAGGCTGAGGTGGGCGTGTTCTCACCATCCCTGAGCTTAAGCAGGCATCCAGCACGCTCACGTGCACGTTCCTGAGACGCTCGCAGCTGCTGTCCGAACTCTTCATCCACAGACGGCACTCTGAACCCGGAGGCACGGAGAAGGCGCGGCACATGGCGGTCTGGATGGCATCTGCGCACACGTACGTTTGGATCAGACAAGGTGACATCGTGCAGCGGTGTGGGAGTATGGGACGGAGTGTGTGGCGCCCCCCTGAGGAGGGACTGGGAGGGAGCAGAAACAAAAAAAAAAACAAAAAAAAATACACAAACTCACGTATGCTGTCTGTGCGGCTAAACTGGTCAGTGATGACATTCTCCATGTTGCTATGGAGACAGAGGAAGATCTCAACAGGATAAACCTCCACCTTCAGGGTGCTGGGGAGGTCCACCACCTAAAACACAAGCATCAAGTTTGATCATAAACTGTAAGAACAAACAGACTTGTGGATATGGAGCGGGTGACCTCTACCTTGCGCTCCAATGGCGGCTGACCGTCCACCATCCCGTACCACGCCAGCAGCTTGTGCCACGCCTCTGCCGGAACCAACACAAAGTCCTCGTTCTCCACCAGACGCTCCTTCAGATGGTACGAGTCTTGGTCTGGAAAGACACATCACACGTCAGCATCGATAGGGCGAGTGGCTTCAGAGTCTGCGCTGCGAGGTGTTCACTGACCCTCAAACAGTTCAGTGTTGTCGATCTGACCAGGAAAGGACGATGAATTCTGGTCTCCAGACTCTACGAACTCCCTCCACTGCTCGAACCAGCGACGGTCAACCACATACCTGCAACAACATCACAAAGCTTTTACACAAACATCACTGTAACTGTTCATAAATGTCCTTCTTCCTCTTCTCTCCACACGACTCTTTTCACTTTTCAGTTTATGATCAATGTCCAGATCCAGACTCTGAAACTCTAATTTGATTGAATACCTTTTCTGTGGCTCAGGTCAAAGCATTTATAACAAAGTCTAAAAAATACACAGGCTCTCAATATGATCTGTTTGTAAGATTTAGCAGAATACACGCATACAAAAGAATTACAAAATGTAAATTCAGAATTTAAAGGTTCGTACAGTTTGGAATTATATGTAGTGATGCTGAATTGAGTGGGAGCGCTCGGCACCACAAAATACACTTTTGTTCTATTTGATTCAGTGAGAGCAAAACTTTATTTTTTGTGAAAAATATTTATTTGTTTCAGATTCTGACCTCATTTCTTTAAGTCTCGTTTTAATGCCAGAAACAAATGAAGGAAAGAAGATGAATGATTTATTAAAGCTTAATAAACTATCATCTTAATTGTCTTTATTTTTCCTTAATTTAAAACTAATGACAGTTAAGATGTGTGTTTTATATCCACTTTGCACGACCCGATAAATCAACTAATCAGAAAAAAAAAATTGGTGATTAGTCGACTACTAAAATAATCGTTGGTGGCAGCCCTACTTTGTTCTATGGCTGTTACATAGACACAGCTAAAAATTAATGAAAAATCTGCAAACCCTGATGTGGAACTAGAACTTGAGACATGCCAGACGGTCAGAACTCCTGCTGAGTCTGGATCTGCATTACTGATGAAGCAGAGGGGACGTCCTGCAGCAGGTACAAGATTCCACAACAAACCTCCAAAAATTCAAAAATAAACCACAGCATAACTAGAAACATTGTGAAACACCAAATACTTAAGACATGACCATGCCTTGGAGGTACTGAAAACGACAAAATTAACAAAATAATAACACTTTCCAGGATTTAAAATACAGAAAACATGAAAAAAAACATCAATGTTGTTACAAGAAGTTAAGCTAAAACATTAAATAGATGTGTTAAAAACTAATTTGACAAGTTTTCCAACAAGAACAATAGGGCTGTCACGATTAGTCGAGACTATCTCAACTATTGTAATAGTTGATGCCTAATTTAATAGTCGATTAGTCTATATTTTTTTAATCTCAAAACTAGGGTGCTTGCTTTCTAATGCCATAGTCCTTGACACACATGCGCAGTAGTGCTAACTTGGGTCGGTAGTGATGTCACAGGGAGTTCTAGGAAGACTCGGGTTCCATAACAAGATGCCAACGGAACCTGAACGTGGGAAATATAAAAAAATAAATAAATTTAAAAAAAAATAAAGTCCAATGCAATACCCGGTTAAGATGTGGGTTCTACATCCAGTTCACGCATGATTTGATTAGTCGACTATTAAAATAATTATTTTTGGCAGTCCTAAAGAAAAATTATGAATCCTGTTTTGGAGAAAAACTATTTAATCAAATCAATTCCGGCTTCCTGTGTGACGGTCTCCATCTGTGGTCACACGACCTGCATGAGATCAAACACACGCTCACCTGCTCGCTCAGGAAAATGAATACAAGCCTGAAACACAAACTGACACGCAGAAGCTGCAGCTCCATCAGCGCGCTGATCTGAGCGATCACATGAACCAGCAGCACGCAGCTTTGGTTTCCTGTTTCCTTTTCAGCTTCCACATGCAGCTTAGCTTTCCTCTGAAGTCCCATTTGAAGATCTCCTGATCCTCCAATGCTATCAGTCTCTTCAGGACTCATTACTCTTTCAGTGCAGTCTGACAGACGGACGCGTTTCTCAGGGGTGGAGTTAATGCATTTAAATGAGTCCATCTTCTTCTCTGTCTGGTTTCCTGTTAGAGCAGACAGAGAAGAAGATGGACTGTCGGACTCCTGTAACATTTTTGTCTGCAGATGATCGCTTTGATCGCTGTCTGATCTGCTTTGTTCCTTCTCTTATTTACTGTTTATTTATTGTAAAAGACGCTGCATGACATCTGAAGCACAATTCCATTTTCTTAGCGACGCAGCAAAGAGCGTTTCCTGTTCGGGTGCATTTGGTTCATTAAGACTTTGCGCTACGTGGGAAGTTTTTGAGACAGGCGGCAGTCCTCCCACAAGGAAAATACCCAGAAAACATGGGTGCACTGCTCAAAATACAAATTTACTGAGGATGTTACATATTATAAGCTCCTAAAACTATCAGAGAACTGTTGATTTCCAAGATTTTTCTTCCTTGCACAAACAAAGTGACATGAAAATACAGAAGAAGATGGAAAAACTGGATTTAAATGACCAAGCGATGTCTGCTCAAACTCAAGCACGGTGGTGGAGGTATGATGACATGGGCTTGATTTGCAGTCGCTGGACTTGAAAATTCTGAAAGTAACATTTCAGATAAAATGTTCATAATGTTATAAAGAGAAATGGGGTCTTCCAGACAAAAGGAAAACCTAATAAGGACTTCTAGAAGCTGCTGAATCTCAACTAATGAAACTATAAAAATGCAAATACGAGAAGATGAGATAACAAGAGCTGTTCAATAGTTTTAGATAACTAGTAAGTGTTTACATGTGCTAAATAAAGTAGGTTGCTATGGGAAACCTGGTAAACCCATAAACGGATTTTTTCAATGCACAGATATCTACACGGTTAATGATGCTGACTTTGAGTAAGTTCAACCAGAAGTTCTGCTCTCTGTGGTACTGAGGTTGCAGAAAGTGTCAGAAATGAAGGAGGGATGAAGACTGATAAAAATGGGAAGAGAGGCGATTGAGGTTCCAACCAGCACAGAAGAGATGGAGATTAGGTGATGAAATGAGCATCTGAATCCTGGACAAGTTGAAGCTTATGAAGCCCATCCATCAATCTTCTTCCAGTCATCCGGACTGGGTCGCGGGGACAGCAGTCTAAGCAGAGCGCCCCAGAATTCCCTCTAACTGGCCAATTACTCTAAGGCAGGGGTCAGCAACCTTTAGCAGTAACCATTTGGCTAATTTTCTACTGATTAAAACCTAGAAGGAGCAGCATAGTCTTACTTTAGCCTTTAGGAAATTTGGATTTGCGTTCATGGCCTTCTTTTTTTTAAAATAAATGTGAATTATGCCAATTTTTTTGGCACGAGCAATGGCAAAAATACAGAAAGAACCTAGAATCTCTCAAAATTTATTTTTTTACATTTGACAGAAGCTTGAATAACTTCTTTTCAAACTAAAATATGCTCTGTGCCAAACAGGATCATCTCAGTGCAGATAGTAACCATTGTTGTGCAGAATAAGATCATATGTGCTTTTAACTCAAAAGATCAAACTTTTAATCAAAGTTTTGCTTTGCATATAAAATCTGTTCATTTTGGAGGTAGCATTGAGCAAACAAGATGTCTTCAGGTCAACAGGGATGTAAAAACCTACATAGTTTATCATCTATGTGCACCTCAGCCATCAACTTATAAATTTAACTAATCTAAATTAAATAAATGCCAATTAACTAATCCTTACTTCAAAAAATTGCTATTTCATTTTTCTTTTGTTCTTTTTCCCCTCTATGCCCTCAGTGGTCTTACGCTGCTGGGTTTTGTTATTTTAGTTTGGGGTTGAACCCTGGTAGTCTTAGTTTGCAGGCTTTGTTTATTTGTTTTCTTCAAGTAATGTCAGTTTGGGAGCCGCTGACTCCGACGGTTTTCATGGCTGGGTCAGCAGTCTCCCCGACTTATTTTATGTTTGGTTAAGGAGCCACCATGGAGAGATAAAAGATCCACATGTGGCTCTGAAGTCACAGGTTACAGACCCCTGCTCTAGGGAGACCCCAAGGTGTTCGCAAGCCAGTTGAGAGATGTAGTCTCTCCAGCGTGTCCTGGGGCTTCTCCGGGGCCTCCGCCCAGTGGAACATGGCCGGAACACCTCACCAAAAATGTATCCGGACCAGACGTCCGAGCCACCTTAACTGGCTCCTCTCGACGTAGAGGAGCAGCAGCTCTACGTCAAGCTCTCCTAAGTTGGCCGAGCTTCTCACCCTGTCTCTAAGGGAGAGCGCCAAGAGTCTCAGAGGTCGATGTAGAATTTGACAAGAGTCGATGAAGATGGAGGTGAGGATCAGTGATCTTTCTAGATGGAAATATGCAGACCAGGTATTCCTTTTGTGGGAATGAAATGATACATTTAGTGGAGGACAAGAGTCCTGCCTTTACTCTACACACCTTGTCACTTTTGAATTTCTTTTGCTCCATTCATTTGTTTGTTGTTTGTTTAGCAGGGATGGGCTCTGAACTGGATTCAATAGACTGAAGGAGGGTTAGAGGATGCTTGGATCTTCTTTGGAAGCTAAATAGTTGATGAACGTCAGATTTCCCTACGCACAGTAGAAAGCTTTTTCCAATGTTAAAACCAGCTGATAGATACATTGTAATTAACAACCGACTAAAACACCAGGATTTGTCAAAACACGGGAAAATAGATTTGTTTTGAAAGCAACACTGGAGTGACTAAAATGAATCCCAGTTTGTTTCTTATCAGAAGAACCGAAACAGAAAGTAAACTCTTGCGCAATTCCAAAAGATCACGGAGTAGACGGAAAATATACTGTGACATAAAGCAAGTTGTGTTATAATTGTATTTTTAATAAGAATTAAATCCCACAGTCGTGGCGGCCGTGAACGTCTCATTAAAGCAGAGGCGTTAGCATTAGCTTCACCAAAGCTAGCACAGAAGAAGCTAATGGCGAGCACTGTGAGCACTTCAACCGCTCCAACGAAAACTCCACCGCAGCTCGACTCGACCGTGAATCTCTTCACTCGTGACAACAGCGGCTTTCTGTCACTGTGTGTAGAAAGAGGAACGGCGGTGGCGGGCGAGCACTCACCAACTGTCCCCGGCACGGAGCTCACACTCCCGCAACAGACACTCGATCTCCCGCCGTTGGGTCTCCAGACCCGGAGGCTCCGC
The DNA here is from genome assembly GCF_002922805.2 of Oryzias melastigma. NCBI lineage: Eukaryota > Metazoa > Chordata > Actinopteri > Beloniformes > Adrianichthyidae > Oryzias > Oryzias melastigma. The sequence continues at coordinate 24,283,330 of NC_050518.1, read as the reverse complement.
GGCGGAACAGCGGCTGTTGGCCGTCATGATGGGAATCAGTCGGTCATAAATGTCGCAACTGTGATGAACATTAACGTGACGAAATATATAAGACAGCGGTCGACCGCTGCATTGATGAACGGGGAAGCAACACAGAACTGTGTTTGCGGAAGTAGGAAGTGGCTGTGACCCGGATGATGACAACTTCCGGAGCTGAACCTCCTCGATCCTGTGCATCAAGAGATGCGAGTTGTCAAATGCTTTTGCGCATAATTCTGAAGATTTATAGTGAAATGCAGGAAAATACAATTCTGAATTATCACGATAAATATTTTAGTATGCCCGTTTATTTACTGTGTCTCTCAATACTCACGTAAAATGACAATTTCGTTGTTTTCTTTTTTTTATCTTTTATAATAATTTGTCTCTTCTTTTTTTATTGAAAAAAATAACAAAAAAAATTAGGATGCCATTTTTTTTTTTAGATTTAGATAGATATATTTTTTTCTTTGTAGGTTTAATCGTTGCAAAAAGTATTTGTTAAGTATATTTGAGTATACTCTACTAGTCTAAGAAGTATACTAAGATTTGCAACATTCTAAGTTTGCAATGTTAATAATTATACTGCTTCACTTTTAGCATTGACAATGTATACTTGTTGTACACTTAAAGAGAGAACTTTTTGCCAAGGGTACTTTTCCTTTGCAGTATGGATGTTTTACTTCAAAATGTATTTTAATAAATCACTTAAAACAGAGCAATTTTAGGGGCAAGAATATCCATTTTATAATTTATATGTTTTTTTAACTGCAGCAAACGAGTTTGTGATGATTAGATAACTAAAATGCATCTAGTTATGTCTACTGGGTACTACAGAGAACTCTATTTTGTTACTTTATTTGATGTCTACCAACAGTGTTCTGCATACAGAGGTCTCCTATACATCTATCTGTAGACATTTAATCTTGGGATACTTTTAGAGTACATTTTTAAACACTTACTAGATATAAAATAGAACATTTTAGATAGAAACATGTTTCATGATTTTGGAATGCCGGCATCCTTTTCTCCTTTTATCATCAAATCTAAGCATGACAACATTGGTGTAGAGCAGGGGTCCCTAAACTTTTTCTTGTGAGGGCCACATAACTGTTTCCTTCTCTGGTAGGGGGGCTGGGATCGGTTTGTAGGCTAACAGAAAAAGTGTAGCTATCACAGCCTAAACATTTAGGGTTTACCAGAATGCACATAGACAGATTTTAAATAATTAATTTCTGTAATATTCACAGAAAAAAAATGTGCGAAAACATTTTAAAAATTAAACTAATAAATAGTCTATCCTTTCCCATCATAGTTCAGATTGCCAAAGGGTGAAATAAAAATTCTCGATCAGATTGAGAAAAAAAAATGATGATGCTTCTCTGATAGTGTTTTGGGGCCAACCAAATGTAGAGGCGGGCCGGATCTGGCGTGCGGGCTGTAGGTTGGGGACCCCTGGTGTAGAGCCCACTGTTTTCCCTAATCTTTACATGTAAATGCATGTCTGTAATACTTTCAGAACTTTACCCCTGAACAGCAACCAGATCAGGAATCTGCAATCTTAGGCTCCAGAGCCAAGCATGGCTCTTGTACCCCTCCAATGTAGCTCCCTGGGTAAAAACAAATACATTTTTTTATTTGGAGAAGTAATTATAAAGTAAACGTTAAGTACAAAGGTATCAATTGGAGGTCAATATGCACTACCAGAATGAAGTCTCCATGGCAGATTTTATATTTTTGAACAAATCCGAGGATTTTGAGTGCAATTAGGCTAAAAAAAGCTGTATGGCTCATTTAATTCATTCTGACTTGATTTTAGTTTTTTAGATTTACAAATTTCTATTTGAGATGCACCACAAACGGTAAGATAAACTTTTGAAATTATACTATTCTACCCCATTTTCTGCATTTGGATGATCCTATGTGACACTAAGTGTCTTTCATTTTGAAAGGAAGTCTTATGAATCTCTGTTAAAATTTTTCAAATATTTCATATTTTGGAAAAAGTCTATTTTCTCTTCATGTTTGTTTTATATATGCAAAAAAATAGTTATTTTAAAATCAGCACCTTGTATTCTTAAAGCGTGAGGTGAGACTTTGTGGCTTCAGGTGGGTCAGTGAGAAATCGATCCGACTGGCTCTTTAAGTGTTGAGGGTTACGGACCCCTGAGCTAGACACTCTTGTGCAGCAAAAGATTAAAAAAAAAAAAAAAAAAAAAAAAAAAAACATGTGTTCATTCTAATAATAATCGACTCTGACCAATAGATTAAATCTTTTGCCATAATTTTCATAAGTTATTTGACAATTTAAAAATCTAAACAAAATTATATATTGGTTGGCTTGTTGTTTTGATCTAAGTTTCTGCTTAAAATGTGTCTCTCTTACCAGAACGTGTTGGGGAAATACATAATTTAAGAGGTAATTTCGAAGTACAATAGTCACAAGAGAGAATTTAATGCCAATAAAATAGAAACATGTTAATGACGGATGGTGCACTGTGAGTTTTGAAGACATTTAAGTGTTTTTTGTTTGTTTTTTTAAATAGAAAAAGCAACTTTATTTAAAAACAACATATAACAAAACAAAACTTTTTTTCAGTATACAACAAACAACAAAATGAAAATATAACAGACCCATAGGGTATTACAAACACACAAACAAACTATAATTTGTACATATATTGACTGTTTTTCATGCCTTTTTGTTAGTTGAGCCACTTATGTGGTTAATGTAGAAGACGATTATTTGTATAAAATAGGTCTCTGGTGGTTACTGTGTTTACATTTGTAAATGTGATATTTCACGATTATAACTTTTTTCTGAAATAAGAATCTTCTTTAAATTTCTTTTAAAAGAAAGAAAATAAGACATTTTGTAATTTTAAAGAATATACCTTATGTAGTTGATTTGTTGTGGGGTTTTGGTTTTTGCATCGGTGTGACGTATTTCCAATCCCGTTGCCTCCAAATTATCGCGTGCTTTTATCGTCAAATCATATTCGTCGACAGGAAACGGTCAGCCAATGAGCTGTCAGTTTACAAAGCTCCGATGTTGGAGAGGGAAATCGCGTTTCGCGCGCTGGCGGGGGAGCGGACATCATGGACGCAGAGATGTCGCAGGCAGAAAATGAGCAGAAAGCAGGAGAAAGCGGACAGAAGTCGGAGAGCGACGCCGGAGAGTCGTCGTCTAAGAGCTCCGGATATTCGTACGAGCTGCCCTGGGTGGAGAAATACCGGCCGCTGAAGCTGAACGAGATAGTGGGAAACGAGGAGACTGTCAGCCGCCTTGAAGTGTTCGCCAGGGAGGGGAATGTCCCGAATATAATCATAGCGGGTATGTCATGGGCCTCAGCCCGGCTAGCTCAGTCGGTAGAGCATGAGACTCTTAATCTCAGGGTCGTGGGTTCGAGCCCCACGTTGGGCGTAGCTTTTCTTTTTATTTATGATTTGAAGAGTCAAGTTAGGGTTGCCAAATTCAACCTAGTAAACTCCACAAGAAGTTCACTCAAACACATTTCTACTTTTAAATGATTTGGACACTTGAAAAATAAAGAAATGCGGCCTTTAACATTTTGCTATCACAGTATCTGCTGCCTAATGAAAAAGTTTTACAGGAAGGGGACTGACAACAGATGCTGTTCACATAAATGTAGTCTTTTGATCATTTTCAGCTGGCACAGGAAACAACTTTTATGCATCCCAAAATAAGTGATCACCCTTTTTTATGTTTATTTATATATTTAAAAAAATCTTTTTAGGACCTCCAGGGACGGGAAAGACCACCAGCATCCTGTGTTTGGCCCGAGCACTGCTGGGGCCCTCTATGAAAGACGCTGTGTTGGAGCTCAATGCGTCAAATGACAGGTGTGTGCGACAGGTGTGTTTAAGGTCTCTGCTGCCTGAATGAAGTTGAACGTGGGACATTTCGTCTGCAGAGGCATCGATGTGGTAAGGAACAAAATCAAGATGTTTGCTCAGCAGAAGGTCACGCTGCCAAAAGGTCGACACAAAATAATCATCCTGGATGAAGCAGACAGGTGAGGCGGCAGGAACCTGCACACCTTCACTTGTAACTGCAGGAGGTCACTCCGAATGGAAACATGAAAAAAGATGGGTTGTCTGATGTCTGTCCAGCATGACGGATGGAGCTCAGCAGGCTTTGAGGAGGATCATGGAGATCTACTCCAAGACGACCCGCTTTGCGCTGGCCTGTAATGCTTCAGATAAGATCATTGAACCCATCCAGTCTCGCTGCGCCGTGCTGCGGTACTCCAAACTGACCGACGGGCAGATCCTGTCCCGACTCCAGGAGGTGATTGAAAAGGAGCGTCTGTCTGTGTCCGACGACGGGCTGGAGGCAGTCATCTTCACCTCCCAGGGGGACATGAGGCAGGTGAGGGGCGGAGCTTGAAGAGTAGGCGTGGTTTCAAAGGGCTGTGTTGACCCTCCCTTTTTTACTCCAAGGCACTGAACAACATGCAGTCCACCCACTCCGGCTTTGGCTACATCAACAGCGAAAACGTCTTCAAAGTGTGCGACGAGCCCCACCCTCTGCTGGTGAAAAGCATGCTGGGACACTGTGTGGAAGGGAACATCGATGAGGCGTACAAGGTGGTGGAGCATCTGTGGGCGCTGGGTTACTCCCCAGAGGACATCATAGGAAACATCTTCAGGGTCTGCAAGACCTACCAGATGGCGGAGTACCTGAAGCTGGAGTTCATCAAGGTAAGGAAAGCTCATGGTGCGTTCAGAGGACGAGGAAGGAAGAAGCTACTTCAGACTGAATAGTTTCAAGTTTCTGTCTGTCTTCATGAAAACTACCATGTGTCTGAGTAGATTTTGGAGGATTTCATCATAGTAACAAACTGGATTGGGTTTATATTATTGGAGACGTTTTGAGATTATCTTGTGGGATGAGAGATTCTATTGATGGAGATCTTGTATTCAGTTGTGAGTGAAGGAACTGAAGGAGAGGTGTGAAGGGTTGATGCTCCTCACCTTGGATCCAGTTCTGGATGTGTTCTGTTAACTCTTGTTGAAGATTCTCATGCAAAGAACACCACAGTGGTCCAGTCTGGAGAAAATAAACAGCTTTTCTGCATCAGACAGGAGATTCTGCAGAGGTGCAGCATTAGGTTTTTTTTGTTCAAGATGTTTCTTAGACCCACTCCATTGATAAATATGACTTTAACATGTTCTTGTGGCATTTTTCTGACAGAGGACATGCATAAAGAAAATTAAGCTCAAAGTTGCATTTGAGTATTTCTTGATTCAAATTTTTGTGAATCAGGAGAAGAAAAAAATGACATTTGAAAAAGTTTTTATTCATTATGTACAAACTGCAATCTGTCACAAGCTTCCTTCTGATGCATCAATTTGCAGACAAACAGATCCATGAACGTCTTTGTTTTCCTGGTTCTGGAATCTAAACTACAACGGGATAGCTCCAATGTTGCTCACCATTTTTGTTGCACTGGTAATGTTAGGTTGAGGTTGTGAGGGGCTGTAAGCTAGTGGTAGAATGGAAACGATGCATATTTTTAAAACCAACTTTTTAACCTAAATATGAATAATAAAAAGTTAGGAATATTATTTCAAAATAAATCAACTTAAACCGTAAATAACTTTAAATATTTTACTCTGCATAAAAATATATTTTGTCAAAATTATACAAGTTAGAAATAAGCGCAAGATAACATCGGGCCATTAATAACAATAAAATAAAGTGATCTGGGGGGCCGGATCCGGCCCCCGGGTCTTGACTCCGACATATGTGGTTTAGATTATAATATCCGTGTGCTAAAGTAGGTAGTAACTCACCTGCAGGAAGCAGTGACAGTTGGACACAGAAGGTTTAATCAGAGGGAACTTCAGTTTGCTGTCATTTCCCATTTTTCTGACTTCATTCAGTTTGTCAGAAGGCTGTTTGTGAACAAAGTTCCTGTTTCTTCATCACAGCTCCGTGTTAAAGTCAGTAAGGAGTGTCGTGTTTTACAGCCTCCTGCTGAGGAGTTCAGTCAGTGTTGAACTCTCAGCTCTTCTGTTTCAGGAGATTGGATACACCAACATGAGGGTGGCTGAAGGCGTCAACTCCCTGCTGCAAATGGCCGGTCTGCTGGGACGGCTCTGCAGTAAGACGGCGCCCCCTGCTGCCAGCTGAGGGCCAGCTCTCCCTCCACCGGACACGTTTGCAGCTGATCTGCTCTGATCGCCTCAAAAAGAACTTCTTTATTCTGCAATAAACGCTGCTGCTTCAGTTCTGACATGTGTTGGTGGTTTGTTGACAGGCTCAGCAGAAGACTCCAGTCAAACCAGGTAATCTGCTTTATTTCATTACAAACTTGTTTACAGAGTCGATAAATCAGAACAGTACAAACTTCAGTGGAACAGAGCAGCTACCAAAGCTTAAAGTCATCAAAGGAACAGCTGTAACATCCAGACACATCACATGTTCAAGATGCAGAATCACGATGGAATGAGGTGGACTCCGCCTCCGTTGGCCCCTCTGCAGTTTACCAACTGCTCTACTGGCTGAATTTTGTCCCATCTGCTGCACCGTACACTCACTGGCTCTAAACAGGAGCTCATCTGGGATTTTCTGTTCCTTCTTTTTATGGATTTTCAGACTGCCTTGTGGGTCTCCTGATGAGGGACATGGAGGGAGCACCATGTTCTCAAAATCTAAACATAAGGAGGTCAGATGACCTCCAACCAACACAAGTAGATCTGGCTTGGAAATAGAAAAGCGATACTTCTTTTGAAAGTTTGTTAGAAATCTCATAGGAAACACAGAGTTAAAAAACAAAACCCAAAACAATGAAAACATCTTTGAACTATTTCCAAAATGTGCACATTTCTCTAAGACTTCAGAGACCCGGAAGTTTGGAGGAAAGGAGTTAAACGGTCTCAGACCCCAAACATGCAGTCAGAACACCAAATATCAAGATGCAGAGAAAGAAACCGCTGGAATCGACCTGTCAACGTAACGTTTCAGGGTTCTTTTCCTAGTAACTGTAAACACAACAACATGAGGAGAACCGCACTTCACTTTGGTCAGAAAGTGAAGCCTCTGGAGATCTGGAGCTGCAGCTCCCACACCAAAACTACAAGCAGCATGCCGTTAGCAGGTCGGATGAGGAAAACTTCTCATGCATTAAAAAAGAAGAAGGTTTAATCCTGGAATAGGATGGGATAGGAGCACAGGAGGAACGGGAACAACCAAACACGAACTGATCAGAAAAAGCAGGAAAAAAAGACCACTGCAGGTCGAGTCCACATCTCCTTCAGTTGCTGGGTTTCTGTGAGTTCAGAGCTCACTCATTTTGGATAAAATATTAACAAACGAACAAAGTTTCCTCCATATTAAACCATTCAAAAGAGAGAAAGATGTTACAAATACAAAAGGATTCTTCAAAAGCACAACTAAAGTAGAGAGAACAGCCACCACACAACTGCAAATAAATATCAACCAACTTACAGCTAAAATATCACCGTGTCAGATAGTTAAGAGTAACGAGTAAAAGAGAACAGAGTCGTCACCAAAAATCCCAAACCCTAAACTGGCTGGGGGAGGGGCTTGTTTCAGGAAGTGTTGAATCCGCGGGGTGGGGCTCCGCAGATGAAGGCAGAGGAGGGCGGAGCTCCTATGCGGTCATCTGAATGGTGTGCACCTCCGTGCGTTCGGGAGCGGCACAGCCGGCACCGTCTGGTAATGTGTTGGTGGCGCTTCGGCTCCGGACGCCGTCGGTGGAGCCCACGCTGGAGGCGGAGTGGGTCCTGGAGCGAACCAGCCGGGTCATACCAGCTGTGGGCACTGCGAGGCAACACAGACACAAGGGGGGTCAGTATGGATATCGCACACTGGACTGGAGGTCACTGTCCAATCAGCAAGCAGAGATTTGAATCACACAAGCATCCCGATTCAAATCGGATGAAAATGAGTTTCGCTCATTCCTGAGTGAACAACATGACGCTGCACAGAGCGAGATGTTTGTCTCAAAGATAGATGAAAAAAGAAGATCCAAACGTGAGGCTGCAGGGCTAAATCTAAAGATGTCTCCAGTGATGCTCAAACATTTAAATCAGGAGCGTCCAAACTCCATCAAGAGATCATTTGTAACTGCTTAAGAAAAACAAAACAAAAAAATCTGAAGCTCCCCACGAACTTTAAGGACTGCAAAGTGCAGGACTTAAAAAAATCCTAAAATATCTTAGACATGTTTACATTAAAAATGGGGTCATCTGGACTCCACAAGACAGCGCACTTAACTTTTATTTCCAAGGATTTTTTATCTTCTCTGGTGTCCGTGGCAGACACCAGAGAGGGATCATGGGAGGGATCACACATCAATATACGGGTCGGGTCATCTGGACCCCAGAAGATATCACGAGGGTTAAGTGGTGCTACTGCTTCGAACACAGCATCCTCTCCAAGAGGACTTTAACACCTGAGGCGTCGCCAAAATCTTTAACACAACTTTTTAACCGTTGACACGATCAACGTAACTCCAGCAGATTCTGAAGGAGAAAGGCGGTCTTGTTATGTATTTTTTGAGTGCTCACGGCTACGCACTAACATAGATGACAAACAGGGAACACCAGAATTTAGAAGACACTATTTTGTCCATATAAATGTAAAGGGAGGGAGAAGTCTTAGGATGTTCGAGGGTTAACTTGAATATTAGTTCGGGTCTTAAGGTTAAGTTAATTTAAAACTGTATTGATCCAATTCAAGAGTAAAACATGTAAACAAAAAATGGTTCCAGGACGCGGCTGTGTCTGCAGCTCACCACTCCCCCAGGGGATGGGTCAAATGCAAAGAGCAAATTTCACACACCTAGTCATGTGACAACTAATGGAACTTTAACTTTTGTTTCAACCACTTACAGTAAAAAAAAAAAAAAAAAAATTTCTTGTTTTTTTCAAATACTAAAATAAAAAAAGTATTTAAGTAGTAAAACAATGACTAATGAGATGCATGAATATCAGTGTAAGTGAACAGGAGCAGTGATTCATCATCTCAAATCCACTCAAGTAAAAAGTGCATAAACATCAGCGACATGGGAAGACAAATCTGAAGACTGACATCAAATTAAATCTGTGCTGCAGAGCTGGAAGATTCCTGTTTATTATATATGTCAAATCTCATTAAATATACAGTTGCAAGAAAAACTATGTGACCCAGTTTGGATTTCAGCATAAATTTGTCAAAAATATGTTTTGCTTTTCATCTAAGTCATGATTTTTTTGTGTTTTATTAGTTTAAGCAGAGTATGTTTATCTGGTGATGTGACTTAGATGACGATCAGAACATATTTTATGAAAAATTCATGCAGAAAATCAAAGTAATCCCAGTATCTGATGAAGTCCAGTCAACATATAATTTTCTAACTGATTCTTGTTAATGTTTTAAATTTAAATTTCCCCGTCAGAGCACCTGTTCTCCCATTTAGCTCTGACACTACTTCCAGAGGAGCATCAGAGACAGAAGCTCATATAATGCCGCTGCAGAACGAGGCTTTAGTGAAAAGTGTGAAGCTCCTGAGAGATGCAGACAGCTCTGCAGTCAGTTCTGCACTCCAACCATTTCTACATGACTTAAGAAGAGTTTCATATTCAGTTTTGCAGCTGCAGATCAAACTGTATAAATGAAATAAGATCTCTAACTTCAAAAGTTCTGTTGTGGCTTGTTTTAGACAGCAGACACAGAAAACAATAAAGCCGGTCATCCCTGAAGTTACAAGAGTAAAAGTCTCGGATCAGATTTGATTTGTTAACGTTTGTGTATCTGTGACTTTAGGTGAGTTCATGTCAGTGTGAGCATCACATTTATCCAGTAAACAGTTCAAAACAGAGAAGAGCAGCAGCCTGCAGAGCGAACAAAACTGAAGAACAAAACCAGGGTCAAAGAAAATGTGTGGAAAGGAAAAAAAGGCAGGCAGGATGGAAATAGATGAACATCCAGAGCAGAACGATTCAGATTATGTTAGGAGTCCAGATACCTGATTGGCTGCTGGTGTGCTTTAAACTAAGATGAGGAACTGGAAGGAGAGCAGGAAACAGGAGCAGGAAGGAGAGAGGGCAGAATGAGAAACAAAGGGACCACAAACTCACACATGGAGAAGATCCAGAGCAAAGGCATGCTGAGAATGAAGCTGCAAACTGGTACTTACAGTTACACAACAGCTAGTGAGGTGCAGGCTACAGACAAACATACAAACACACAGACAGCTTTTGACAGAACAAGGAACAGCGGGCCGAGTGACACTGATGTCATCATGGTCACCTTAAGTCTCCAAAAAATTCAAGATGTTATTTAACACCTCCAGACCCGCAGGTGTGTCTTGCATTTCACTTGAGGCTTGTGTAGCCACCTCAAGGAGAGTCATGAACATGGAATGTACCATTGTTGTGCATGTGGTAAGTTCATATTAAAATATCTGTAAGGATAATAATAAATTACACGCTCTTATGACCCTTACACCCCACTCTAGTCGTTAGAAAGGTGTGAGTACTGCTCCTTACTGGCCACAAATGATGCACACACTGTGTGCAGGTGATACATAAGTGCCTGTAGGATGTCCATAAAAACCACACTCTGATTGTTTAATTTCCTGATTTGTAACAGTAACACTTATTATATGAATCTAACAGGCTCCCTGTGAAATCCACACAATTTGGGTTGATAAAATAAAAAATCTGTACAATACCCCTGTGTCTCACCCTACTTACCCTAACCTGACGTGTTGTACAAGTGTTTGCTACAACCCGTTGCACGTAGCATACCCGCTGTACAGGCTCACCGAGCGGTCTACGACCTTGATATTTTGTACAGGTTTGCCCATTTCAAAGTAAGGACAGTTGTGACTAATGCTTTAGGACTATTGCAAAAAAGTGGAGAATAAAAGCATTGTAGATTTAAGCTGATCAGTTTAAAAATTCGCCCATTGAAATGAATGTAGATGGACAATAAAGTTAACTCCGTAGCCATCTATCCACAGTACAGATATCGCCTGTTTTCACCTTTTTGGGACCAGACGACATTTAGTAAGCAGTGATTGGTCCGAAAATCTGTCAAACGCTCAGAAGGTTTGAGGTGGAGCCAGCAGGCACCACGTGCTCTTATTGAGGCATCTGATTTAACCAGTTTATAACTTGAAAAAAACAGCGATAAAAAAAAATATAATGAAAAAAAAAAAAAAAATCGGTTTAGTAAGAAAATGTTAAAAAGAGGCACCAGAGAAGGAATGGTTATTCTGAAAAACAGAATGACTGAGTAATAGCCGTTTATTTCTCAACAGAACTCTATGGGATTTTGGCTTTCTGGCTTCTATTTGGAACGCGAGGAGGGAGAGGATGATAGGTCCAGCTCTCTCTATATACTGTCTATGATTGGGCCTTTAAGGACTGTAAAAGATGTTATTTCTATGCTCCCAGTCCTTTTGGTCCAGTCTTCACTTGGGATGAACTTTCTCATCACATTGTGACCCTGTGAGGGGACCTCTAGTTTCCCATATGTACTTTGGATTAATTTAGCTCTTATTTTTCACATTTAACCTTCACTCATGCCCTTCAAACTGATTTCACCTGGATTCTGTTATCAAACTTTAGGGAGAGAACTAAAGATGTGTACTTCAGTATAAGTACTAGTTAAAATAGTACTCAAAAACAAGTGAACATACTGGTGATTAAAATGTTATCAAGGAAATAAAAAAAGTACTGTTCCCAAATAATTTTGTGAGAATCAATCAGGAGACAATTTAAACATTTAATCTTTCTTCATCTCTTCTTAAAAAATGTCACGAAAAGAATTATTCTGTTTTTAATCATATTATATATACAAATAAAGTCAAAAAATACTTGTTTAGTTTAGAGATGATAGTAACAAACTACGCAAAAATATATTCACTCTGTTCTTTTCTTTTTCTGATAGCTTAACAAAAACTCAAATCACTGAAGATTTTCCGAATGTTTAGCTTCTAGAAAGTTCCCTCTGTCCCCTTTTTGCTACCGTTGTTTCAAAGAGTTGGTGTTTAGGAAGTGTGTGTGGAGGCATAGAGAGTGAACCAATGATAAACGAAAAAAGAAAAACCTCTCTAAGTGCAGATCTCTAAATAGCAAATCAAATATGACAATGAAGTTTGTCCCACTGGAGGCTAAATAAAAAGAAGGTCAGATCAATGCTGTTAGTGCATTAACTGTAATGGCTTATCTGCAGATACTCACTGTAGCCCATTCCCTGCACAAAGTACTTGAAAGCCTCTGCTAGCTTTCCAGGCTAAAAGAGAAGAAAACATATTTAATATTAAGGACCATTTTAAAATGGATGAAAGAACTTCCCACTGCTGGGATGAAAGATTCCCATCTGCTCAGGACTCACCTGAACAACCTGAGGAAGTCCTCCACAGTCTGCCATCTAGTGGAAAGACAGAGCATAGCACTGAAAATCTCCAAATTCTTTACAATTAATAGAAAAGCAGCTCAACTATTATCAGACGAGTGGTTCCTGTTTTCAGTGTGTACTGCAGCTGATCTACCAAGAAGATGAAGCAGCCAGTCCACTGTTTCCTAACAGGAAGGTTTACATTGGAACTCCTCTTCGTCCACCAATGACAATGTTTAGTTTGTAATGTAAAGTTTCCCTCCGATCATCTCTTGATCTATTTTAAAAGCTTACCCAGTTGTCTTTTAATTACAGATGTGCTCATAAATTTACATATCCTAGAAAATATAATGACTTCTTGGTCATTTTTAATGGAATATGAATGATAACAAAAACTATTCTTCCATTCATAGTTCATAGTTAGTGGTTGGGTGAAGCAATTCACTGTCAAAAAATGTAGTTTATCCTTTTAAAATCATAATGACAACAGAAACTTCCCAAATGACCCTGTTCAAAAGTTAACATGTCCTGATGACTTTGTTCTGAAAACATGCACACAAGCTGATACATCAGGGTTTGAATGGGATCTAAAAGTAACCACCCTCACCTGTAAATCGTTTACCTGTAATCAATGAGTGTGCACTAAAGATCTTGGAGTTTCATGACTCACAACAAACCATTGCATCCTTCATCCCGTGCTGCATTGAGATTTCTGGATCCTGAGTCATGGGGAAACCTGAAGAGCTGTCAAAAGATCTATGGGAAAAGGTAACTGAAGTGTACAAAACAGGAAAGAGATAAAAGAAGATATCCAGGAACTGAGAGTGCCAATCAGCTCTGTTCAAACTTTGATCAAGAAGTGGAAAGTGAGGAGTTTTGTTGAAACCAAACCACAAACTTTCTGCCAAAACTGCCAGAAAAAATGCAACTGTAAATAACTTCAGCGGTGATCCAGAACTCTGAAAAACTGGTGTGGATGTTTCAAGATATAGAATAAGGAGGCCCCTGAAGAAAAATGGACGAGGTCGAGTCACCAGAAAAACTTTTTTTTTTTTTTTAAGTAAAATAGCTTGCTAACAATACACCAAACAGCTCAGAGGCAAACCTCCAAACTTCTGGACCAAGTCATTTAGAGTGATAAGACCAAGATTGAACTTTTTGTCCACAGCCATAAACATTTGGCATATAAATAACACTATTCCTACTGTGAAACACGAATTCGGATCGCTGATGGTTTGTGGATGTGTGGACTACAAAGGGAGGAAACAAACATTACCAGAAGATACTGGAGGAAAACTGTCACTCTTCAGCTCAGAGGGGATGCACATAAGACACACTTGGACATTTCAACATGAAAACGATCAAAAACACAAGACCAACTGTCATTGGTTCCAACAGAATTAGGGGAAGGTTCTGGAGTGTCCGTCTCAGTCTCCTCATTTCAAGATTACTGAACCACTCCGGGGAGATCTCAAACGGGCAGTTTAAGCAAGACAGGCCAAGAATTTAAATGAATTTGAGGTTTTCTGTCAAGAAGAATGGTCTGCTTTACCATTAGAGACAAAGAACCTCATCCACAACGACCATACGAGACTTCAGGCTGTTATTGATGTCACAAAATACATGAAGGACTGGGGTGTGTAAGGTTTGATTGAGATCATTCGGGGAGTTTCTGTTGTCATTTTGATTTAAAAAAAGTTAATACTGTTGTTCAACAATACATTTCTCAATCCAACCACTAATCATGAGTAGAAAATAAGTTTTTGTGTTTTCATTCATTTTCTCAGAAAAATAGTCAAGGACTCAAATTCTTCCAGGTTATGTAAACTTATGAACACAACTGTATATGTCTTCAATCATCAGAAAAACACCAAAAACATGATTTTTTTTTAAATCAGATTTGTTCTCAGTGACAGATCACAGTTTACTTCAAACGGCTCAGCTGTGTGTGGGAGGGGCAAACTGTTACCTTAAGTAAGGTGGTCTTGGTAGGATTCATTCTAGAGTTACACTCCACCTGTAGGACAACAAACACACACACACTGCCTTCAACACAACGTGACATATTATGTTGTCATGGAAATGAAACGGGCACTCACCACAACATCGACTGCAGGTGATGTGTCCCCAACCACCAGCAGAGCGGGACACCTGAGAAACGAGCAGTGAGCTCCAGCGGACGAGTCACATGATCAGAATCAGCGGACAGAGCAACATACCTGAGGGTGATGACGGTGTTTTCATTGAGACCGGCTACAGGCCGCTCCATCTGCAGCTCCGTCCGGCTAACACAAACAGAAACAGACTTTTATTCCTGCTGTGGACCTCAATCATCTCAATGTGCTGATCTGAGCCCGCCGAGGTCCACCTGTCATAGCTGTTGTAGAACATGGCCAGGTTCTCCTGGGGGATGTCCTGAGAGATGTGGAGTCGGTATGTCTGGATGATCTCCTTGTTCTCTGTTAACTCGTCCTGTACACAGACGGTAAACACCAGGTGAACGCTGAAGCATGAACCTGACGGACTCTATGAATATTGTTGAGTCTTTACAGTGCTGAAGTGGTGTCCCATGATGATGTCCACCAGGTTGCTCGTCCAGCCGCTCAACTGCACAACAAATCTGCTTTTAATGACACCTCACCACACTTTGATCACATACGCAGTGAGAGTTACCTTGGAGGCGGCCCAGTCCACCCACCCTTTGGCACACGGGTCCACGTTGATCAGAACTAAACCCTCTACTAAACTGGGCTCATTCAGCTGGAAGACGACAGCAAAGTTTAGCCAAGGAGGAGAAACGTGACGGGTCAGATCAGAAGGATGGAGAAGTACAACAGAAAAGTGATCTACTGTGTCATTGTTTACTCACAGCCAGTCTGGTGAGGATGTACGCTCCAGCCCCAACTCCAATACCGATCACGCTCTTTATCCTGACGACACAAACTCACATCAGAGGAGCTGCTGATGGACACTCGCTTTGAAAAGCAGAGCCAAGCAGACTTACTGAAGCTGTGTCAGGACGGACGGCAGCATCTCAGCCAGCTCATCCATGGTGGGATACTGATACCTGCACACACATCCATGAGGCGTCACTTCACACCTTTAGTGTGTGTTACTACCTAAAGTCTGATGCTTATCTGCATGTCTCTCATTTAGAACAAGAGAGTGGAATTTTCCCCTTAACCTTTTAAGCCCTATAAACTCATTTTCTCTGTAGACAAATATAAAGACAAACATTTGATTCAGTCACAGTGGAAAATCCTTTATTTTAGGTTATAACCCGTTAAGAGTTTAAGGTGGGGGTGGGCAAACTCTATGACCTTTGAGCCACAAAAGGGTCAAAAAATTGACAGAAAGACCAGACTAGGAGTAAATCTGTGGAATGTTCTGGTAATCCTTCTCTTAAGAGAAAAAAATAACAAGGAATCTGGGTGAAAACAAGCCTTATTTATTTATATTCATAAATAAATTGATCAATATCAATTGAGATATATATATATATATATATATATATATATATATATATATAATTTGATATATACATGTATTAAAATGGAACATTTTAGAGTTTTTATTGCAAAACTGTGGCTTTTTATTCTCATTTTAGTCCCAATTGTACTGATGAGTTGAAGTCCCAGAAGTAAAAATGCAAACTTAGAGAAAGGTTGAGTTTGTTGTTATTGGAAAAATGACTGTCCTATTCATAAATCACACATGAACATCAAAAAAATTACAAGTCTTCCAAACCACATGGATGAGGAATCACTTTCTGCACCTAAACAAAAGTCAGAAACAATGGCCACAGACATCTCAAGAAAAACAAAACATTAAGTATTATTATTATTAAGTCAATGTAATTTACTCCAGTTTGGCGAGCCAGATTAAATAGTTAAACGGGCCGCATGTGGCCTCTGGGTCGTAGTCTGGCCACCCCTGGTTTAAGGGGTTAAAAGAGGTGAGTTTGTCCAGTTTATGTTCTTTGGTTGCTTCTTTTGTGAACTTAGACATAATAGAACATTCTGATCACTAAGTTCTCACTGGAAACTGTTTTGATCTGAGCAAACTGAGCGGAAATTACTTTTACTGTCTTTATTAATTATTATTTAATTATTATTATCAACTTTACAAGCCGATATGTTTGTGCTTTATTCAAAACAGTGTTTTCTCTGAACAAGAAACAAACAGTTAAAGCATGTTATAACCTAAGTAACACATTACAATTACACTTCAGTAAGAAAGAACCTGAATAATTATTTTAAAGCCATATTACATAAAATGCACAGATAAGATTTTAAATTAATACATTTTTTAAACTACTGCTTAGGTAACATTTAAGATTAGATTTTTTTAATAATAAATCCTATAAGAAATACTAAAATGAGCAGATAGTTTATTAGGAGAAATTTGAACAATTCTTTAAATGAAGGGATAATTTTATTTGCATGAAATCATTTATTGAATGCCTGCGATGAGAGTTCTTTCACATTTCCTGTGACCTCTGTGACCTTATTCTCATTTCAGTGTCGGTGGTGTTGTCAGTTGTGTGATTCACAATCGATGCTTCGATAACAACAATTGGACCCCACAAGAGAAAGACCATGAATTTTTCAAAGTAAGGCAGTATGTTGTGGCTGACGTTTCTGACCGGCAGTAGTTTGTCAGCACATGTGTGTTTCTGTGTTTGCTTGTTACCCTGTGGGGAAAACGGGGGCATTTTCCTGCTGTCCTGGAGCATCCACGTGCAGCACTGAGAAATGCTGTGTGACTTCCAGCATGTCTTCATAGTTAAACAGGCTATTGAAACAAGATTTATCTGCACACACAGAAACACAATAACCAGTCAAAATAATAACAGACTGTTATAACAACAGATGCATCTATTTAGTGCATGTGTTTACTGACGGTTGAGTCCAATGTCATGGTAAGTGAGGATTGTAGGTCGGTTGCCCTTGGCAACGCCTCTCATGGTAACATGAAGCACACCGTGGGCCGTCTCCACATCGTGTTCCTGAGCAACAGACAACAGACATCTTCATGTTGCTATCAGCAACACCGACAAGAGGCAGTGGAGGGAAAAAGACTCAAAGTCTCTGGGTTGAAAGGATCTCAAACTAAAGTGATTGCTCACGCGAGAGCAGTTTCTCTCTTCTGACTAAAATAAAAACAAATCCTCATAACTCTGGGAACCTTCAGTAAACATAGAGCAGAAATCCAACATTTACACAGTGACCTGAGGGATCACTTCAGGAGATGATCCCTTAGATCAGTGGGCTGCAGACAATACCATTATGGATCATTTGTTACCAGGCCACAGACCAAAAAAAAAAATATATTATTTTCGTTTTTTTTATCTTCTTATTTTGAAGGAAGTTTTATTTTGTAAAACTACCGGATTCTGTCCATCACAACCGTCTGTAACTTACTCTGCACATTGTTTTCGTCTGAAAGGGGCACTACCATGAAAATTCTACTTTTTGAGGTTTTAAGTGCATTTTACTGTTCATTCCTTACTATAAAGAACCCCAAAGTGGTATTTTGATCCGTTAATGCATTTAAGAGTAATCCTGTAAAAACCTGCGCTCTCTGCAGCAGCCCCTCCCATACCCAGGAAAACGAGCGGGTGGAAACATGCTGACGTAAGTACAATGCCAACCACTCCCTCCAGGAAGAGTCTGCTCTGCCAGCTCCGCCCCCAGACTCAACCAACTCAGTTTCTCCACTGAGCCAGTGAGGATCAGCAAAAAACTTTAATTTTAGATGCAGAATACCGTATATCTTCCAGTTGTGTCTTGTCTAAATTCCAGCTCAAACAGGTGTTTGTTACTTTACATGCGTCGCTCCTTTGAGACGACCTCTATATCACATTTTAATGGGTCAAAAATTTGAACCAGCTGCAAATATTTTACAGAAATTGAAGACTTAATGAAATAAAGTTTCTGATTGTAAAAACCCGTGAAAGGCACATTTGCACATTTTCGTACAGCAAAGCTGAGTTAGGAAAGTACTTGTTATAAGACTAAAGCAAAAATACAGTAGTCATTTGTGTTAAAGAGAAATACTCAATGAATGAAAATTCAATTAAAATAAAAATCTGATTAATCTTTTTTCCCTAAAAGTTAATCTGAGCCTGCTTTTTCAGTGTTATAATGACATTCTATGTTGCTTTTTATTGAATTTTTACTAATCAGAAACAACTCCAACAAATCAACTACTTTGTTCATTGAATGTCCATCAGGAAAATATCTACAGACAGTTTAAATTTGTCTTTTTAAACAAATTTTGAAGTTGTAGTAAACCAGCAGCCTAAAAAAGCTTAAAGCCAACTTCAGCCAAACTCAGACTGGTATCTGAAAATATTGTCAGACATTATAGCTGCTCTGTGGGTTGGAGACCACAGGGTTCGGTCATTTCTTTCAGAAATAACCACGTGGAATAACTCAACAGCAGAGAAGGGTTTTTGCTCCGAAGGTCTTCTCACAAACTTGCAGACACTTGAATGGCTTCATATGTTTATAAGAGGAGGGGTTGTTAGGTAATCTCATTACAGAGTCGGCCACGGCAATCCCATTAGTGGATCATCAGCCCTGCTGCTCACTCATTACAGCAACAAAACACTCAACAACTCTGCTGACACTTCAGTACAAGTGACATCTTTAAAATCCTGAGGGAAATCAAAAATAACACTGTAAAAACGGAACCTCAACTTGTGACATGCTGTTTATTAAGTTTTATCAAGTGTTAGTCACAGATGTTATACAAATCTATGCATTTTGCAGCAGTGCGTGTGGTACAGAAGCGTCCAGAGACATGACAGAAACTGATTTCAAAACAAATAAAACCTTGATAAGTTTCAGCTTCCAGAGGCAAACTAACTAAGAAGCTGCAAATAGCCTGTAAAGCATGACTCAGGAGGGGTAACACACAATCACTCACCACCCCAACTCCTAAAGAACAGGAAATCTGATGCAAATCCAGAGAGTCACTCATCCTTGAACGGTAAAAGAAAGACGAGGAGAATCACGCTCTAAGGTTTTCACGTGCACCAGCAGAAGAATACGCCTTAGATAGAAGGAAGAGCAGCTGAAGACCGCTGCTGCCCTCAAGCATGGCCGCAGTGAGGGATGACAGAAACGGAGAGGGTGTATGACTGGGTCAAGAATAATCTGTATTCATTGGCTGGGAGGTAGAAGATCTTAATGTCTTAACAACAAACCGGGTGTTGCATTTTGTCTCTCCCATCTTCTTTGACTTTAACCTGTGTTCTTTCTTTCCCTCCACTCCTCTACAGTCTGTTAATATAGTTTTTTTTTATATATTTTAAAATGACAGAATAAGAATATCAGCATTTCTGATCCGTGAAGAAGAAACCGGTTCCAGCTGTTACTCTATATGCTTCCAGATAAACACACGTGCAATCGTATCCCTCATTCACAGCTCACAGCTGCTTACAGCTGAACTGTGAATCTATTTAACTTGTAGGAGGACACTTAGAGAAAACCTATGAAGTGAAATGAAGAAAATAAATCCACACAAAAAATCCAGCGAGGATCTGAACTATTGGCTGTAAAGTGATTCGGTAAAAGTAGCAACATTAAAGTTTCCAGAAGAAAAAGTGGATTTCGTGACCATTACTTTTACATTCTAAATTCCCTCACCAGTTGTTCCTCCTCCTGTCACTGCTGTTGAGTGACACAGGGGCGACTGACCGCAAACAAAACGTCAGTATTGACATGTGACGTACAGCCGTTCTTGTTGGAGGCCAACCTTTTCATTTAGCCTGCACAGGCTGGCAGGACAAATCAATCTGAAATGAGCAGAAAATTGGTTTTGGTCTGTCCCGGAAAACACCAGAGCAGACATTCAGAGGCTCCGGAGTTCGACTGTCTGCTGGTCATTAATATTTTATGAGCACAGGTGTATGCAGCATTTCACGCAGCCCATATAGCATAACACTGCTGAGCACGGACTGTGAGGCAAACCGAAAGGACGGTGCAAAAAATAAACCCATGCTAAAAATAGGTCATGATCATAGGAACAAAATAAGTGTAGAAAAATAACGGTAATGGGCCAATGCTGGGAGAGTGGGAGCTCTCAACAAAGAAAAAGCTGCAGATGGAAAACAAAGAAAAACGTGTTTTTTCCCGTGTGACTCCAACAAGTCTGTTTCCCAACTGTCTTTTTTCTCTCTCTTTCTGTCTGTTCTTGAGTAACGCCAGTTTATTATAATCCATGAGGAGGCTAAAGCCTTCAACATATAAACGCGTATAAAGGTCCCATACAGGTTATGCAGGTTTTTTGGGTTGTTCTAGCCCATAGAGGGTCGTCAAGAGGAGGGGCTGCATCTTAAAGGGAGAGGTGTGTTACGCAGCTTCTTTGAGGCTCGTGCGGCCACCTTAAGGAACCTTATGAAAATGGAAAGTACCATTGTTGTTCGTGTGGTAAGTGTCTAATAAAGTATTTGTAAGGATAATGTTAGTTACATTTAATTTTCTTTCTTGTCTCTAGCAGCAGGAATGTTTTAATATTTTAATGTTATTAAAGTTAAACATATTTTGTCACAGTTTTGTCGCGGTGGGGGAACATTTTTCCTCCTCTAAAAGGGGGAAAAAGTTTGAGAACCACTGGTCTAACACACTGATATTTTGTGCCCCATGGAGCTTTGTCCACATACATGTTTACAACACAGAGTGAGGCCTATAGTAACCTCAATATTCTCCTCATCAGCTCTTCACCAACCAAACTTCCTCAGAGTCATCCTGATATCTGGTACGTCTTCTAGTAGTTGCAAAGGTTTGCCTGTATTCATAACTACACAAGTTATACCCATCGGATCCACACAACATCTTTACTGCTTCTCTCGAGGCTTTGCCTCTAAGATTTGTGTCAATAAATCCAAACCCTTAAATTCAGATTAACAGTTGACATTGTCTCCATTCCTGCAAAGTTCCTGACTCTATTAAAGTGTACATGTGGATCTGTTGATCCTAACCCAACGTTATTATAATGACCTATGAGTACTACGTGTACTTATAGCAGTTACGCGGCCACTTTAATCTTATATTTGAGGTTTTTTTCCAAGAAATCCAAAACTAACAAAGAATAACAACAGAATTATCAATACACAGACATATCAAACTCAGAATAATTAGTCCTGAGACTGATTGAAACATACATACATATACACTTGTAAATAATTCAATTGTTAATCTTAGTTATAGTAAATAGACACATTAATTCGTATTAATACAGAACATGACACAAAGATTTTTTTTTTGCTGCATTTGTGGATGTTGGTGCAAAACCTACCTGACAATCAAAGTCCTGGAGGTTTCTCCCATTCTAAAAGAAAGCAGAGAAAGTATTTCACTCATCTTATTACAGAAATCTTTCACATTTTTGTATAATATCCAAACTGTGGAAATATAAATGCAGCCAATATAGCATGGGAAAATCACATTTAAAGAGGAAAGCATAAACACTCGAATAAAAAAAAAAGAAAAAGAAATGTGTCTGTGATGTAAGTCTGGGACATTTAGCAGATTTGTTAACATGTAAACATAATTGGGATGGGGAAAACCCTCACCTGTCCCGTCAGCAGGGGTTTGATCTCAGTCAGCTGAACATCATGAAGCTCCTCCATAATGGGTTTGGTTTTGTCACAAATCAACAAAGACGATGATGACGATGAAGATCTCTGAGACAGAATAAAAAAAAAATCTTAATGAAATAATAATAAACAATAGTTTACTTTATGCAAAAATAATACAGTTAGTAGAGTTTAACCATAAAGGAACTAGTGAAATAAACCTTACATTTTTGGTTGCCATTAAAAGACAATACTAAAGGCATTTATGAAACAACGGAGCTAACTCTAGTTCAAAACCAGTTCAACGTAAACCAACCAAGCAACCGAGAGCGGACAGAATGAGGACACCTCATGCACACGTCCCTGAACACCGGTTACACAGGTAATGTCATGGAAAGAAAAGAAACACAGGCTCTGTTTTAAAGTACGGATAGGATGCACCGGGTGTTATCCAATCACATGTGGACAGATCCAAGCGCATCAGCTTACAGCCAGCATCTAAGGCGACGTCTGTGCACTAAAACACATCTGCACATTATGTTTCAACTCAGACTGGGTGGAGCTGCGACGGCATCACAATTCAAATTTTCTCCAGGGAAATATAAATTTATGACATATCATTATATTTTCAAAGGCACACTCTTAAAAAGTACACCTCAGTATGTTCTTTTTTTCTAGTTTCATCTATTTTTGAGCAGCTCTCCTATAAAAGAAATTAATTGAAAAATCTAAAACAAACTGCTAAAAAAAAAGTGTACTTGTTTTTCTTTTGTCTATTTTTGCTGAACAGGAACATTTAACTGCCAGTCTCTAAAACGGGGGATGATTTCACACCTGTTCTCCAAAAATATCAAAGCTGCAATTGTCACATTTGTCATCAATGCCGTACTGAAGTTCAAACTTGCACCTGCAACCATTTCATTTGCTAAAATGTTTCCATTCATATTCAAATATGTATAAATGCTGCATATTTGATGTTTTTTAACACATAAATTTAGCATAAATTAAAGTCTCTCTAAATAGCTTTCTTCAGTCCGCCAAACACTTTGAATAGTTTTTCTGCAAGTCCTCAGTAAGCATGGTAACCCTTGTGCTATCCCAGGCATGTTTACATTAAAAATGGGGTCATTTGGACCCAAAGAGACAGCGCACTGAACTTTTTTTTCCCCAAAGATTTTTTATCTTTACTGGTGTCTGTGGTAGACATAAAACCGTCTACCTTTGCCACAGGAGGGATCACACATCAATATTAGGATCGGGTCATCTGGACCCCATAAGATACCACAAGGGTTAGGAAAATGGAACAAGAAAGATGAGAATTGCTAGAATTTCCAGGTGTGTTTGAGTTTTCTGTGGAAAAGTGCTTTTATTGATTTTCAGACCTCTGGATCTTTGAGAAAAGGTACTCCCTGAAAGTGATGGATTTTTAAAAAACAAAAATAATTTCCCATAAAGCAGGAAAACTAGTAAGTGTGTGTGTCATTGTGTTAGTGTGTGAGTGGGCAGTTTCAGCAGAGTGGTTTGGTTGGATGTTCACTTTCCTGTGGGCATCCTGGCTCGGATCTGTCTTCTGTTGTGAGCATTAATAACATGGTGATGCAACAAAATTTACTCACACTGATAAACAATCATCTTTACATGGAAAATAGTAAAAATGATCTGAGGTTAGTAAAAAAGTAATGTGAAAAGAATTTTATTCGTCAACAAAAACTGATATTATGTTGAGATTTCCCTTTTTTATTCTTAGACATGAAAAGTTAAAAAAATAAATCAAATTTAAAAATTTTCTTTACAAACCTAATTTTTTAATGAAGGTAAAAACATTAGAATGTCTTCTGCTACACCAGCTGATGTATTCTTATCCTTGCTTTAACAGTTTCATAGCTATAACCAAACAGTGACCATCCTGGCAAACCTCTCACTTCTTTAGTTAAGAACACAAGAGTGTTAAGGTAAAGACATCTGTCCAAAGCACATGGTGGTGGAAGAAGCTGGAAGTTTGCTGGTTGCAGGAAACACAGAAATAGAAAGTGACATGCGAGCGCAGGTCACAGGGCCTCATGCCTGCATGGGCAGTCACAGCTGATCAGCAGCAGTTTACCCCCCAGGGCTAATGTGCACACAATGACACAGACAAACACAGACAGACATAAATATATCCACATTACAGACACATGTTGAATGCAGGTTTAGAGGGACACATCTGTGTTCTGTTGATGTCGCCTACTTTCTTTACTTCTAGAAAACAATAAATGGTGGGGTATTTAAATAAAAGTACTGAAATTAAATGCAAGTTTGAGATCAACATGCAGTCATTACAAGAACAAGAGACAAGTCCACATTCCAACTAAGAGAGGCGCTCTGATCTTATCAAGACATTATCCATCCGTTAGCTTTAACCTATCTAGCCCTTAGAATAAAGGCTTGATAGATGCTTTTGAAAAACTTCCAAGAGGATTAGGGTAAGCACATGTCGACCAAGGTCAACAGTGACCTTCAGGATGGGTGGGTGTGTCAGGAACTCACAGACGTTGAATGCTTAACAGCTGATTAGCCTCAAACTCAATAGTGTTTAAGTAGAACTGATGGAGATTTAAGAAAAACCCCAAAAATATCTTCAAAAACAAAAAACATTGAGCTTTATTAGCTACTGTTACATTCGCTAGTTTAGAATTTAGCCTTCTTAATAGTACTGTTTAATGTTTTCAGCTAACATTCCTTTAGTTTGTCAAGTATTTGTCTTTTCAGGTGGCTGTGGTGCAGAAGTAGAGCGGTTGACCTCTGATTGGAGGACAGCAAGTTCAGTTCCCACCCTGCCCACCTATGTGTTAAAGCGTCCTTGGGCAATACACTGAACGTCAAACTGGTCCTGGTGGTTATAGGTTGATGCCAGTGTTTGGCAGCAGAGCCACTTTCAGTGTGAATGTGTGTGTGAAGGTGAAATG
Organism: Oryzias melastigma; assembly: GCF_002922805.2. NCBI lineage: Eukaryota > Metazoa > Chordata > Actinopteri > Beloniformes > Adrianichthyidae > Oryzias > Oryzias melastigma. The sequence goes on along the minus strand of NC_050518.1, from coordinate 24,258,399 downwards.
GTCAGTAACCGTAAAGTAGTGCTGCCACAAACGATTATTTTAATAGTCGACGAATCACTGATTATTTTTTCCTATTAGTCGACTAATCGGGTCATGCACAAAATGAAAGTAGTGCACACATCTTAACCATCATTAGCTTTAAACTAACTAAAAATAAAGACATTTCTGATGGTAGTTTATTAAACTTTTAATGAATCGTGCAGCCTCTGTCCTTCATTAGTTTCTGCTATTAAAACAAGATTAAATCAAATTAGGTCGCATCTAAAACAAGAATCTATTTTTCACAAAAGATAAAGTTTTGGTCTCACTGACTCCAATATAAAAAGTGCAGTTTTTGGTGCTGAACGTTCACAACTTTGTCCAACTTTACTACACTCTGACTCCATATCACATAAAGTAACAACTAATTGACTATTAAAACAGTCAATTAGTCAACTAATCGTGCCAGCCCTACTGTAAAGCACTTGGTCCTTCAAAGAAAGTAGTAAAGACCTATATAAGTATAGAACACTGACCATTTCTTAAATAGCATTCTTCAACTAATTTATATTAAAAGATGACTTAGCCAATTTAGTACTTAGCCTTTAAATTAGTTTTTTTTTTTTTATGGTAATTTAGCCTATTTAGACTAAGGGTATATTCACACTGGAAAAGTCTGTTGGTCTAAACTAAGTCCATTTAATATGGTCCGGATCAACTCCTGAACCTTGCGCTTGGTCTGTATTCAGACTGCCTTTTAACTGCCTAGCTTAGGTGCCTGAGAAGAGACGGCATTGACTGCGGTCAAATGAGCCACCGTTCACATTTCTGTGGTCAAATCAGCATCACTGGATTTTTTGTGTGAGTTTCATCCAATACTTACGGTAGCAGGACTGAGAACGCTGGAAAATCTCCACCAGACTCAACGGAGCTTCTTGATGTGACCACGGAAATGTGAACGGCGGCTCATTTGACCACAGTTGGAAAGGATTGTAAGAACTCTGAGAAACCAATGATTGAGTGTATTGATCACAGCAACGTCAATAAACATTGGAGAATTAGCTAAAAGAGTCTTTGGTGAACTGGAAGGAGAAAGAATCAGGATTTTGGAGGAAGTTCAGTCCATGAAGATCTTCACTTCCTCGTCTGAGACAACAAGATCAAAATGATACAGCTGGACATTACCGATACTGCTTGACATTTTTATGTAGCAGTGGTGAAGATTTACACTAGCAAGACACAGCCATAATAATCAGTATCAATATAAAAAGCCACACCCCCTCAGAGGAGATTTTGCAACAGAAGCTTCAGATCAACATGAGAAATGGATTCTTATGACATTTAGGTTGTGGGATTTTGGTTAAAAATGTCATATTTATCATTAAAACACTACCGGGAAATAAAAAAAAATGTCATAGGAGGACTTTAAGCAAAAAAAATTTGTCCATTCTGAATTCACCCTAACTTTTTGTTTGTTCCGAATGACTTAGCACCTAAGATTTTTTATGCTTTTGTCTTTTCTTGAGATTTTTCATTATGTTAAACCCACGCCTGTCTAGATGTCATCTAGATGTAAGGGAACCTTCAAGTTCATGGTACTAGAGTTTGTAAATGTTTAGTGTGAATGGTAAAAAGCTCACTTTCTTCAGACATGGGTTACTATTCGTGTTACTGAGAAAAGCCCTTAAAGACAATCAAACAGACTAAGAGCAGGCTGATCTGAATGTAGTCATGTTCCAGCTCAGCTGTCCGCCCACACGCGCGCGCGCGATCCCAACAAGACTGTTATTAAGCCCAATGAACACGTTCGGACGGAAACGGGACCTCTGTTCAGACAGACAGCTCTAGCTGCGACCGTAACCATGGGAAACGCGTTTTTTTTCCCTCTGGCACGAACACACCTGTAGCCACACGCCAACGTCATGACAGTGAAAAAAGAGACGACCCGGTCCACCGACGACGGACCGGTCCGTCCAACGCGACGGGCTCGGCAGCGACTGTTAGCGGGCTAACAGGCTAACAAGCACCGAAAGCGAACGCGCACAACAGTTCGACTCACCTTGAAGTGGCGGCCCCGGACACAAGCTGGCTACTCTCTTCAACCCACCGGTTCACAGGGTTAAGGCACAACCGTTGGAGCTGCGCGCGAGCTCCTCTCACGTCCTCCCGAGCACTGTCTGGCTCACGCGGACCGTCCGGGGCGGAGCTACGTCAACGTAAACAGTAGGTCACGAGGTCAATGGAATCTTTGCTGATTTATCCGTGTTAACTAGCATATATTAACTTTAATAATCAAATGTTGTAAAAATTAAATAAATGTAAGGTTTAAAAATAAGCAGGAGGATTTATTTATTTATTTATCCTTAAAAACGTGAATAAAGCTTGTTCATAAGCACATTTTTTGTGCTCTCTGATCTTTCTAATATTGTGTCCTTTATATTGTGTCTACAAGTAAAGTACTGATACAACTAAAGCAAATGACCTTTAAACAACTGCAAATCTGAAAGACTTACTGGATTGTTTTTACTGATAACACTCCTGACAGGTGCAGGACCTATGAAAAAACTCTATATTATTATATTAAACTACTCACAATAAGTTAGGGATAATGTTATTGACATCAGTGCTCTTCCTATTTGGTCAGAAACTAATGAAATATATATATATATTATTTGATATTACTAACAATTAATGAGAAAAAACAATATTTATTATCTGAAAACTTAAGACAATAAAAAAGATAACCCCAAATAACAAAAACGACCATATGATTGGCTCAGGTCAGAGGTCATTGCCATACCATAAGAATCATTCCGACTTCCTTGAGTCGAGTTGTGACAACTCTGGTATGATTTAGTGCAGCATAATCATCCATGCTTCTATGATCTCTGTGAGGTAAGAACCTACAGTGAATGGGTCATCTGTAATAAACAAATTGATTTTAACTGGTGTTGCCTGTGGGGACTGTTGTACCTCCTCCATCAGTGAACAGGACGGTAGACCGTTGTTGCATTATTCAGGTCACGTGGTGTTTATCTCTCCTACCAACATTCACTGTTATATCCTAGTGTCAGTGGAGTCACCTGCGACCATAGACTGTAAATAAAGATGGACAAACCAAGTGTGATGTCACCCATACAAAATGCCTTACCTCCAGCTCCAGCGAAATGAAGTTAATTTAGTTGTCATTTTTCCACATTACGTGGATTTTAAACAGATTTGGTTAAAAGCTCTGAATTTTAACATCATTTAAAGCCAAAAATGTCATTTATTTGACACTTTGGTTACAATGACCTTTTAAATCAGAAACTGTAAAGTTAACTCTAAGTGGGTCAGAACCTTGAAGTTTCAGCTTCATTCTTTTTTAGGAGAATCTTATCAATGTTTTCTGTTACATAAAGGCTTGTTTTGTGAGAAGTGACTGCCGACTAAATGCACTTAATTCCTGTCAGTCTGAATAAGCTGAAGGGACTTCACCTTAACAACCAGGTAAGCAGCTCCTCTGCTTTCTGGAATCCCCTTTAACATGTTGGAATCTACATTCAGCTCCATCTAGAACTACCAAGTATGAATGCATTCAGATTAGTCAAAATTAAAGGTAGGGACATGGTTTAACTTATTTTTGTTTTACTGTACTGTAGTCCTATGTCTGGGCTTTCCGTTGCAATGAAATAGGCAAAGTGAGTTTCATAGTGGATGTCCATCCCTGATGTTATCAGGTAAAATGATTGTTTTAGTCTTTCAAAGACACACAGGCTTCAGGTTTCTATTTGGTGAGTTTTCTTGTTCCTAAAGTACAGGCTTTCATGATTATGGACTATTAAGTGACTAAAACGGAAGGTTGGTTCTCCAGCTGTATTTCTGGTTCTTTGACTTTCCCAAAAATAAACATAAATATTCGTAATCATCATTACACTACATCACCCCTCATCTAAATGTAAAATGCTCTGTGGGACGTCCGTCATTTCAGGATGCTGACTTCTACTTGTACTGGTGTTATAAAGAAAGAAACCTATTAAAAACACATGATACATACTTTCAAATAAAAATGTAATCATTTTTGTGTTGGTTTGGAGGAGTCTTGTTTTCTTTGCTGTGTGACACAAGAGGAAATGATCCTATAGAGAAACCATCTGTCACAGAACCAGCCTGTTATCACTGTGCACAGCACAGGCACGTATGGACCACAGAATAACCACCACACGTCAGCACATTTATCAACAACATGGTGACCTGCTTACTGTTTGGACATTTGTCTTTTCTCTCTGGATTTGATTAGTTAAATCGGTCACAAAGAAAACATCAAAAATTCAAAATAAAAACTAGTTTTGAGATGCAAGAAGACAGATCAGAAATATCAGCTAATAATCACTTTTTAAGGTTATTTTTTTCTCGTAGTTTCATCTTTTTTAGCTTAAAATAATTTAGCCTGTGCATCTTTGGATTTCATCCTGCAGTTCTTTGTTGACTGTTCTTTTTTTTCGTTTTTACCTCTTCTTACAGTGTTTTTTTGTCAATTGGATTGTAAACATCTCGCAGTTTTGCTTATTTAGTTAATTATTCTCATGTTTTGGCTCATCTGACCACGGACACCCACCTCACTCAAATCAGTCTCGGTCCACAGGACACAGCAGAGGTCCTGGAGCATGTTCAAATATGGCTTCGGATTTTGCACTCAGGAGTTCGAATCTGCAGACGGCACAAGGACTGGGTGAATCGACAGAGGTCTGTCTCAGAGAGTCAGAAAGCACATAGCAAAAACAGACCCCCAGGAAATACGTCAGAAATTCTTAAAATTTATTTTTTTTCTTTAAAGGGTAACCAAACACTAAATTAACTTTTTTTTGGCTGCTGACCTCTATAAATTGGGCTTTAAAAGTGCTGTCTGTGGGTCATTGCCTTTTTTTTGACAAATTAAAGTAAACTTGTTTATTTCTCGAAAATATAGTCAAAAACTGTATGAAGGCTCCACCTATAGGTTGAAACAAGGTACTACAGAAGAATTTCGTGATTGGTCAAACCGTTCAAAGGGGCCATACTATGAAAATTCTACTTTTTGAAGTTTTAAGTGCATTGTACGGTTCATTCCTCTCTATAAGGAAGAGTATTTGTGGTGTAGCAAAAACAAGTCTTTGATTACAACCCAGACAGGTCCACTGATTCCACCATCCATCCATTTTCTTAGCCTGTTTTATCTCTAATGGGGTCACCTGGGTACTGTTGGGTGAAGGTGAGGTACATGTCCCCAGGCCCACAATCACACACACACCTAGGGACATTTTAGGGTCACCACTTAATTTATGAAACATGTTTTTGGACTGTGGGAGGAAGCTGAAGTACCCGGAGAAAACCCACACATGGACAAGGAAAACATACAAACTCCACTCAGAAAGGTCCCGGTCAGGACTTGAAGCAGGGTCTTCTTGCTGTGAGCCAAGAGCGCTAACCAGCGTTTCTTTAAATATTTTGATGACTGTACTCTCTGTAGACACTGAGATTTGGCACACAAACTACCTGTAGCCTAAAGTGATATGAAAACACATTGCACTGCTTTTCTGAACAGCCCACACTCACTATGGAAAGATAAATAAATACTCATTTTAACTGTGTAAAGCCCACTATTATTGTAGAGTTCACCAAAAATTCAAATTTTTGGGAGTTAATTTTTTTTAAACCCCTTTGATGAAATCCACATGAAATATTGTAATATGCATGTTTTAGATAAGATATAGATGGCAATGGTCATAATACGTTGGGTGACACAGTTTTTCCTCACATTTAAGATACTGACATGAGTGTTTAGGAAAAAAGCTGCTCATGTACGGTACTCATCGTATGGAATTTGATCCACATGTGTTGTAACTGTGTGGAAGTTTTTCTGTTCCATCAGATTCTGAATTTTTTAAAAAATCTTTAAATTTTCATTCTGAATTTTATTTTAACCCTTGATTATCAAAGAGTAAAATTTTATGCCCTGAAATATTGTTTTCTATCTTGAGTATTTCACTGTTTTTAATTTCAAGACTCAACATTTCGATGGACCAGAAATTAATTGGGAAAAAACTGGCTTTTCCATAGTAACTGTATAATAATGAATGAATCATCAACTCATTTTGCCATCTTTTATTACGAAAAGAATACATTTGAAAAATAAATAACAATGAGTTATTGTCACCATCAATTTTTGAAAATTAGCAAAACTTTTCCCTCCAAAAGTTTTTGTGAGATTTTATGGAAGCAGCCATTTTGAAATGAGCAGGAAAAGCTCATCTACTGCCCCTAGTGGAGTGACAAGGAACTACACGAGAGAAAAAAATGGACCACGTTATAAACAATGGGGTTTTTAAGGAAGGTTTGGATAATGCTAATGAGATAGGGGCCTCAGAAATGTGTATCACATATTATATGGATGGTTATACAGGGAAGAAAAACAAAATTGAGACTGGTGAGTATTTTTAGAACTTTATTAAAGTCAAGAAAGTGAAAATTTAAATCAGAGTTTCAAGGGAAAAACAGAAACGGAGGTTTGTCCTATGAATGGTTCCTTCCTATTCTGACTGAAGTTAAGAGAAACAGACAAACTGTGCTGTGCTGGAGGTCTAACTTCAACTACAGGTGACTCAGGAGAGGCGATAGTCATTTAGCTTTAACCCGACCAAGCCTGAAGAAAACTAAAATGTGTATTTAGATACATGTTTAAAGAAAACTGGAATAAATGAGATTTTGCTTCAAAGTATACTCCAAAGTATATTCAAACAATTCCAAACAAACCACAGCATTGAGTTTTTATGTCCTCATACAAGATAGAAAGAAAAACAAGCAGAGCTGCTTGGAATTAAACAAGCGAGTAAATGGAACATGAACCAGAATTAGATCCTGACACTTGCAAAAATCAAAAGCTCAATCTGAAAAAAGCTGAACTTTATGTTTTGACCTCTTAACGTGAGTTTGATTACAAACAAATTGAAGAAACAAAGATTAGAGAAATAAAAAGTAGACATTTCTAAAAACAACATGGGAGAAATGACTTAAAACCTAATAAATATGACTCCTACAAAGTATATAACTGGGTGAAGCCACTCAGCACTCATCTTCAAAGTAAAACTCAAGCCATCAAATCCAGTTTTAGTCCATAAATGTAGGCAACTTCTGAATTGGCTTCAGGTTTCAGACGTGGAGTCAGTCATCCTTTAGTCATTAACCTTTCTGATAATAAATGAATGAAATGATGAAGGAAACTAAGCATTGTGGTGACAGAGAGAAGCTCAGTGTGAGTCCTGCTGTCTACTTCAGCAAACCTTAAAACTTTCAAAAAGTTTCATTTGTGGTTTAGTTAATTACAAAACAGAATATATTTAGTATTTTTACTAATATTAGTGCAATTATTAAAAAAAATGCTGTTGAGAAATAACAAAATTATAAAATTATCCCTCTTCCTGATGTCTGCGTCGGTCAATTGCTACAACCTGATGACATAAAAGAACATAGAACAGCACTTAACGTTCTGAGCTGTCAGTCGATGATAAAACTCATCCCGCAGCAGCCCAGGTGTCGATAACGTCCAAAGCTCCAACGAAGGATCCAACCCGTCTGTACTCTGCTGCCGAAACATTTCAGACACTTGATGAGTTACGCTAAAAAAATATCCTCCTCCTTCCCGTGCTGTTGGCCCTCGTCTCCAGAGGGCGCTCTTGTGCAGAGAGAGTTTTGTTGAAAGTCTTTTTTTTTTTTAAATCTCTTTTTACATCCCCGATCCTCCACAGTGGGAGTCAGTGACAGACCGACAGGCGTCTCACCACGCACAGGTCGCTCAGCAGCTGCTTGATTCTCAGTTTGAGCTGCGGGAGGCGGGACAACGGGTCCGGAGGCTCCAGCTCGCCCGAGTGGTCCAACCACGACTCTAACACTGCAGAAGACAGAACAGGAATGATCGTCATCCCAGACAGAAATATGGACATGGTCAGACGGGTTTAAAGTGTCTTTCTAATCTACTGAACAGACAGAACTGAACTGGTGTGAGTAAGCAGACATGGTTGTGTGTGGCTGTGTGTGTGTTACCATCCAGCTCTCGCTCTATCAGGTCCATCCTGGTGCTGATCTGTTGGTGAAGAGACTCGACATGGTCTAACAGGTGCAGTTGGCACTCGCTCGTAGAGGCAGAGTGCGTGGGTTGGCTGATCTCCACATATGGGAGGCCCGCCTGTTTGATATTGAAGTTGTTGTGCACATGTGAATGTGTCATGGCATCAAACGTCTGCTGGGCGACATCTTCAGGCTTAATCTCCTGCAGAAAGAAAGATGTTCATGAAGACTTTTTGATATCACTGGCATTTGAAGGAGTCACATTTAATCCATCCATAAATCTTCATCCAGAACCAGATCGCGGGGGCAGCAGTCTGAACAAAGATGCCCAGACTTCCCTCTCCTTGGTAACTTCCTCCAGGTCCTCTGGGGGGACCCCGAGGTGTTCCCAGGCCAGCTGAGAGACGTAGTCTCTCCAACTTGTCCTGGGTGTTCTGCAGGTATCTCCCCAGTGGGACATGCCTAGAACACCTTTTAAGGGAGGTGTCCAGGTTGCATCCAGACAAGATGCCCAAGCCACCTCAACTGGCTCCTCTAGATGTGGAGGAGAAGTGGCTCTACTCCGAGCTCGCTCCGTGTGACCGAGCTTCTCATCCCATCTCTGAGGGAGCACTCAGCCACCCTTCGGAGGAAGCTCATTTCAGATGCTTAAAGTCGAGACCTCATTCTTTCGGTCATGACCCAGAACTCATGACCACAGGTGAGTACTGGGACAATCATCGACCGGTAAATTGAGAGCTTCGCTTTCTGGATCAGTTCTCTCTTCACTACAACGGACCGGTACAGCGACTGGTGCACCAGTCCACCTGCTGAACTTGCACTTCAATCTTCCCTCACTTGTGAACAAGACTCCAAGATACCAATGCTCCTCCATCTCGGGCAGGAGCACTCCACCGACCCAGAGAGGGCAAACTATCTCTCTTTGGTTAAGAACCATGGCCTCAGACTAACGGTGCTGACCCAAATTTGATCTCCGTTTGGCCCCTGGCTGCACCTAGAAATGCTGTCCATAAAGTCTATGAACAGAACCGGTGATAAATTACAGCCCTGCCGGAGTCCAACATGCACCAGGAACAGGTCTATGCGAACATAGTTCTGGGTAGCTCCATGGTCGCAGTCCTACCTTCTCGTCAGTGTCAGCCTCCTCCTTGACTGATACCGTTTGTCTTTCCTCATCTTGTTCTTCTGCTTTTTCCCACGATGCTCCAGGTTTCTGGTAGCAGTGCTCGCTGCTGACGTAACACACAGGAGGTTCCCCTTTGGGACTGGACATGAGCCGTCCCACCTCTTCCTGTCTCCACGGCAACCTCCACAGCTGCAGGTCGGACTGGGATGGAGAGCTGCGCAGACAGACATCCTAAGCATGCGTCTGTGCAGACTCAGACAAAGCAAAGGCTATGATGGACTCACTGTAACAGGCTGATCTTCAGCTGCAGCCCACTGAGGACCTGACTGATCTGATACGTGTGCGCCAGCAGATGGCGGGTGTGGGAAATCTTGGAGCCGTTGATCTGGGCATAGTTCTCTTTGACACATGAGAGGCCAAACATGTGGCCTGAGATCAGCCAGTCAGTTTCAGAGAGGAAACGTTGAGCACGCCTCCAACCTGGACGCCAACAGGATGAAGGAAAGCCGTCGGTCACTCAGTGACAATGACAGAAAAACACTGATCAATTCAAAGGACTTTCATCTTTCGGACAGCAAAAATGTTGTGACGAGTCGCACCTGCAGTCTGTCTGCAGTAGTAGCAGATGTAGTTGTGAGGAACATTGTCTTCATATAAGCCCATGCAGGTGCCGTGCTGCCAGCAGAGACACGACTCACACTGCAGAGACAAAGACAAGGAGGACGTCAGCTTTTTCTTTACTGCTACAGCTCGTCCTTCTTCCTCTTTCCAATGACGGCAATCTGGAGTTCAGTTCATCCAGAATCCTCTTTCCCTTTGACTTGACATTCTTTCATTCTGCTGTCTTCTATTATGTCTGTTATTTATTTTACCTCTTAACTTTCTGAACCTTTTACCTCTTTCTTTCCATCCTTTTCACTTTTCCCTCATAAAACCAGATTCCAACTTCCAGATTTTTTCTTTAATAATTTAATCCCTTTTTTCCAATTTGTTTCCTTTGTACAGATTTTTGAGGTTTTATTTCTTCTCTTTCTTCTTCCTCAGTTTTTTTCTATCACTTTTGAGTTTCTCCTTCTCCCACTTTCCCTTTTATGTAATTCCTTCCCTTTTTAATTTTAACCTTATTGCTCTTGTCTCTTTTTTTCCTCACCTTTCCTTCCTTTCCTTAGCTCCATCTAATCTAATCTAAAGCAGCTCTGTGGTGTTGTGGTAGAGTGTCTGCCCTGAGACTGGAAGGTCGTGAGTTCAAATCTAGGCCGAGTCATACCAAAACAACCAGTGTCTCACTGCTTGATACTTAGCATTAAGCGGCTGGATTGGGCAGTCAAACCACCTAATGGTTCCCAAGCGCAGCTGTGTCTGCAGCTCACCGCTCCTCCAGGGGATGGGTCAAATGCAGAGATCAAATTTCACACACTGCAGTCACTGTGTCACAAGTGACAACTAATGGGACTTTAATCTAATGCCTGGTTTATACTCCATTGAATCAATTGAATCAATCATGTGGTCTAGTTAATGGTAAGGTTTGTGCCAGTTACATTTACGACTGTCCGCAACAACTGCGATGAATTTCTGAGTGGCGTTTATACTTATCAAGCCTGATGATTCGATCAACTCCAGCGTTTCAGTGGCTTGGTATTTTATTTATAAAGTTACATAGGGCTCTTTGAGTCTCAGGTTTGGACATTAAATCTCCAATTCAAAAATTCACATTTATCATTTATGTTTTAGATGCATTCACATTTCTCAATAAGATGAATCATTTAGACTTGAAACATTTAATAAAAGAAAATAGAGTTTTAAGGTACAAAAATCTTGATTGACAGAACAGTGAATCTGCTGCTGCTACAACAATGAAACAATCCGGTTGGAGTGGAATGATTCAGTTTTTCTTTCACTTGTAAAATAATTAAATAGCTACAACAAAGATTTAAAGTTTGTTTTTTACCTGAATCATGAAGTCGTTTTCTTCATCCACTTCACACACACATCTCACCACCTCACATTCATCTGTTTCCATAGCGACCGGCCAACAGGATGCGTCCTCTCCGCTCTCTGCCGTCAGCGTCGACCAGTCACTGCCTTCGTCCACTGAAAGAAGGAAACTACAGTTTGAACAAATCCACCAATTTAGTGATTTGGGTGTGTATGTGAGTCCTCACCAAGTGTGTGTGACAGCTTCAGAGTGATGGGAGGCCTGTCTGGGCTCTCATCATCACTGCTACCGTATCCTGATGAGAAGGAAATAGAAGAAATTTGTGAGAAATCTGGGACACAACAAGAAGAAATAACATTTAATAAGACAGGACATAATATCTTATACTTCAACACTTTGAACTTGGTTGGAAATCTAATAAATGTATATCCAAAAGCTAATTTCCAGCAAAAAAGTTCACCTCTCACCGCTTGTTTTTGTCCAAATGGTGAAGAAAAGTTATTTTAAAGTAGCCTTCTTTTTTTGTTTTTAGGTCTGCAGGTTTGTTTTTGCACGTTCTGCTATTCTTACTAGTGATGTGTTTTGTACACACAATTTAAAACTTCGGAGTTAACACTTGATAAATTTAAAAATCTTAGACAATTACAATAGAGAAAATATTTTCTCTCTGACCTGTTTTTGTTCAAAAGCTGAATATTGTCATAAAATTTGCCCATTTAAACATTGCGATTAATTGTGATTAATCACAATCCAAAAATGTGATTAATCTCATTTTTTTTTTAACTGTTTGAAAGCACTAATTAAAAATAAACGCTCTAAATGTATAGTTTTGTGTGTGATTTTACACTGTGATTATTTGCAGATAAGTGGTTGGCAAATATTTAAAAAAATGAATCGCGAATAATTGCAATTAATTTGTTTTCCAGGTTTGCGATGACTATTTCATCGATTCCAAGTCCTAAAACTGATTTATCCCTTTAATAAACACAAGATATAAAGCTAAACCGACCGAAAATGAGTTACTATCGCAGGTTATTTTGTCCTGTTTTTTGTTTTATTCACTTGGAAAAAAAGAAAACTTTAAAAAATAACTAGAAACAAATTGCAATTTGATCATTTTTGACTTCAGGTGTACTTTGCGGTTAGTAGCGATGCCACAATTCTTAGTTTAAAACCAAACTCTTTGTTACACTATTGATCCGGATTGTGGGGAAAGTAAATTGTTGCATCCCTGCTGTATCAAGTACATTTACATTTAAATAGTGAAAAAAAATTTTGTGCTAAATTTAAGAAGGATTTAGTGTTGTTTTATAACAATACACCAGGCTTAGTATGAACTGACTGAAAGGTTTCTCTTTACTTGCTTCATAGCAAATTAAAAAAGGACTTTTCAGAATTTTTTTCTTATTGTTTTCTAATCACCAATCATACATCGAACCAAAAATCAAAGCTTGAACCAAACTGTAGGCAGAGTGAATAATTAGATCTCTTTTGGTTACTAAATTCTAAACTAAACTGCACTGGGTGTATTTTATGATTTGAATTCAAGATTGTACTAATGGTTTGAATCAACTTTTAAATCTTCAGCTCTAAAACAGATTCACCCTCAGAAAGATAGAGAATCTAATGTCATATCCCTGAAAAACTGCTTCAAACGAGTCCAGAACAAACCACAGAGTCATGTGACCACATCGTCACTCTGGCTCTTACCAGGCTGACTCTTTCTCTTCTTCTTCTTTTTCTTCTTTCTTAGTTTTACTTTCAGGAAGTGCTTCCTCTCCTTCCGGTCCTGTCCTCCTGTCTTGTCCCTCCCTCCATCCTTCTTCATCTCTGCCAGCAGAAGTCAAGATCTTTAATTAGGTCCACTTTGACCCCTCAGCGATTGCTGTGGCTCCTGTTAGTTAGATCCTGTGGCTGACAGTACATGAATGCTGGCTCACCATTTCCCAAGATGCTTTGCTCTGTATCGTCATGATAACAGCTGCTCTGGTTCTCCATTCTCCGGCTGGACACAAAGTCGGCCCCCTCAGAGGAGGAGCGCTTCCTCCTGTGACAATAAAACGGACCCAGTTAGTGTTGAATGTTCTGTCAGCGAGTCAGCTCCTCCTGTGGGATCTGCACCGACCTCGCTGCCTCTGGAGTGCCGCCTCCGTCCAGCTGCTGGTCAGAGTGGTAATACTTGATGTGGTAGTGCAGAAGACTCGCCTTCCGGAACGACTTGGAGCAGCCGGCAGATGGACACTTGAAGGGGTTGTGGTCCAGCTCAATGGAGAGGATTGGTGGGGGCTGGTTCTTTATGACCCGGTACACTGAAAGAGGCCAAACGGTTCTTTTACAGCACCAGCACGGGGAAAAACTAAATCTGAATTCATCTCATGTTTACTTTTGTGATTAAAGAAATCCTTTCTGTTTACAAATAACAGCTGAAAGCATTACTTCATGTTCAGACCACAGGCAGATGGACAGATATAGTTAGAAAAACTCTGGATTTTTAGAACGAACTTCAGACTTAGAATGGCAAAAAAGTCTTTATTAACAATTATGAAAGAGAGATGGAAATAATATGTTTCATTGAAACAATTTATATTATAATTGTTACAGTTTAGGTCAGGGGTCTGCAACCTTCAACTATTAAAGAGCCATTCAGGGCAATACTATTATGCTATTATAAAAAATAAGTGAACTATTGTTTTTGGCAACAGAGAAAAATGCATAGCAATATTTAAATGACCAATGGGAACACTTTTATAAAAGAAAAAAATATGGTTGTGCTTACTTACTTCTAATTGATTTTATGTAGTAAATGATGCTAAAAATCACAAAAAATTGTTTGTGTTAAATTACTTTTAAGTCACAGAGCCACATGAGGCTCTGGTCCTCAAGTTGCAGATTCCTGGTTTAGATTAAATAAAAGTTTATGTTTATTCTACCTGTGAAAGCAGAGAGAGAGAGTTTGTATTTGAAAGAAAAACAGATTCAAAACATCAGATAGAATAGACAAGCATTAAGGACGGTGTTGGTGAACAGACTTACAGGGCTCTCTGCTGAACTTGTGTGTTGTGGGTAAGTGAGCCTGACGCTCCAACAGGACATCTGAGAAACAAAGAGAGAAGTAAACTCACAACTGGCTTTAGTTGACGTGTCGAGAGCATCTGAGCTCCTTTGACCCAAAATGTAATGATATATCTGTAATGCAGAAATCTGCTGCATGATGCTGTTGCTCTGATTGATGTCGAGCTTCTGCATCGATCAAAGGGCCACAGCCGGGGGAAACAGACTTCAAGTGTCAAAATTAACTTCTGGTACACTTTCAAATTTAAAACTTCTGAGACCATAACATACAAAAAACAGAAATAGGACCAAGAATTTCAGTAAATGTTGTTTGTTTCATGCTGTAAAGTTGGACTGACGATAGGTCCTTGAAATATACATTACATAAACATAAAAATAAATGAACATTAACCATCTTTCAGAGTGAAGATTCTGGTCGTAAGTCCTGGTCTCGTTGAATATTTGAAACAATGTAGATTTTAAACTTTTCATTTAACACATTTATAAAGTTTCTTAAATAATATAAAACCATCCTAAGCACAATAAAAAGATCAAACCACATGATGTATAAAAGCCTTTCTTCTAGTTTGTATTTTTCTGTGATGATGATAAAAAATGTTATTTATGCTAAATATCTTGACTATAAGGATTAAACACGACTGCTCTTCAACGTTTAGTAGAACTGCAGCTTTTTTACTGTTCGAAAAAAGATGATTTTTAGGTTTCAAATGATAGAAGGTAGGGGTGTAACAGATCACAAAACTCAGGGTTCGGATCGGGTCACGATTTTAGGGTCATGTCATGGTTTTAGGGTTAGGGTTTGGGTCGTTTTTCAGATCAATAAAAAGCAGAAAAAAACAAAAGGAAAAAACAAGATAAAAGCCTAAATTAACTTTTTTGAAAAGCTTTAAAAAACATTTTTGAGAAAACTTTTAGAAAGTACTTCAAAGCATAAATATTTACTCACATCTTTGAACATAAACAAAAATGTAAAAACATGTAGTTTCTGACAACATTTACATGTCTGGAGACCAAATCTACTAAAACTGAGAGAAAAGAATGACTAATACGAAAGTTTCCCTTCCCCATCCCTCAATGTCTAAATTAAATCTTCAATGAAAACGTTAAAATTAAACTTTCATTATTTTTTAG
>NC_050518.1:24241926-24243005 GCF_002922805.2 Oryzias melastigma | reverse complement strand
GTTTTACAAATTAGTCAAAGCTACGGCGGAGAGCACAAAAAAACACGTCTACATCCTCCACATGCGCTCTAGCGCCCCCCGTTCCCTTCATGTTTAAATAGTGTAATAATCTCTCAGAGGAGAAATAGCTTACCTGGGTTGATGTGGGCGGGGTTAGGAGGATCTGATAGGGAGGAGTCAGCTGTGATTGGCTGAGCTTTAACATCACTGCCTCTGCCTGAAAGAAAAGGCTGTCCTTCAGCTGTGAAAACAAGGCTGTGGGCTTAGACGTCACCTGACTTACCATCGTCCGATTTTTTCTTTGCAGGTGGATCAGAAGACGAGGGAGGAGCGTCCTGCTCCTGTTTTCCCCCTTCAGCTTCATCCGTCCCCTCAGATCCCACGTTCTCCTGATCTCCCTCACCTCCTTTAGTCTGCTCTTCGTCCTCTCCTAATCCTTCGCCTTTTACCTCGCCGTCTTCCTCGCTTTCTCCTTCCTCCCAGCCCTCGCTTCCCACAGCGCTTCTCTCTGCTCGCGGCTTCTGAAACGTCCACAAACTCGCATCATGACAAGTGAAGACAGATGAGGAGCAAAGGGACAGCGGCGTCTCTTACTCTTTGGAAGGGTTTGACTTTTGTGGGCTTCACGGTCCGAACCACGCCATCGTAGAATCGTACAGTGTAGGAGTCTGAGACGCACAAAAACACACACAGTTGATGTGTGCGACTGATGACATCACTGTCCTGTTTTTAACAGCTCAACAAAAAACATACAAGTGTAAAGCAGATGTGGTGGGAAGAATTAAAAGGCAGAAAAAGATGAAGGAAAAAAAAAAATCAGCCGTATTAAATTTGAATACGGCTAATCATTGGATCGATGTTAAAGCGTTCTGGTCTAAAATAACATCAAATGACATTTAAACAAGAGGGAAGCTTTGGACCTGTTGTTCTGTCTCTGACTGGTGGTCTCAACTATGAGGGACTCAGAGAAAACACCAGGAGTAAAGGAGATGACAGCTCACCGTCCTTGTTAACCCGCAGAATCTTAGCTGGGTAGAAGCGACAGTCAGTCCAACAGGCCAGAACTTTTGTCCCTGTAA
>NC_050518.1:24217722-24241847 GCF_002922805.2 Oryzias melastigma | reverse complement strand
GAGAAAAGCTTCTGAAGAGGATTTCATTTGAATGCCACAAACAATTATTTCAACAGCCCAATAATCACAGATTATTTTTTCTGGTTAGTCGACTAATTGGGTCATGCACAAACTGGATGTAAAGCACACATCTTAACCACCATTAACTTTAAACTAACTAAAAACTGGTATATGGCATTACCTGTGATAATGCTAGTGTGATTGCTGTAAGCTGAATTTGGCTGCTGAAGATGGTAGCGCTGACAGCTGAAATTGATAGCTAAAAACTCTGAAGTTGATAGCAGAAATTGCTGAAGCTGATAGTCAGCTAAAATATTAGCTAAATGCCAAATTAGCCTAAAAAAACTGTAATAAAAAGCCTAAATTAGCCAAAATAGCTAGCATGTAGCTGAAATATTAGCCAAACAATGACAAATAACGCCTAAAGAACTTTCAACTTTACTATACTCTGACTCCATAAAATATAAAATAATGACTAATCGACTATTAAATTAGTCGTCGACTATTTTAATAGTCGATTAGTCGTCTAATCGTGCCAGCCTTAGTGTGAGGACATACCGGTGTGGACTGCAGCGGACTCAGACCCTGCCTCCTCAGGCTGACTCGCTCCAGTGGACGCAGGTACGGCGAGTTCCACTGAAACCATTCATTGTGCCGCCGGCTCCACTGCCGGTAGTGGATCAGAACCTGCTCCTTCTCGTAGTCGATCCTCTCGATGGTGGCCGGGTACCTGAACAGAGCACTCAGGGTCAAAACTGGAATGTTTTGTTCAAGTCAAAACAGATCAACTAAAACTAATACTTTTTGGATGAATGTCATCCATCATCAAAAAATGGAATAAGAACTGCTTAAAACTCCAAAAACAGCATTTTCATTGCAATAAGACCCAAAACACTCCAGAGAAACCACTGATAATGTGTCTATGGCTGCCCATTAACAGATGTTCTTCAATTATTTAATCAACAATGTCATTTTCTGCTAATAATCTGTAAGGTAGAACTGAATTTAAAGTTCCTTATACACAAATAATAACTTTCTTTGGTTTGTTAATTTTTAATTTATATCAAATATGGTTATAAAGTGATGTGCACAAATGTGACACTTCCTTTAGTAAATTTTACTGAAAAAGTAAACATTTTATGGTTATTTGTTTAAGATTTTTTTTAACAAACTTTATTCTGAATATTTATGACATACAGTACAGAACAAGAAGAGAAACTGTACATCAGTAAAAAAAAAAAAAAATGCAGGGGGGACACATTAGAACAACAAAAATAAGTCAATATTAAATTATTCTGTAAACCTGAAACAGATGATTAATTTTTTTTTTTGTTTTGGTGTAAATACTGTCTGATTTCGGTAAAGAATTAAAAAGATATTAGGAATTGTATTGTTAAATTTGTTTTAATGGATATATTGCTTCAGAAAAAGGTAATGAAAATGTGTTATAAAGCAACGTTTTCATAAAACAGAGCCTTATGTGTCATGCAGACCATTTCTTGTGCGGATCCCGGGCCTCCAGTTGGGCTCCAACCTCAAATTTAATTCCAGACCTGTCTGGAGGAGTCTTCATCTGTGAAAAGCAAAGAGAATGTTTTAATTTGTTGATGGCACTGAACAGATATTTAGATTTTGTTCAGTAAACAACTTAGTTATGGAGCTTTGAGCAACTACTTTATCTCATCTTCACACATGCAGATTCACAAACAATAATACTCAACAGTTCTACTGAGTTTTGCTTTATAATTTTTTTTATATGAAATACAAAATAAGGAACAAAACAGGATATATAAATACTAAAAGCATATTTTAACTGAACACACTATTAATCTTGATTTATTTAGCATTTTTCTTCAAGAGCAGCCCTTTAAAAACTTTTATAAAACTCATTTTGTTCAGGTATTTTGACATGTCAGCACATGTCGTGAGCCTCCTCTTTAACGGCAGCTGATTGGTCAGCCCGGCCCCACATGCGTCTTTTTGATTGGTTATCTAGCTGTCAGTTAAAATGATGCCCCGCCCCCATTATAGCTTAGATGTTTGACAGCAGCTACAATGCTAATGCGGTCTGAGCTAGCTTAAAACAGCTACAAAGTCGATGCACACATTTGTAAACTGCGTCACAACATGAAGGCGCACAACGTCACGTCTCCGTCTCGTCGGTAAACCCATGCAAGCGAACCCAGTCGAGCTGAATGGGTATAGATGAGCTAGCAGCGCTAACTGTTAGCCTGAGCTGAGGTGAAAGAGCTCAGTGCAAAAAGACTCGGTGACAGCTGCTCGCTGTTACATGCTTATGCCGACCAGTCAGTTGCTCCGGAAGCCAAAGCTGTCGTATAAATCACTCATCTGCAGGACGAATAAAATAAGCGCTAAATATGTAAAAGAGTGGCATAAAATGTTGTTTACCTCTGTGGCTACTTCTGAGCTGCTCTCTATACTGAGATAGTGCACGGCGCATGCGCGACTAAAGAAGCTCAGCTGTCCTGAAGCGTCACTGAACTTCCTATATGTGACGTTATTGACTGTAGAAACATGATAATATATGTCTATTGGACAAAGATATTATGAAGTTGTAAAATATTTATATTGAATTTAAATTTTTAAAATCTAAACTAAATTTATAAATGAACTAATTTATATTTAAATACAATTAAACATAACTAAACAATTGATTGTTTAATTGTCTTAATTTTAAAATAGGATATTTTTAATGTAGTTTTTATTTGACCGTTGCTATACTTTTTTTAAAAGTTATTTTTAAGTCAAATTTGCCCTTTAACCTCCCTTTGTGCTGCATTTTATTTGCTCTCCAGAGCCATTGTTGACTGTGCTGCAGCTAGACCAGAAGGAAGGAGAACATTGCTCCAATTCTGAAATCTTTGCTCTAGCTCCCAATCAGCTTTGGGATCAATTTTAAGGTTCTATTTATAGTTTTTAAAAGCTTAAATGGAATTGGATCTTAATCTTGATCATATTTACTTTTAGTTGATGACCTTACCAGAGCCCTCAGGTCCTCAGGTGCAGGTCTGCCAGGTGTCCCAAAAGTTGGAACTAAAACCCACGGTGAAAACCAAATGTAATACCTGAAGATTCAGATGCAGAATCCACAACAGGCAGTCGTGATCTAAAGAAAGAAGTCAAAGACCTCCAGGAGAAAAAGAAAGAAATAAAGGAGGTTCAAGATGAAAATGATAGAATCTCTGAGAAAAAGTCCAAACTGGAGGACAAGAAGAAGCAGCTTCAGGAGGAGGTTTCACATCTAAAACAGTAGCAACAGGAAGTGCGTGAACTGGCTGTTCAGTACAACAGCGTACAGGATAAACTGGGACCCCTTCAAGAGGAAACAAAGAACCTCAAAGAGAAAGAAAGATGATAACTGACCATCTCAAACATCATCAAACACTGGAGATGGAATATAACGAGATCAAAGCAGAAGCTGACCAGGTGGAAACTGAAAACTTCCACCTTCATGCTGAAGCAGATGATCTCCAGAAGAAGCTTTCAGATACATCTGAAAACTTCAAAATAAAAAGAGAGAAATAAGAAATTATTAAATTAAAAATTTGATTGGCATCGTCATCCTTGTGCTATCATGGGATATGGTGAATATGTGTGCGTGTTGGAATAAAAAAACAGATTCAAAACATCAGATAGAATAGACAAGCATTAAGGACGGTGTTGATGAACGGACTTACAGGGCTCTCTGCTGAACTTGTGTGTTGTGGGTAAGTGAGCCTGACGCTCCAACAGGACATCTGAGAAACAAAGAGAGAAGTAAACTCACAACTGGCTTTAGTTGACGTGTCGAGAGCATCTGAGCTCCTTTGACCCAGAATGTAATGATATATCTGTAATGCAGAAATCTGCTGCATGATGCTGTTGCTTTGATTGATGTCGAGCTTCTGCATCAATCAAAGGGCCACAGCCGGGGGAAACAGACTTCAAGTGTCAAAATTAACTTCTGCTATGTGATTTGTGGATTCTGCATATTTGTGGATGGCTCCGGTCCCTAACCCATGCCAAAAAACAAATGTATCTATTGGATACAAATGTACCATCCATCTTCTAGAAATAATAGATGAAACACTTGCACCACAAGATGTTGCACATCAGACTGCAAGAGTAAAACAAATGTTATGAACACAAATTGCAAAGTACCGTGGAAAAAGGCAAAAATCAAGGTAGCAAGCTGAGCTGGAAACGCTACAAGAAGATCATACGAAACAAACCAATATTGAACATAGAAGGACTGAAATAGGGAGACAATTGTGCACTCCAGAGATCAGGCGAGGGTAGAGATCAGCTGAGAGGAGCCACAGTTTACCTGAACAGAGATAAAAGGTGAACCACAAACACAACCAAACAAGGACATGCAAAGCTTAACAGTAATCTGCTGTGCATACAGGAATGCAAATAGCTTCTGCAGTATCATTCAAATGAAGTAGTCTCCAATTGCCATACTTTTGAAAACAAATTATTGTCAACATAAATTCATATGCATTCCTATAGGCTTGGAAGACATACGAAGTAATATGACTCTGGAGCATATTTTTGTGATTTTCAATATCAACATGAATCCAGTTTAAATACAGATGGTAATGTTGTAAACACATACCCTATAACGTATTTCCCCAGAATGCTGAAATTCTTATGATGTTATCGTATAGTTGCATCAAATGTCTCTTATCCTGTTTTGGTTTTACAGCCAGCTCATCCTCCAAACACAGACTTTTGCTGTGAGTTGGAAAATTTTAATACACAATATTGTGAAACTAAAATCATGCACACATATAAAAAAGTCAGCCCAGTCTTAAAAAAATGCGTACAAATGCCACGTTTTGGGAAATACCGTGTGAATATGTACGCATTTTACTGAGACCGTGTTGAAAAAAGTAGTTTACTTAAGTATACTACAAGGTAACTTAGTTTATGCCAAAAGTGAGGCAGTACAATTAAAGTTTAATTTTTATATTGATAGTAAAATAGGGCTTGGTGTTACTGAGCATTTGAGTATCGATTCGATACCAGTCAATATTCCAAATATTGATACCAATGTAGATATTTTTGGTAAATGCGGTGGATGTGACATCAACCTTCAAGTCTCAAAATAAACAAATAATTGATGTAAACATAAATCAAAATCTTTATCTTACTCTGACTTGGTATCAGCTTCTTTTATTCTAAAGTATATGTTTTTGCAGAAATTACTTTGACACACATATAACAGATGGTAATAGTAACAGTAATTAAAAATCTAAAATTTTGTAGCATATCAATATTGGTATATTATAAAATCAATCTAAACCCATGCAAGCCAAAGCAGTGGGGGGAATTGGTCACCCTGACTCGGTTCATGAAACTATCTTCCCTCTGCTTAGTTTCACAGAGAAATATGTGTAAAGGATGTATTGAAAATGATAATTATTCCCCCAAAAGCTAGCTAGCCTGGCAATAGGCCTGTCCAAAGAGGAATGTTTAAAGCCTAACTTTGAATGTAGAAACTGTGTCGGCCTCTCTTACGTGAGCTTATTCCAGTTTTAAGGGCTCAGGCAAACAATAACATTAGGACCTCTGTAGCAGTTGTATTAATTAATCTTTTTGAGAAATCCTTAAGATAGTAAAGCATTAAACACCTGCCTTACTGCTAAAATATATACATATATATATATATATTTGAAATAGTTTTGACACAACCCTGCATTTGAAGGGCACAGGGACCCAGTTAGGCAGCAGCATCAAGGGTCTTGCTTAAGGACCCAATCTGGGTGGGGATCAGTGGACAACCCGGAGATTGAACCCAGTGGTCCTGCGTGCCAGTCCTACATTTAGCCCACTCAACCATCCAGTTATTAGATCTTTAAAAAAAACAGATTTTTCTTTAAAAAAAAAAAAAACTTGACTGACGGAATAAAACAGTAGCCATGGAACACAGGCTCATGGCACACAACCCATATGCATGGCATTGCTAAAAAAATATAATAGTTACTGTTTTCTTCCCCTCCCTTTGCATTTCTTCTCCTTTTCTGTCTTTTTTTCTCATTGTTCACCTAGTTATATTCTTTTGAGCTTTTTTGATTCTGTTCCTCTTTTTCCTTTTTATCTGTCTTAATATTTTGTCCGTTGCCAGAAACAGCCATAGTTTACCAGTACAAAAGTCTTCTAAAAACCACCAGAAACCCCCCCCCCAAAAAAAATTATTAAGATTTAACAATTTTAATGTGAATGTCATATTAAACTTTTTCAAAATGTTTTTGGCCTCCAAAATATAAAAAATTCTTGACTTTTCCAAAAACTTTACTGAATATTTCATTTTTCACTATTCCAGGACCTAGAAATTGCATTATCAATTTAAAAAAAACTTTTACAAGTTATTCATGACCGCATGAACCCTGAATCTAATTTGAATTTTCAGGTTATTGGTTACTTTTTGCATACTTAGTTTGCGTACCTAACAGATGATTGACTTGTGGAGTTCATTGTTTTTGTGTAATATTGTGTTCCAAGTCTGAAAATACATGTGAAGCTTTGAATCCATCCATTCTCCAAGACTGCTTAAGGCTGCCAGTCTGTTGTCACACACAGACCAACAACAACCAGACTTTCATTCAAACCTAGAAGATTAGTGTAGAACTTCGAATGCTGATAAGAACCAGAATTACTCTCGGTTTAGAGAATAGAATAAAAAAAAAATAAAAATAAAAACATAAAACACAGACCACAATAATGATTTTGAACTGGCTTATTCATAAATGGATTAGAAAAAAAATAACAAAATGTCCAACGTCCTGCCTCTTTCCCCCATATTTGAAACATCAGAGTCAGGCGGAGTTAACTCCAGCTAATATTTTCTGCGTTCATGAGCTGACAATTTAGGCAACAAGTAGGGTACAGTATTCATATGTCTGTGGTTTTAACATGTAAATAAAGCTAGTTTGAATTGTTATCTCTTCCCTGCAGCCATTTACCTGAGGCTGTGGTGGTTTATCTGAATTTTGCACCCTCAGTTTGCATGCATGTGATGAAAACAGTCAACTTCAGATCTGTACATCTGCAGACCTCGAGGATCAAGGATGGAGAGATTGTTTCTCTACCTCATCGCTGCTTCAGGTGAGGATTTCTATCCTTTGAAACTCTTTACTTCACTCCATCTGGTGGCAATTATTTGTGTTATACATGACTTTTTGGTTATTTTTCTCACCTGTGGAAAGTATAATCAGTATTTTCTTATTGGAACAAATTAGCTCTTGGTCTACAAACTCTTACAGGCTTTGGTTCACCTGGAGTTTTCTGGTCAAACAGATGGAAAAGTAAATTATTATTACTGATGATAATGAAAGTTTGTCTTGGAAACCTCATTTATCAAGGTTGACAGTAAAGGATCTAGTCAAGTATATTCTTTGTAACATAATGAGAACAATATACTGTTTAATTACTCACAACAAGATAGGAATATTATCATTATCATCAGTGTTTTTCCTATCTGGTCTAAATTTGAATGACATTTGTAAAAAAAAAAAAAAATCAGTCTAATATTACTAATAATGAATGAAAAGAAACATAATTTTCATTAGTTTGATATTGATTACCCTAAAAATTAATACAATAATAAAGATAGTCTCAAATAACAAACATGTCAATAGCAGGTATTTCCTCCATTTGAAACAATGACAGCTTAACAGCGACGTGTAACTAGACTATCATGTTGTTTTTTAGGAAATGTGCTCCATTCTTCCACAAGTGCTTCTTGCAGTTCTGTCAGGTCACATAGGGATGATGTAAATCATCTAGTCTCTTCTTCAGTTGATCTCAGACGTGCTCTATGGGGTTCAGGTCAGATGTCATCATACCAAATGAAGCACTCACTTCCTGAAGTCCATTTGTGACAATTTTACCACTATGTGGTGGTGGAACATTGTTTTCCATGAACAGAAAGCTGGGAGTGTATTGGTGGAATTTGGGGATGAGGATGGGTTCTATAATGTGTCTGAGGTACGAATGTGCTGTGACTGTTAACTGGTTGAGTTCCTTTTGTTGCATACTTTCTAATGGATGTTTGATGTTTAACATTAGTGCCAGTCATTTCTGATCAGATTCACATTGAACTACAAGAGTTGCCAAGACACAGTTTCCCACAATGCATTGTTTTGTAGTCATCAAGGCAGCTTACAGCCAGCGTAGTACTTAATTTTGAGCAGCGCTCGCCTTGCACCCCCTAAGATTTGTCTGGCCACCTTAAAAACATCATGGAAATGAAACATGCAACTGTCATGCATGTGGTAAGTGTATCATAAAATATTTGTAAGGACAATGTAAGTTACACGCACTCACTACTGTTTACTGTGTGCAAATGGTTTTATGCACAAGAATGCATGCATACATGAGTGCTCTTACATGTTGTATAAGTGTTCACCATGACCTGTTGCCCGCAGCATGTCTGTAGAAAATGTGCTTGAACATTTTCTCTCTACAGGCCCCCCAGATTTTCTACAATTTTAACATTTCCCACGTCCCACCAGTGTGCCCCACACAGATTTGCCAACATTTTCCTCCGACAGAATCCACTCATGGGACAGTTATGATTAAGGCTGTAACTGAGCCCAAGATAAGAAAACTCCCCTGAAAAGACATCTGTTGAGATTCCTCCATATTTATGATTTGCAGCAGAGCTGCAATCAGAATGCTCCGTACATGTTTAACCTATCTTATGGGGTCCACATGACCCAAGCCGTGTTATCCACGAACACCAGTGAAAATCAAAAATCATTGACAAAACAAGTTTAGTACACTTTCTTGTGGGGCCCAGATGACTCCACTCTTAACGTCAACATATACACAAGGGTTAAATACCTTTTAGTTCACTTCTGATTAACATGTTTCTGTGTATTTTGCAGCCCTGTGTGGTCCTTTCTCTTTGGCTAAACACCACTACCTAGTTTTTAATGAAACGAAGACTTGGACTGAGGCTCAGAGTTTCTGCAGGGAGAAGTATGCTGATCTGGCCACAGTGGACAACATGGAGGACATGAATATCCTGAAAGGCCTGGCAGTTCCAGAGGTAAAAAAACAGTCTTTTATTTTCAAAATAATTCTCTTTAAACTGATAGTAGTTTCCAGAATCACAGATTCACCCTCTCGGTCAGGCGTTGAAGATTTGCAACGGCTAAATGTTAACTACCTAATTACTTCAAATTTATATTATATTAGCCTTTTTTGATCAGAAGTATCACTGCAGGACTTAGTAGTGTATTAGCAACAGAGATTTTGAAGTACAAAGTTTCAAGACATGTTTAAATGTTGCAAATTTGCAAAATCTCAGAACTCATTGCATGTGAAGGTTTCTCAAAAAAAGTCAGAATTTTATATTACTAACCCATATGATAACATGATAATTTTCTCTAAATATCCTTTTATTTCTGCCACTAAAACTTAATTTGGCCCTGAGAGGGATAAAAACAGAAATGTGTTCCCTTCTTTGGGAAATGTAGCTAAAGGGCTTCAGTTCAGTAAAGCCTCAGTCACATACACCCGTCAGGTGGTTGACCCGTATGGGTTTTTGGGTTGTCTGAGCCTGGTGTGTGTCTTGCAATTCCTTTGAGTTTAAAACTCCAAAATATCCAAATCCAAAGTTCGGGAATTGTTCGTTTGGATGCTCAGACATGCAGAAAACACAAGCTCTAGGATGACGTCTTGAAATGGGCGGGATTGACAAGAAGCGAAAGGCGTTGCCTCAGGAATCGAGTCGTTTTAGTTCCAGGTATGAAAAGACTCCACAAATATAACTAATATTTCCTAAATAATTTATTTTTTAAGTGTTCCAAAGGTATTATATGATCATATGGATATAGTTCACTCTGAAAGGCTTAAGAAAATCACAGTATTGCCCTAAGTGTTTGGTTCTAATGTCTCACAGCAATTCTGGCTCAGTGATTGTAACATTTTTTCTCTTGTTTGGTTTGTTTAAAATTTTGTTTTTCAAGGTTCATGTTATGCTTTTTGTATTCTCCATGTCACAGTCATACAAGGTTCAGTTTGACAACTATCCTTGTCTCAACACTTCCCTAGTTGAATAATTCCATTTGGGCACTTAATCTGTAAAAGTACACAAGTCACTACTTGTAATCAAATATTGCAAAATTCAGTAGTGATTAACTACACTTGGGGATAAGTAACATGTTGCTGCAATTAACTTTGTACTCCCAACACTGCTGAAGACAGAAAAACAGGACTTTCTTTTAGGAACAAATCAATTTCTTCATGAAGGGGTGGTAAGGGACCCAAACACAGGAGACAAGACTTGTTGGCAGAAACGTAAACATTTACTAAAACACAAACATGACAAAACCATGCGAGCCCAAACCAGTGAAGTAACAGAACAGATGACCTGACAATGCAGAACGGAAGACCTAAATAGGCTGAGGGCGATTAACTAAATGAAGACAGCTGTGGATGATTTGACGTGGACATGGTGAGACTGACAGAAAACGGAACAGGACAAAACCTAAGCCCTGAATCATGACAAATTTATCTTTTTAGACGGCCTGGATTGGACTCTACGATGATGTGAACAGCTGGAAATGGTCGATGTCAGACCCAAACTTCTACAAAAATGGTGATGCTAACTTCAGAAACTGGAAAGTGGGAGAACCAAACAATGACAACGGCCATGAGTCCTGTACAATGGTCAACAGTCTTGACAATGGCAAATGGAACGATGTACCCTGTAATATCTTAATAGAACCAATCTGCTGTAACGTGACAGGTAAGATACAGACTTTTATAACTATCAAACCATGTTAGTCTCATGTTTTTTTTAGTAAACATTCTCATATGATTGTCACAGATTTAGTTCCAGAGGTGCACTATGCAAAGTGCCGTTGTTAAAACGTCTTATTCACATCACCTTCAGTGTCGTTTGTCGGAGCCCTGTGGGTGCAGAACGTTACGCCAGGGAATGTGTTTAATGTCAAGTATCATCATCCACAGGGCTTTATGAGGGCTAATTATAGTTCAAATGTGGTAATAATAGATGTTTATTTTACATCAATCTTCAAGGTTAGGTGTCTTTCCCCTGTGGGTGCGGAATGGGTGTCCTTGAGAGCTCGGAAAGGCGCTTATAAATTAAACGTATCATTAATATTGTAATTAGATGTTCAGCATTGGTTTATGCCAGATGGTTGCATTATGATGAGGCCTGAATAATATTGTCAATCTGACACTCTAATTGACGTTAAATTGTGGAAAAACATGCACGGTGTATAGAAGTTCAGATGTGGTGTTTGCCGGACTGGATCTGCACGACCTTTTGAGGTCTAATAATAATCTGACGTTCAAATGTTGGCCCAAAATTGATCTGGAAGGGAGGTCATTCTTAGACGTCAAAATAGTGGACATAGTTTGTACGTTATAAAGACGTCCATAACTGTTTTTCAATGGAGTGACGCAATTTAGACTCAATCTGCTGTATTCACAACAGTCTCTCTGCTCTGCCATAGGACTAAATGTAACCTTTGTTTACATCAACAAATCTATGAATTGGTCTGAGGCCCTGAGGTTCTGCAGAGAACATCACACAGACCTGGTCAGTGTGAGAAACATGGAAGAGAACCAGAAGATCATGAAGCTCATACCTGCTGGGAAATCGGTCTGGATCGGTCTTTATAGAGACACTTGGAAATGGGCTGATGGAAGTAACTCCTCATTCAGGAACTGGCGAGATTTTAAACCCAATAATAACCTACGCCAAAACGAGAGCTGTGCAGTAACATATTTTGGAAAGTCTGGACAGTGGGATGATAGGAACTGTGATAACAAATACGCATTCATTTGTTATGCTGGTGAGTTCATTGTAGTGTTGTGGGATTTTGGAGCTTCTCTCTAAAGAAAGAATCCCAACAAATCAAAATCTGCCAAACACGTGTTTTCCTCATTTTCATTTCAAGTCCCCATGAAAAAGTACCAGCTGAAGCTGAAGCTACAGGGAAACTCATCTCTTAATCTGACAGATCCTGTCGTGTTGGAGGGAATTCTGAGGGAGGTAAGTCAGTCTCATATACTTTTTGCTAAAAAAAGGCTGGAGGTCACTGTAACAGAGCTTTATTTTTAGTACCACCAACCCTTCCCATTACTCCACTATCCACCTGTCCTGGGGGTCGGCAACCTGGAGCCACATCCTTTTCCTGGAGTTCACAATCTAAGTTCAAAACGGCTGATAAGAAAACTCTGATGACCCAGCATTCTAGAATAATTTAAATGTGCCATTTACGGACAAATCTGTGAGTCGTGAAGAGTCTTGTGGTGGAAAAGTATTGGAATCCGATGAAGGAGCAGACACTTTCCAAGTTAAACATGAGTTTAATAAAACTTAGATAAATGCACGTGGATCAGAGGTGCAAAGAAGCCTGAATTAGAGGGTTTTGTCTGATGAAATAGACGTTTGGCTTTTATAGGTTTCAAGTGAAATTTCCTGTTCGCATATGCCTTAGGGTCATGGGTTGTTTTACAGGAGTGGAGCTTTCCGAAAGCAGAACTTTCCGGCCAAGGGGTTGCTTAATACGGAAATTACATTCCAACAGAGGTTCAGAGTTTCAATCAAAGGTTACATATAAATCAAAGTTGGAACAAATGCTAAACAAAAATATTTCTACTACAGTCTCACCCCAGATTTGTGCACAAAAAGCGATTATTAAATCGATTTTTAAAGATTTGCTTGTGTAATTGGTTTCAAGTTGTTGTAATTTAATTTTGTGAATGTGTAAATTGTATTTTATTTTTTTTTATTTTTGTACTTATGAACATAATGTATTATATTAGATGCAAATGAAGAATACACACGAACAAATCCAAAGTTTAGCACAAATAAATAAATAAATATACTCACAAAAATCCAAACCAATAAGTACGCACGTACAAATCAGAGTGAATTTATTTTCTCTCCATAGAGTTGAAACCCTTCCCCAATTTTCTGAAGAAATGAACATTTTTCTGAGCAGTAAAGGGCTTCTGCACCAGCTAGAAAAACTAAATATCATGTTTGAGATAACTGGGTCTGTATGGAGTTTGTATGTCTTCATGTACATTTGTGGGTTTGTTTCTGGCACCCCACCTTCCTCCCATATTCCAAAAACATGTTTCATGGGTTGATTAGTGAATCTAAATTGGTCTTATCTGTTAATGTTACTGTGATATACAGTATATGTAAAATATAACCTATCACAGGAATGAGTCAAATGCAAAAAACTAACATTAAATGATGAGTAGAAACAGTTTTACCTTTAATGGAAAACATTTGGGGTTTGTAACCTGCGGCTCCGGAGCCACAGGTGGCTCTTTGGCCAAACATAAAATAAGTCAGGGAGACAGAGTCAGCAGCTCCCTGCTAATGGCTGCCTAACCAAAACTACATAAAGAAAACAAATAAACAAAGCCCAAACCCCAAACTAAAATAACAAGACCCAGTAGCGTAAGACTGCTGAGGACAAAGAGGGAAAAAGAGCAAAAACAAACAAACAAAATAGCATTTTGTTAAAGTAAGGATTACTTAACATTTATGTAATTTAGATTAGTGAAATTTATAAAGTGATGGCTGACGTGCACATACATGATAAACTATGTCGATTTTTACATCTCTGTTGACCTAAAGACGTCTTGTTTGCTTAACACTACCTCCAGAATGAACAGAATTCATTTGCAAAGCAAAACTTTGGTAAAAAGTTTGATCTTTTATGAGCTAAAAGCACATATTATCTTAAAAATATATATATTTTTGCTTTTGTTTGTGCCAAAAAATAGACATTATTCATATTTATTAATTTAAAAAACTAAAGTCATGAATGCAAATCCAAATTTCTTAAAGACTAAAGTAAGACTATGTGGCTCCTTCTAGGTTTTGCTCAGTAGAAAATGAGCCCAAACGGCTCTTTTACTGTTAAAGGTTGCCGACTCCTTGTCTAAACAGACCAAATAACAAGTTTGAATTCTGTTTGTATGATGCTTCAGGGCTGCATGGTGGTGCAGTGGTTAGCGCTTTTGTCTCACAGCAAGAAGGCTCTGGTTTGAGTCCCGGCTGGGGGATCTGAAATAGAATCACGAATTGGGGATGTTCTCACCTTGTATATGTGGGTTTTCTCTGAGGATTTCAGGCTTCTTCCCACCGTCCAAAGACAGACTTCACAGTGTAATTGGTTTCTCTAAATTTGCTCTTAGGAGTGTATGAGAGTGTATATGTCCTTGAGGCCCTGCGACAGACTGGCGACCTGTCAAGGGTTTACCTTGCCTTCGTTCATCAGTAGCTGGGTTACGCTCCAGCACCCTGAAAAAGAAAAGCGGCCAAGAAGATGAATGACTGAATGAATGATACTTCAGAATGAATTTTGCGTTTCAGCTCAAGCAGAGGCTGAAGGATCAAGGAGTGGATGGAGAGCCTAAACTGAGCTGGAAGAAACAGTCAAACGGAAAGATCTTCAACTAGGAGAAGAAGCAGAACGAAGAGCACAAAGACCATCTTCACCCCAAGACTGCAATTCTGTACTCGCTTTATTCCTTTACAGGCTGTTTGTCAGGCTAGCTGACAGTAAAGTGCTTTATTTATTAAAACAGAAACGGTATATCCTCATGAAAAAAAAACAACAAAAAAACTCTGTGTTTATATTGTAGTGTCTGAAAGAGTCTGATCCAAACCTGGAGAGGTGGTGAGCCACAAGAGGAAAACATTCAAACCAAACACTGAATAAATTATTCCTGTTTTGAATTAGGGCGATACAGCCCAAAAAATCTAATTACTGATTTTTTTCATTACAAATTTGATATTCAATTTTAATCTGTTTTTTTCTCTCTGCTTTTACTTTCTTTAATAAAATTACAAATGACAGAATATATTTCACAAAAACTGTTTTATTTTAACATTTTCTTTCGAATTTGGCTTGAACACAAAGTACAAATAAATACAAGCTGTAAACACGTTTGTAGAACAATGTGGCAGGTGTTTTGTGAGCTAACACTAGCTTGAACTCTTGTAGAGAGAAACACTACATGCACTCAGCAGAGAAATTTTGGCAGCAACAACAAAACTGAATTTGCTGTGTGTGGTTTGATGCTCTAAGTTTGAAGTCTCAACACCAAAATCTAAATTTTGATTCACCAGCCAAGTTTGGTTGTTAAATTAAAAAAACTCTTCTGACCAAATTATTACATTGGAAAATTATAGGTGTTTTTAAATAAATGATAAGTTGAATGCAAACAGAGACAAAGTCACAACACAAATAAAACGCAAGATAAAAACAACTTCTTTTTTTTCCAAATAATTTTTTTCAAAGAAACTTCTTTATTGATTTCTAATCAGTCTTTGCTCTCTGCTTCTGGCTTCTTCCCTCTGTTTATGACGAGTTCTTTTTTCCATCTCAAATGAGTGTTTCTGTTTTCTCAATGAAAACTCCCCCATGAGAAGAGAGGGTCAGTCAGCTCCAGTCTCAATCAGCTGAAGAGACGTTTTTGACATTTGACTTTTTTTGGTTAAGAAAATAAAATTGTATAAAAGTAATTAATAAATGGTCTGGACATGTTTTTTTGACTCATCTAAACTAAAACTAACACATGCTAAGAAAACAAGGATAGATTTAAAGTTGAGCGGACTGACAGAAAATTCACTTTTTCCCAAATTCTACCTCCAGGTGATACATTTTTATA
Organism: Oryzias melastigma; assembly: GCF_002922805.2. Lineage (NCBI taxonomy): Eukaryota > Metazoa > Chordata > Actinopteri > Beloniformes > Adrianichthyidae > Oryzias > Oryzias melastigma. Next base: position 24,226,163 of record NC_050518.1, on the reverse strand, counting down.
TGAAATTATTACAAAAATATCAGAAAAACATGATATTTTTTTTAATTATTGCCAAGACGCAGCACTCTCATGAGGTTTTTTTCCCATCTCAACACAGCTGTCATGTTACAAAGAGACTACCAATAAAGTTAAAAAAATGGATTCATGCCTGTTATATTTCTAAAATACAGTTTTATGATTGTAGTCTCCAAATCAACACTTTTATTAAACTCTCTTTTGCTGTTAAAAAATCCTGTTTTTAATCACCTCATGTCCCGCTCATAGACATATACAGTCAATGGTCCCGCTGCTTTAAAGCCCCCCATGACATTTTTTTTTTTTATTTTTAAAAAATATTCCCAGAAGTGTTTTGATTATGATTTATGAATAATGAAAGCTAACATCAAAATGCTCTTTCATTGATTTACAATCCTTTCCAACTGCGGTCAAATGAGCGGCCGTTCACATTTCCGTGGTCACATCAAGAAGCTCCGTGGAGTCTGGTGGAGATTTTCCAGTGTTCTCAGCTTTACATTTGTTCTTTTTCATAAGACAAATGCCACATATACATGTTAAAAACTCAAAACACACGATTTTCATCAGAGTGGGACTTTAATGCCCAAAACTAAACACTAACAGAGTCGATTAGCCAAGCCTTTGTGTACCAAAAGGTGAACAACAACCACTACTCGAAGCTAATGAGGAAGCGGTTTGATGAGGTTGCTTCATTAGAACTCCCCTAAAGCTGCCATTATATCCTTTGTGTTTAAATATGACATAATATTTGGCATGGTGGATTTCATTTAAAACCAAAAAAGTGGTGAGATTTAACCATAAAGGAGGAAGCTACTAGAGGATCTCCGATCAGGTGCAGTTTCCAAACCCTGTCAGCAGGTGTTGCTATTAGCATTTTGCTAAAAATGGCAGGATAGTCAATGAAAGACTTCTACAAGAGTTCCCAGAAGAAAAATGTCCCAGGTAAAAGTTTTATCCAAATTTAATGAATGAAATCAATGTTTTTTTGTGAAATACTCTCTCTAGTTTTATTTGGAGCTAAAATTTGACACATTTCATTAGTGGGCTGAAAGTAGGACAAAAGTAAAAGTGATTTCCCCATTTGAGGAAAGTGGGACTTTATTCCACCATTGATTCTTGTGTGTGGTTAGCTAAACATTCCAAGATTTTTATGGGTTTAGAGTTGTATTTTGGTTGTTTCACATCATACATTTGCTTTGTTTATACTTAAAAAATTAAATAAAAATTTCCTATGTCATGTGGTTTACTATCATAAATAGTATAATAAAATACTAATCATAAATTATCACAAGGCTGTACTGTGTGCGATGCATGACATGCAAGTATTGTGCAAGCAAAGTGATTGCAGCTGCTTTGCAGGATTTCATTCTAGCCAATAAGACTTTTTTAAACCGTCACAGTCAGAGAGCCTGCTTCCTTTGGGTATGAGATAAACAGTTTCTTTACCAGAAAGACTGTGACTTTAAAAAATGATAAATGATAGACCCACTGTCCTCATACCAGGACATGCTTTTTTTGGCAAAAAGTATGCCCTGTACGAACTCACACTTCAGGTATTATGGTTATTTGGTCCTACTTATCTCAAATAGCAAAAGGAAATACATAATGCACACCAGACTAAAGTTCGGGTCTCGGGAGGTTAATAAAAAGATTAAAAACAAACCTCTGGACCATGTTTGAGAAAGAAAGAGAGAGGGAAGAGCTTTGTTTGCTTAGGCATCATAAATTATTTCCTAATTTGTTCCTCATTTTTCTGCATTTAGTTCTCCTCATTAATCTATATTACCAAACATAGATTTCCTCTCATTAGTTTATTGTTGTTATTCAAACATTAAATATCGTTTTCATTTTTACCGTTTATTGTCCAAAGCTCTGCTCGACCTGCACATGACTGGGTTTACTCGTGACGCGTTTGGAGGGTGTGGGAGGGAATAGTTAGGTTTATTTACCATTCAGTGAACTACAGCTGATTCACATCGATTTCCTCCATCTGTCAGAGGTTAAACGTGATCGTAAAGCAACAAGCAAACCTTTTTATTCTGACTCATGGAAATCAAATGTACTTTGAACAGATGACTCAGTAATGCAGACAGAGCATTTCCAGTCAAGGTTTGTTTGTTCACTGTAGGTGAAGAAAAAAAAATGACCAGAGCAGAAAACATTTAAATAGATCTCATAAATTCATATACAAGGGTTCTAATGACAGAATTTTTTGCATTAAATTCGTTTAAACTGGGATGTCAAACTTTTTTTAAGTATAAAATAAGTAGAACAGCAACATATCTGTGTTTCTAATATTTTGTATTGATGTATTTGTTAGAAAACATCATTTTACCAAAATCTGAAAGACGTTTCCTATTCCTCTTAAGAATGCTGACACAGCGAAGAAACTGAGCTGACCACTGCTGATAAAAGCTTCTGAAGATGAGCAGGTAGAAGAACCAAAATAAAAATGTAAAAAACCAGGTTGTGTTACTTTTTTGTGTGCACAAAAGAGTTTGCTGTCAATTTCCTGTGGAAATTTTAAACACTCGTAAACGTTTTGTCTACATGATCACCCCAATCCCAGTTGTTCTGTCCATGCACAACACCTTGGTGGTCCATTAAAGTCTTTTCAAAGAGGTTCAAGAGGTTTGTATAGTGTTCAAGAAACACTATACAAAAACCTCATGGAAACAAAAGGAAAAAACATGAAATATGTCAAACAGAAATGGTTAGATAGATAGGTGTAGATATATCAGAAGGCTTCAAATTTGCCAAACACACCAACGCTCCACTTCATCATGAAGTTAGACACTGCACTGTTGGATAAACATAAATAGATTTTTAAAATCACAAGCACCACAACCATGTTCGATGTGGAAAAATTTACACTGATCATTCTCATATTTTTCCAAAAAAGATGAGAGAAAAGAGAAATGGACTTTATACACAACGACAAGAACATATACAGAGCATGTAAAAACCTGTAGACCCAACGCAATCCGATGTGTATGTAGTTTTTTGTTTTCTCTGTTTTGCATATTGTTTCTCCTGCTTGTTTTTTTTTCTTTTTCTCAAACTTTACTAACAAGGTTTTCCCCCTTTAGTATTTTTATGTGCTTTAAAAAACACAACAATAAAAAGAAAGTGAAAAAAACATGTTGTTTTCTTGTTCACAATTTACCAACATAATTCTGTGGATTAAGAAATATTTAACCAAGTCTAAATACAGAAATTATGGGGGAAAGTTCCTTGCAGTGGAAAAGTAAAGTGATTATTTTTGCTTAAGCTGTGCAGAGCTCTTGCTCTGCCCTTTGTTATTGTCATATTTGAGTGTTTGCCAGGGCAATCAGCTTTCCTGCTCACGTGTTAGTCTTCAACGGCTTCTTCAGATGATTTATCTAAAGCACCATTGCCGCAAGATAATTGTTGGCCTATTGCTGTTATCAACAAAAACTTTTGACTTTTACTGCAAACCCAAGTCCATGTTTTCCAGGAAGAAAAAACAAAAATATATTTATACATCCTTGCTCCTTCCTAGAAGCAGAACCAGAAGCCCAATAAATGTGTCTGCGGATGTGAAGCGTCCATATCTGTGTTCAGGTTACTCAATAATTGAGGCAGTTGACCTATAGCGGGGGCAAGCTTTTCCCAAGGGCAAACAGCCATTTGTCATCACCAGGAAAATTAAGGGCGTAATGTAAACACTCCTTTTTCCATTAAATCGCAATCTTTATGATCTTGTGTTTCTTGTTTTTTGATCACCAAATGTAGTAATAGATAACTTCATTACAGGAGATTAGAAGCTGAAGGACAGAATTTTAAATTTACATTTAGAAAAAACACTGAAGCTTGAACTAAAACTTTAAAGAACTCAAGGATCAACAAGGCATCAGCCTTAGCTGAGATACCAAAGACCTCCATCTCAATGAAGACTTCCTCCAGTGCTGCCAGGAGAAACCACAAGATTCTCCCAGGCCACCCGAGAGGGTACTCAAAGCTCATCTGGGGTGTTCCCCGGGGCCCCCTCCCAGTGGAACATTCCTAGAATTCTTACCCTGGAAGCGTCCAGGAGGACACAACTGCAAAATTGAACTATGAACTTTGGGCTAGGAAGTCCTGGTGCCCCGTTCACTGATGGACGATTGCGCTTGAAGATAGTGTTCAATATTAATTAATAAATAGTGACTAGCATAAAAGTTAAATGATCAAATTGGCTCAGACCACGAGGGCTGTTCCTCCCAATCATGCCTGTTCAGGTATCCTTGTCCTTTCCAACATTGGTGATGAAGTCTCCCAGGAAAATAAGTCAGTCCCCAAATGGAACATGTTCTATTAACCTTCATAGACTCTCTAAGAAGGTTAGATACTCTGCAGTTCTATGAGACAATGCCACAATAAGAGCCCTATCCCCAACCTGGAGGCTCAGGATGCAATCCTTTAATTCACCTGGTCAAACTTCAACACACGATGACTGAGGTTGGGGGGCTTTGAGCAAACCTACACTAACCCGTCAGGTCTCATCATGAACGACTCTGAAGTGAGAGAGAATCCAATCCTTCAAAAGCGGTTGGATGCCAGAACTCAAACTTTGAGACAAAACTTTGTTATCTATGCATCCATCCTTCACTGCTGCCAACATCACATGTCACTAGCATAGACAGTCTAAGACAGCACAGACAGGTCTTTCTTATACAGTCAATGGTCACTAGCTCCTTGTTGTCATTACTGCAAATAGAGGAAATTTCTGAGCTGAGCCCAGTCAGGTACCATGGAAAGAGGTCCGGATACCAAAAGCTCACCAGCAAGTCTCAACCACTGACATGAATATCAATGGACTGAGCAACCCCTCCCCTCTCATGTTCCAAATAGGAAGTACCCGCAGGTTGCAAAAAAGGCCAAAATCTCGTAGACTTTCATTGAGAAAAAAACAGTTATTTCTCATTGTATTTGTCAGAAGTCCGTAACCATTCTTGCTCTGATACAATCCTATTTTTTTAAGATATTTTTTCTTTATTGCCAGTTATAAACTGACCATTCAGTCCCTCAGTAAAAGCATGTGGTGCCCACTGGCCCCGCCTCAAACGTCTCATTGACAGATTCTCCTGAGCCGCTTTCAGTGGGAGGGGTGTGGACTTAAGACACGCCAGAACAACCTCACTCATGATGGGTGACAGTAGTTCCTCTAAAAAGGTGACTCAGACCGACTCGGACTAATCGCTGTTGAGGGGTGGCAATCGGTTGCAATATGGCGGTAGACGTATCAGGAAGTGACGTCAAAGGCTCTGGCCTGATTTTGCGAGGGCTGGAGGAAATGCATTTCCTATGGGGAGCCTCAACACTTGTTATGTCCAGTTCTTACAAACGATCGATGGTGTCAACCCTGGGCCTGGTTTCAGTCTCAGGATGGGAATCCAGTGACATCAGTCACTAACCTTGTTCTTAGTGTTTCAAGAAGGTGCACTTGAACCAGTCTAAGTCTGGCTTATCACCTAGAATCATTGACTGTATGTGAGAACAGCTTTAAGAGAGTGTGATGTCACCAATAGAGAATGACTTACGTTAGTCCCAACCAAATGAAGTCAATTCAGTTGCCATTTTTCTGCAATATGTCCACATTGGTCCATGTTGGTCTTAGTCAACATTTCTAATGCAACCACTTTCTCCAATCAGTAGTGAGCATGTGAGAAGGCCACACCCCTTCCGTTGAAAGTGGGCTCAGGAGAGCTGTTCATCAAGAGCTTCAAACTTTCAACGTGAGGCCACCTACTTCTATTGAGGCATCTGATTGGTTTGTTTGTAACTTGAATAATCTGCAGAGACGGCTAAAAAGATTGAGCCCAAAAAAGTTATTCTGACCAACATAATGATTTAGTAATACCTGTTTATTTCTCTACAGAAGTCTATAGGGTTTTGCTTTTGGGACCAGCCGGTACTCCCCATTCGGTATGAGAGCGGTTACTCAGTCCAGTTGTCATATACAGTCAATGCCTAGAACCAGCCTATCCATGGAGACTCCGCAAGGGGCTATTGCCCCAGACAGCACAACTCCCAGAATCTCTCAAGCTCCCATATCCCACTATGTCAAGGTGGCAGTGCATGGAGAAGAGCCAGTAATGACTAAAATATGGAAAAAGTGACAACACTCCGATGACCTAACAAAAAGTAACTCAAACAACAAGCAGGAAGAAACTGAGGGAATCATTTAACTCAACAAATGTGGGAATAACAAACATCAATAGGATGTGACTGTGATGGGGGAAGGACAAACAAAAACATCCAAATGGAAAATCTCACAAATTATACTTAAAGAAAATGTACTGAACAAAACCATAAAGCCACTGAACTAAAGGTAGTAAAGATGAAAGGTTAACTAAAGCAAACTATTGTGAGACGTTTGTTAGTGTCTTTATGGAGGCCATTACCTGAAGGCTTTTTTTTATTACACTGACTTCATATTTATAAAACAACCTCACTCAGATGAAGACAAACTTTGAACGTTTTCAGGTAAATAAGTGAGACGTGTCTCTGAATTAACCAGCAATGAGGTGTCGTACTGTCAGGCAACACTAACTATCCGTTGAGACAACATCACCATATCTCACCTGCACTCTTATCACTGTAAATGCATTCTTTGTGTGTGTGTGTTGTAAAAATTCAAAGATACTGGCCTGTGCTAATGTGGTGTGTTTTGTTGTTAACGCCACGCTGGATGTGCATTCTCTAAACACTCTGTGGGGAAGAGACACTTCTGCCTGCAGGGCTCCTTTTTGTACAGACTTGCTGTTCACAAAACGAAGGCAACTGTCAGTTGAAGGTTGTAATGTTTGAAGAGTAAACATGAAAAAGCTCTCCTCCACTTTCCATGATGGTGCTACTGATTTGGTGGACTAAAGGTCAAATTTAATTCAATATATGAAGACAGAGAGAAATTTCAAAGAAGGAACAGTCCTGCCCAATAAAATAAGATAATATTTCTTTTACTATGCTTGCTTGATTTGACTGAAGCTTCACCTGTAAGATGTCATCATAGGGAGAGGCTTGTTGGGAAGAAAGGAATGTATATTCCTGTCCTGAAAATCCTGACACTCCTTCCTCTTTCCCTTGTTCCCCTCCCTGGTCTCCCTCCCCCCCACCTCCAGGCACCTCCTCGAGGCTTCCCCATTTGCATAAGGCTAAAAAGGGAGCTGACAGAGCAGGGCAGGTGGCAACCAGCAACTGACTCCAAGGAAGGAGGACCCAGCTCTGCGATTACTCTACAAGCTGTTATTCAGCCACGAACCCCCACCCCTAACACACAGACATTTAACTCAGAAGCTCAGAGGAGGAACTCGGTGGACGCAACTCGACTCTGCAGGGATCTTTCACTCCATAAAGAATGCATTTCTGAAAAGAAAGTGAGTCTGATCAAGACGGACCAGGACAGAACCATCTGGTTTCTTCATCATTTAGCAGGTAAATTAAACATGTGCAGCTATAAACTATGGGGTTCCCTTTGTGCCAAAAATGTGTTCATGGTCTATCTCTTAGACCTATTGTCTGTGTCTACTAAACATTTGTTCAACTAAACATCTTAAAGCAAATATAAAGTAATCATCAAAGAAGCATGGACATGCACAAGTGGCACAAATGGAACCCCATAATATCTGATGATCTGGGACATTGTGTCTTCATGGTATTTTAAGACTTGCTGTTGCTTTATTATTGCATTATAAACTCTAGAAATGATTTCTTTGTGTGTGTTTTACGTGCAAATTATAAATTTTCAGCTCAAACACAACTTTATCTCCTTTGTTATATTATACTCAGTATCAAAGAACCACACATTTTGAATAGGGATAACAGTTATATTGAAATTTCACCAAAGGAAGACTGCGTATCCCTGCCTGCATTGTCTCTTGTGTTTACACATGATAAGTTTAATTCTGCACCGACCAGTCTCACGTTCAGTTAAACCGTCTGCCCGACAGCCTCCGCCCCCTCGCTCCCAACTTCAGGAAGATCGAGTTTCTCCCCTTTTGCAAACAGAGAACAGGTCATGCAGCATCGTGGATGGCAGAATATGCAGCATATGACACACACAGTTGAGCAGACACAGAGGAACTGGTAAAGGAGATAACAATAGAACCTCGCATGAGGTATGAAAAGCAATCTCTCTGATTTTCATCACAGTCAAAACAGGTCAGTGGGGCAGAGGAGAGGATCTGATGGGGATAAAGGACTATAAACAAAGTAAAGGACAAAGACCATGAAGGGATCCACCGCAGGTTGAATATTTTTATCTCAGGGTTCAGCGGTGACTGTTAATATTTGACCCACTCGGAGAGTTTAACACCAACAATCCTCTTTTTAGACCGCGCTTCCACCATGTGGGCAGAGTGCACTTTGTTTGGACACAACGTCTGAAGTGTTTGCTCTTTTTAGAGAGCTCTTCGTGTCATCCC
>NC_050518.1:24187289-24217462 GCF_002922805.2 Oryzias melastigma | reverse complement strand
ACCAACAATCCTCTTTTTAGACAGCGCTTCCGCCACGTGGGCAGAGTGCACTTTGTTTGGACACAACGTCTGAAGTGTTTGCTCTTTTTAGAGAGCTCTTCGTGTCATCCCAGAGACCCGCTGATAAGTTTAAAAATCAATTCTCAACACGAGACTTTAACCACATAAATAAAATGAGCTTAGATGCGGATGAGGAATTCTAGCTCCAGACAAAAAAGATACTAGTTACAAAACCTCTAAAAATAGAGACAGACAGAGGTCAGATTGAGCAAGCCGCTGAAACTTGAACTGCGGTGAAAATGAAATTCCAAGAATTGCACCTTAAAACAAGGTCAGCGGTAGCACTAAAGCCATTATCTACATATTGTACCTAATAGGTACAATATGAGATGCATAGGTACTACCTATGCATCTTGATTGTGTATCTTGAAGCTGCAGGCTGTTTTTACAGCACTTTTTCATCCTTTTAAAATGGATAAATGTAAGGAGTAGTGAAAAGTATTAACCCTCACAAGCTAAATGACGCTGTTGGCAGAAACTCGACTTTTATTGTCTTTTCTGTTTGTGTTAAATGTTGTGTAAATGTGTAACTTCTGTGAATCTGTAAAGTCACAGGATGTGGGATTTTTTTTTTCCCCGTCATCACGTTCTGTAAAAACGTCTTGTCATAGTCGGTTAATTGTTATTCAGGGAGCGGACAGCGGTCATGATACATCAGATAAAACACAAACAGTGTGGGAGTGTCAGACAAAAGCAGTCATTGGCAATTGTTGAGGAAGCTTTATGATGAGAGGATATAACAAGTTGCTTAAATATAATACTATTCAGTTTTTGCGATACATATGAGTTATTTATATATATATCAAAAGTTGCTATATTGATATAGCATGATTAATATGATGCAACAGGATGATATTATGTGCTAAAATAATAGGATGCGATCAGAACTGCAGGGAGAAACGTGTTGTCCTCCTAAAGTGCAGATGGAATGAGGGGAGTTTTCTTGGGGAGGAATGTCAAGGGTAGATGAAGTGATTAGACAGAACAACCAGGGACTTTGTGCGTGTGGGAGACTTGGAGAAAGACCAGCCCTGAGGGCACAGTGACGAGAACACCTGTGTGTGGACATCTCTCATCCCTCGCACATGCACACACACACACACACGCACACACAGGCTCCTCACCATGTTGCTGTTTGACACCGAACCCCCTTCAGAAGCCGCGGGTGGAGATCACATTTACGTAAAAATGGAGAATCTAGCCTCAACAGCTCTTTATTTTCATAATTTTATTGTTTTGTTCAAACTGTTTTATGCTTTGCATACCTTTGTTAAAAAATAACTCTAAAAAGTTAATTTATGTTCTTTTTTATACTCTGATTATAACTCCTTTTGCTTTTATTCACTCTAAACCAGATTCAGAAATGACTACAAAAAGACAGTATTTTTTTTTGTATATTTTACTCATCAGTTTTTTGCTCAGTCGCACCCACTAATATCTAACTAGAGATGTAGTGTTACCTGCGATAATGCAAGTGTGAACACTGTAAGATAAATGTGGCCGCTGAAGATACAAGAATTAATAGCTGAAAATGCTGCAATTAATAGCTAATTAATAGCTCAAGCTGGTAGCTTGCCAAAATATGAGCTAAATGCTAAATTGGCCAAAAAAATTGAAAAATGTCTAATTTTACCAAAACAGCTACCATAATGCAAAATATTAGCTAAACTCTAAATTAGCCTAAAAAACTGGGAAAAAACTAATTTTGACAAAAAAGCTAGCATAATGCTAAAATATTAGCTAAAAATCCAAATTAGCCTAAAACAGGAAATGCCTAAATGAGCCAAAACAGTTAGAAAGTTGCTAAATTACTAGTTAAATTCCAAATTAACCTGAAAAACTGAGTAGTTAGTAAACATTTTAAAGTATAAATTGTGTCTCTAGCTGAAAGTATGCAGAGGTTCACAAGTTGTTTTTTTCTCTAGAGTTGACATTTATCTGCTTATGTGTCGCCAAGTAAAAAAGGGGGGTTTTGAGGATTAAAAAATACCTGCAACAAATAAAATGTACATTTAAATATGTAACCACTGTGCAGGCTTACCTGGGATCATCTGGGAGAATTCTTCCTCACTATATGAGCTTTTTCCTTCTTGACTTTTCTGTCTTTATTCTAAAATTAACGTTTGACATTTTATCTAGAAAACCTACAAAACTAAGAAAAACTCACAAAAAATGACTAAATGTGCAATGCATTACAATGACCCCACTGCAAAAACTGAATCTTACAAAAATAAAAAGATATTTTTTTTAAGAAAAAATGTCTTATTTTCTCTCATGCACCAAAAAAAAAACATAATAAGAAAGTTTTTCAAAATAGTCTCAGTTTTTTCTTCTAAACTGAAACAATGCATGTTGAAGTACCTTGTAATTTGTAATTTGGTTTAAATTGTGACAAATTAAATTGTCACGATTTAAACCACAATAAACCCGGCATCACAAACACTGTTTGTCACAGGTTTCCAAGCTCCAATTTTGAGGTAAATGGTCTGATGTTCACCTTGTAAGTACATCTTGTCCCTGTAAATAACAGCAGTCATGCCAGAATTGCATATCTGCCCACTCTACAAACACTGGCTGGTGATCTGTTTGTATTTCTGTTGGTTTAAGCTTTGTGTTTTCTTTTTTTTTTGTGTGTTTTTTTTTTACAAGTTTTGTCTTGCTTTCTGAGAAATTCTTTGTAGAAATAAAAGTAGATTAGAATCCAGTCAGTTTGCATCAAATCTGTTCCCATAGATGAGGAGCAGAAGGATTTGAAGTCTGTTTATAAACTAACTAAACTCTCCACTTTTCATTCATTCTTTAAAGAAAATCCAGCAGACAACGACCGATTGAGAGGAAGGAAAAAAAGCGAGAAGTCTCAACAAAAGGTGGAGAATCGTGAAGGAAGGCCGACATCTCTGACGATGGATGAAAGTCAGGCGGTTTGGCACTCGCAGACCGAGACCCCGGAAGTGCACCATGAGCTGCAAAAGAAACTGTCAGTGGCCAACCAGCTGGAATGCTCCATCTGCTACAACACATATGACAATGTCTTCAAAACACCCAAGCTGCTGGAATGCACGCACACCTTCTGCCTCGAGTGTCTTTCTCGCCTCATGACATTCACACCAGCGGACAAGGATGGGAACGGGGGCGGCAAACATCTCTCCTGCCCCTTCTGCCGTCACCCCACCGTCCTGCCTCAGAACGGACCCCCCGCTTTGGCCACCAGCCACGAAGTCCTGTGCAAGCTGCCCAACCACCAGCAGCAGGAGGAGCCTGTGTGGCTGGAGGGGGAGAAGCTGTGCTACAAGAGCTTCAATCAGGACGCCGGATCGGGCGCCCCCGACAGCCCCACAGCCTTCTGCATCTGCATTGATATTGGGGCCAGCAAGGCGGCGGATGCGCCCGTGCAGACGGGCACCAGGAACTACAGGATGATTGGCAGACTGGCAGACTGGAAGAGAATGGTCCTCTTCACCGTGCTCATGGTGCTCCTCATTGTGGTTGTGTTGTGGCCTCTGCAGTGTGTGTTCAGCACTGGGAACATGCGTTGTATGAGAGAACTTCCACCCACTACCACTACTGTCACCACTACACACATCCCACCCATCAGCATGCTGAACAACTGAACAGATTAACTCATTTTTGAAAAAAAACTGGCAAATAATTGCACTTATAAGAAAAGGAACTGGTATCAAAACCAAATGTTTCAAGCTTCCAGCTGAAGACTCTGACTCCTGAAAGCTTTGCAAGAAAAGACTGAATTTCTTGGATCCACACTTTAAATGTTCCCTGGTGACTGTTGTCTGACTGGTTGGATGGGTCGTGGTGTTCGCTCAGCCTTCAGCGTTGACGCTGTAACGTTTTAAATGCTGGCATTTAGGAAACCCGTGAAATGCAAACTCAAGCTACCTGCAAGTGTGAGAGAACGAATGCCAACTTCAAACTTAGTACTCGTTACCTTTAACTGTCTTTTGATGTTTTGTTTACAAATGTGGGACAAAAATGATAAAACAACAGCACTCAACAGCACAGTTAATTTGGTCAAAGACTGATTTGAATTTAGTACGGCTCACTATCAACATCTTAGCATTTTATTGTTGCGGTAAATGAGCTGTTTTATATGTCTGATAAGCAGATTTACAACCAGCAATGACAAAAATGGGATCAGTGGATCATGCTAACAAGAAACTCACAGACTGACCTATTTGTTTGGACTTCTATTGAACTGTAAACAGTGTGAGCCAATGGTTTTCCTAATGAGCCTTTTCAGCTCCATTCCTGCATTTTTCTTGCTTGCGGCACAAAAAACTCCCTCCTCTGTAATCAACCATTATGATAAATTATGTGTTTTACTTTTTTTTTATTAGTAATGAAGACTTACAGTCAGAGTTCCACATTATACTAACTTTTATTTCTAATCCACACTCTCTTTTGCTCAAAGCATTGTTCTAGGCACGTTTTAAAATACATTTTGTTGAGTTTAAAAACAGAATTCACTGGAAAAAACTAAGATGCATAGAGGAGCAGTGAATGTATGATGCAATAAAATGTACAATGATTCACAATGTAATCTAACTTAATTTTTATACCTTTTTTATTTGCTGCATACTTTTTAGTTTTAAATCTATTTTATTTGGTACTGCACATATTTTGTGAGAATGAAACTGTTTTTTTGTGATCTATGACAACATTTTGACAATAAAAATGTTTTTTTGACATTATTCTTCAAAATCTTTGCTTTGTGACTACACAAGGGTAACATTTTAAAATAATTTACCAGTTTAACCGTGAGCCCAAAGAAATAAAGATATTACATATAAGTTTTGGTCCTCTACCAGAGGTCTGGGAGATTGAGGGTCCTTCAGTATCTTAGCTGTTCCTAGCACTGTACCTTTCTGGACTGACATGTCTGAGGTCTTTCCAGTGATCTGCTGTAGCCACTCCTCCAGTTTGGAGGTTACAGCCTCGAGTGCTCAAATTACCACGGTCACCACTGTCACTTTCACCTTCTTTCTCCAGTTCCTCTCTGGTCCCTGATATTTCTCCAGTTTCTCATGTTCCTTCTTGGTGTTACTGCCACATCCACCACAACGGCTTTCCTCTGTTCTTTATCCACCACTACAATGTCCGATTGGTTCCATTACCATCCTGTCCGTTTGTATCTGGAGGTCACACAGGATCGTTGCTCTTTCATTCTCTACCACTTTCGGAGGTGTTTCCCATTTTGACTTTGGGGTCTCCAGTCCATATTCTGTACATGTTTCTGTATATTATTCCAGCCACTTGGTTGTGGCGCTCCATGTATGCTTTCACAGCCACCATCTCACATGTGCTGGATTGTTTCCTCTTTGCACAGCCTGCACCTTGGGTCTTATCTGGTGTGGTAGATCTGAGTTTCTACCGCTCTGGTGCTCAGAGCTTGTTTCTGTGCTGCCAGTATCAGAGCTTCTGTGCTGTCCTGCAGGCCAGCCCTCTCTAGCCATTGGTAGGACTTCTTGATATCAGCCTTCAGTTATGGTCCGGTGGTACATCCCATGCAGGGGCTTGTCCTCCCATGAGGCTCTGTCCTCCAGCATCACATCCTCTGTTCTCCATTGTCTGAGACATTCACTGAGCACACTGTCAGTTGGGGCCTTGAGCTTGACATATTCATGCATCTTGGATGTTTCATCCTGGATAGTGGCTTCCACATTCACTAGTCCTCGGCCTCCTTCCTTGCGGCTAGCATACAGTCTCAGGGTGCTGGATTTGGGATGTAACCCTCCATGTATGGTGAGGAGCTTTCGAGTTCCTACATCCGTGGTCTGTATCTCTTCCTTTGGCCATCTTATTATTCCTGCAGGGTATCTGATGACTGGCAGTGCGTAAATGTTTAGTGTCCGGGTCTTGTTCTTGCCTTGAGCTAGTTTCTCATGAAAAGCCAGCAGGACTTGCCATACTTGTTGGAGGTATTTGGCAGTACCGGCTTTTCTTGCTGCCTGTTCCAGGTTGCCATTTCCCTGTGGGATTCCAAGGTACTTGTAACTGTCGTCAATGTCTGATACCGTTCCTTCTGGGAGTGAGACTCCTTCAGTGTGGACTGCCTTGCCTCTCTTCGTTACCATCCAACTGAACTTCTGGAGCTTGAATGGCATCCCAGTGTCGGCACAGTAAATCCTGCTGGTGTGGATCAGGGAGTTATGTCATGCTGGCTCTTAGTGCATAGCTTGATTTCATCCATCCAAATAGCGATAGTGGCCCCATTCCTGAGTCAATATCTATAGCCCATCTTTTTGAACACAAATACATATGCATGGGGTGTGCAAGTGATGAGTAAAATGCTCACACTGACAGTCTAATTCCTAATTTCTGAAAGTCAGGCTGAATGCCCAAAGTCTGCACTTATTATGGGAACAGCACTGGGTCCTTTCTGTGTAAAGTTTCCATATTCTTCTCCATGTGTGGGTTTTCTCCATGAACCCCAGTTTCCTCCCATAGTCCAAAAACATATGAGTGTGGCTCTGCAACAGACGGGTGACCTGCTCAGGATGTACCTCGCCTTTGTTCAACTGGGAAGGTTCCAGAGGCCACATGACCCCAAAAGGGATTCATCAGGTTTTGACAAGGGATGGATGGGTGAATGGTTAGACTTCATTTCTTCTTTTGCAGAACAGAGATCCCTGCATCGCATCACTAAAACTGTGTTCCTGAACCATTTTGCTGGAGTCTGTTTCATGAGTCTGTCTCTGGACGTGTCTAAGGTTGTCTTGCTTTTGAGGTTGTCATATGTTTTGCACAACGCACATTTTGAGGCAGCTTTGGTGCATAGGCATGGCGATACAACCTCTGATCAGAAGGTTCCAGGTTTGGTTCTAGCCTCACCTGCCCATGTATGTGTCAAAGTATCCTTGGGACAGTCTATGACAATGGAGCTCTCATCAGTAGGCTTGTTAAAGTAGCAAAGTATATTATAAGTGTGCACTATTTATTTTTTTGCCCCACTCTACTGGTGGCTTTGCTTGTGACAATATTTTGTTTGTAAGTTTGCAGTTTTACAGCAGTCATTGTCACTTAAGTGACAGTATACTGGTGTCTTTTGTGACTCTGACATATGCATTTGTGCTAAACTTTTGTCTGGTCGTCTGTCTTGCACAGCAAGTATTGTGACTTTGTTTCTTTCCTGCATAACTGGTTGTTTCTGCCTTTGTGTGCTTTTTTCCTGCTTTTGGGACCAAATCCACTTTGTCTGTTGTCTCTCTCTTTAGTGCATGTGAGACGGACCCCTTATCGTTGTGATTTTTGTGTCAATTGCGTGTTTGTGCACTTTATTTTATTTTTTTTCTCATTGCATTTTTGGTGACTTGTCCTTTCTTCAATGGTCTTCAGTTGAGCATACTATATTTAATGGGCGGTTTTGCCAGAGCCAAAATGTGTGAACCTTTAGAAAACGTTTTAACAAGTTTGGGGTTAAGCTCTGCTGAATCCAGAGGTTATAGTCATTGTTTCAGTTGGCGTGGCCAACTAGAAAGCTGGAACCTGGAGGTAAGATTAGATCTGAGTCACGCTTTTATGGCTGATCATGGAAAATATGTTTTGTTGCCAAACTCCTCGAACGTGACTATAATCCATTCTCCTACTTCCCCAACATCAGCTTGAAATTTAACTTCAAGAAACTTTGATGTTCAGCAAGTAAACAGGGTATTGTAGAACTGCACCAAAATCTTTTGTTGAAATGTCTTTTTGACAAAATGTTTGATGCTGTTAAAATCCAACAGGTTTATTGGTTCAATAATGGAGTATAAGGCATTGTATGTACTTGTTTATATTTTGTCCATCTTAGAACTGACTGAATGGGATGATTTTAATCTTTTCTGAGGCTTCTATGGTCACTTCAATGGTCCTATTTTTGGTACAGTGGAGTTGGTCCATGCACAACCTATGAATGGGCCTTTAAGCTTCTGTAGGGAAAATGATTCTACACAAATTAGATTGTTTTGACATGTTTTCTCTATACATGTTGTTTTTACACTCTGGCTTCCTTGACAACTTGACCAATTATATGTGTGTGTTTTACATGTCACCACGTTATCTATGCTTCCCTTTTCCTGTGACCTACTTTGCTCACCTGGCACAGGTGTGCTGCACCTGTCTCATGTGAATTGGATCAGCTCATCTGTCCCTGTGTTAAAGCTGTGGTGAGCAGGTCAGTGACAGAGGGGTAATTGAAAAAAAGCTTTGCTGATATGAGGCAGACTGGGCTCATTGTTTCCTATTCTTGTCCTTTCTCAATGGGGGGGGGGCGTAATAGTTAGGACGAGTGACAGTTTGGCCCGGCGTGTTCTTCACCTCAGCACGGCAGCACCTCTTTCGGACGTGAAAGTTTCATACAAGCATCTTGAGTTGTCAGGAGAGTCACGTGACTGAAAAAAAATTCAGCAAATACATCCATCCATCCATCCATTTTCTTGACCGCTTCTTCCCTTTCGGGGTCGCGGGGGTGCCGGAGCCCATCCCGGCCACTGATGGGCGAAGGCGGGGTACACCCTGGACAGGTCGCCAGTCCGTCGCAGGGCCCCAATCACACACCCATACACTCTCACATTCACACCTAGGGGCAATTTAGAGTCACCAATTAACCTATGAAGCATGTTTTTGGACGGTGGGAGGAAGCCGGAGTCCCCGGTGAAAACCCACGCATGCACGGGGAGAACATGCAAACTCCACACAGAAAGGTCCCAGCCGGGAGTCGAACCGGGGCCTTCTCGCTGTGAGGCAAGAGCGCTAACCACTGCGCCACCGTGCAGCCCTCAGCAAATACATAAAACCACAAATAAAGAAACATGAATAAACGGTGGAAAACTGTAATTAAAAAAAAAGTGAATACAAACATTTCAGAAAAAGTAAATCACTAAAACAACATCCCAGAAAATGATTGCCACTTTATTATATTTAAAAATAAATGCTCAGGATGAAAAAACTAAAGTTTTATTGTATACAATCCTCATAATAGTTGTCAAAAACAGGCAGGCGGCTGAGTCCATGTGCAGGTTTATTGACGAAAGAATTGACAGGAGTCAATAACTACAAGTCCGTGAAACTAAGGCTGAGAAAAGGTGGTGGAAGTCAAACACAAGCATGGGAGCATCAGAGATCAGACGTGGGATATAACAGAGCAGGCGTAGATTGGGGCAGGCACTCAGGGACAGAATCAATTTGAGGTCGGGAAACAGAATATCAGGTCCAGATAGAAACGCTCAGTAATGCAGGCAGAGGGGCACAAACAATACTTCGCACTGAAACCTGTGTGCTGGGGCTGCTGGGAGATGAAGTGTGTTAGTAAGCCGGAGATGGCTCCCACCAGTGACCAGAAACAGAGCCCTGACTCTTGACAACAGTGTTATGAGTCTTAAAAAACAGATTTTTTGCTTTGCTTTTTTCTTACCTGAAAGCTAAATGTTTTATTTTTATCTGAAATGCTGGCTCTTAAAATTCTTTAAAACCACATTTAAACAGAACCTTTAAACAGCACCTTTAAATGGCTGATTTCAAAAGAAATTATTCTGAGAAAATGTTTTAACTTTAACCAGTAACTGTAAATTGAGGCCTTCTTTTCTCCTTTTCATTCTAGGACTTGACACGTCACTTTGCTTAATTATTATATGTAGCTGATAGGAGACTTGTAGTTTATATGGACGTATTTAGAGGAAGCCATAAAAAAAACTTCCCGTATTCCTACATGACCTACCAGGAAATGTGGTTAAATATTACATTTCAAGTGAAAAAATAAACACAACCCATTTAAAAGTAATTAAAAAACCCAAGGTGACTATTTCCTTGCTCAGAACTCATGAAATGTTACCATGGAATCCTTGTAAGTGTCCTTTTTCCACTTCCACTCTTCCACCAGATGCAGTTTTATGGTCCTAGACAATTTTATAGCCATTCCTGGTACTACACTGCAGTAAATCTAAATCTCTGATCACATCTGAAATCACAAGAAGTTGCAGCATTATTTGAGTGTTAAACATTAAGGGCCCAATAACTAGAAGAACCACCTTTTCCTTCACCCTTTTCATCGACCCCTTGATATTTCTCAAGCTTTGAGATTTTCAGTTATGTTGGAGCTTTGATTACAAGCTTCTCAACTGTTTTTGTGTCTCTAATGTTCACCTTTTTGGAAGTCTATATCTTGGAATCTCTAATTCAAGTTTTGAACATACAGATATGGAACCAGTGGACTTGATCCTAGACCACTACTGTTGGTCATAAATGAAACTCAAAATGTTGAGATCAGGTTTATTAATTTCAGATAGCTCTACAAAAGTATAAGTCATCGTATCTGGCTTCATGCGATCATTTAAGTAACCAATTTACATATAAATCCTGTTTGTGGAGGAAGCTGGAGTCCCCAGAGAACAGTAAACTGCACAGAGAAAGGTCCCCCATTGGGGATTTTGTTCTTTGTTCAGGTCCCCCAGATGGGACTTGAACCCGGCCCCTTTTGCTGTGATGCAAGAGTGCTAACCACTACACATAGTCTGATTGTTCTATATTATTACCAATGACCTGAATGCCAGTGGTTATTGGAACAACATAAACTTTGTAATATAGATGGACAGGCGTCATTTCATAGTTTATCACAACAGCAAGACAACAGAAAAGTTCTCTGTCCTTCGAATCCAATTTTAACATCATCGGCAATGTTGCCTTTAATTTAAAATAGTTCGTCTTTCTGTCTCGTTACTTTATTGCTTGATTTTTATTAAGAAACATTTTTTCTTATGCCTCTAGAAAAACACAAGCAGCGAGAGGAGAAGTTGTTCCCTGAAATGATCCTTTGGATCACTAAAGGCCTCGGCATCCATTGAATTCTGATGGGCACCAGGTCAGGTGTTATTCCTCACATATTTAATACAACAGTTTGGAGGTAACTTGCAAACACAGGAGAGAAGATCCATCCAAGTACAACAACAAAACAACTGTGTTGTTGAACATTATCAAAGAAGAGGTCTATTCACTTCCTGTTATAGTGCAGTCTTTGACCTCCATATCTGCTGCTGGGTTTGTTTTGATCACATTTGTTCAGAAAAACTGCACTATGCAGGAAAGTTTTAGTTTCTAATTGAGAAAACAAGATGAAGAAGCCAGCTCAGTTCAGTCAAAACACCTAAATTTATCTAGAAACGCAAAAAAAAGTTTGAAAATGTTCTTTTAACTTGTTTGTTTGAACATAATTAAATAAGAAAAACAGGTCAGATTGATGTCAGATAACATTATTTGGCTACAAATACTATATAACTGGTTGTATTTGCCTTATCTGGGACCCACCCTAACTGCTAAAACTGCTCCCAGCCAGATGTGACCTAAGGCCACTGGAGGTGTCTGGGATAAGATGGATTTTATGACTGATTGTTAAAAATAAATAAATAAATAAATAAAAAAAAATAAAACATTTCTGAGATTTTCCTTGTAGCGATATCATTCTGGTGGAAAAGTTGTCACGTGTAGGTATCCTTTGTTTGTGAAACCTTGATCTAATCTTAGTTTTCCAAGTTTTATAATATTCCATTGTAACAAGACAATCAGGGGTAAATGTTTCACCCGTTTTTTTGTGTGGCAGTTACACCAATGCTTCCCTTAGATTGTTTTATATTATAGCTATGCTTTTAATCTTCACTTTTTCAAGAACATCTGGAGTTTGATTTCTCCTCCGAGTGTGTGTGTACATCTAAATGATAAATATATACATGCAGTCACTCGTTTGGAAATGCACGTGTGGTTCACGTTGCTGCAATATTTGAGTCACACACAGAAAGAAGTTGAAACTTGACAGCCTTAACAACAGAGGCAAACAGAGAGACATTTCAGTTTTATTGTTACTGGAGAATAGTGAGGAGAACCCTGTTCCATCAACGTCTGAGGGGATTGTTGGAAAAATATAAACTAAGGGAGAGCTGCTGTGATTACAGGCTTGGATGCCACACAGATGCTTTTGAAATAGGGCCTCTGGGTATTTAAAAATAGAAATTTCTAGTCCTTTTAAATGTCATTTTAAACATTTTTTACTCTTAATTGCTGAACATATTGTTTTAATGTTTTTTTTTGTTTGTTTTGTTTTTTAATCTCACATCAACAAGAGCTACATAGACTGAAACTGCAGAACTTGGGTCAGGGTTAAAAACCTACATTTTACATTTTTATTATTGTGTTATAAAGCAGAGCAAAAGTCATCAGCACACAGCAACGCTTGATCTCCTGCAATTCACACTTAACGGTCTTGGTATTGCATTCTTTCACATCAAGTTGCCAAGGTGACGGCCAAAACATGAACATTGCCAGAGTTCCACTTTTGGGAGGAAACGTTTAGGCTGTGCAGACGGTGAAATAAAACGTACGGTGTCCTTACACCACACTCTGGTTAGCCATTGGTGAGACGCATACTTGCTCCTTACTAATGATTTACACAAAGGATGTGCAGGTGATATGTGAGTAACTGTGAGATGTTCATAGTATGTAAGCTCAAACTATTATCTGATTGTCTAATTTTCTAATTTCTGACGACCAAGTTGCACACAAAGAACAACACTGAGGGGCTCCTTGCATAGTGTAAACAATTTAAAGGGGTAGAATAAATCCATAAGACACATGCCTGCATATCACCTACTACCCTTCACTTAACCATACATGTTCACTACAACCTGATGCCAGCAGCATGCCCATAGAAAAAAAATGTGCTTATGAACTCACCGGATTGTCAATGATCTCAAAATTTGCCCACACAGGATATGCCCCAACCAGACAGTGGATGTAAAGATTAATTCCTGTATTGTCCTGTTGCGTGCAGCAAACGTTAGTTCTGTTTACCAAAAAAAGCACAATTTCATCTCATTGTTCCTATGTTTTTATGCACATTCCATGTAACAAAGTGCTTTTGCAAATAGGACCAGTTAAGCAGAAGTAGACGTGTATCAAAAAGTATTGAAGTGTATAAGTATGTACAAGTGTACTAAGTGAAGCAAATTGAAGTTTACATTTTATGTTTTATAATGTAAACTTAGACTAAAGAAGTATTCAGTTGGTAATTTTTTCTTACCCTTCTTGTTCATGGTCTATAGTAGACTTTTTATACTCAAGTACACTAACAAAAAACATCAAGTATGCAACTTTTTGCTAATGGTTGTCAAAGTTAAACTAAACTAACTTTGTTAACATGACAAAACATCTGAAGAAAGGGGGAAAAAAAACTTTGGTAAATGGTAAATAGTTAAATCGAACTTTTATATAAAGAGTTGAATATTATAAACATTTTAAGGTATTCTGTTCAATGTACTTTTGTTTTGAACATCGTTATGTCCGAGGGTCCTTGAACGCAGCTTCATCAACTCTGGTTTCGTCCTTCTCGCCGTTGCCATAGATACGGCGCAACAGCACGTTTCCCTTCGGAGAGTCGGAAAAGTTTGTTTTTACTGAGACACAAATTCCTTTCAAAATAGTTTTTGCTTTAAAGTTTTCGACCAGAAAGAAGGACGAAGACCTGAACTGGAGAAAGTTTGTTTCCGTTTCCGTTCAGGGTCCAGGACGACAGCAGCTCTTCTGCATCATGTTCCTTCTTTAACAAGTGAGATGATTACACTATAAAACTTCTGTTTTTTGTTTTAATTTTTATAATAAATTATCCGAGTTTTTTTTGTTTGTT
Source organism: Oryzias melastigma (assembly GCF_002922805.2). Lineage (NCBI taxonomy): Eukaryota > Metazoa > Chordata > Actinopteri > Beloniformes > Adrianichthyidae > Oryzias > Oryzias melastigma. Next base: position 24,203,742 of record NC_050518.1, on the reverse strand, counting down.
TGTTTATATTTTTTATTTTATAACGTCAATAATTTTAATTTTTATATTACAGCTTGGAAAGGGAGCTCAACATGCTAATGTTTACCTGATCCTGTTTTTTTTGTGTGTTTTTTTTACTTTACTTGAATTTATTTATTTTATTTTATCATAAAACGGTATCTGTTTCTAAATTTTTCTATTAGATTGACCTATTTTAGAATTGTTGTTTTTATTAGTTGAACAGGAAGTTAGGTATTTTATTTTGGTATTTTCTTTGTTGCTGAGATAATGGTACCATTATGGATGGGTGGATCATTTAAATTAATTGATTAATTTAAATATTTTTATTTAACTGTATTTAATCATTTATTTGAATAATTTGAATCTATTTATTTATTTATTTATGAAGAAAACTTTAAAATAAAGTTCATGTTGGAAATTGAAACCTTGCTGCTCTTTCATGTGGTGACACCATCTGTGCTTAAAGGGTTTAAAGGTTTGCTTCACCTGAAATCTCCTTCACTCTGCGACCATTAGAGGAACGTCTGCTTTCCTGATTCCTGTGTCTTTGTGGGTTCCTCAGGTGAATCCTAACACCTGCCGTTCTGGCACGAGATGGAAGCTGAACTGCGGTCCGCCTTTGAGGAGCAGCTCAGAATCAGGGAGGAAGATGAGAAAGAAAGCACAAAACAACCAGAACTGTCGGTTTCCCACAAGAATCTGGAGTTTTTGTGAGCTTTCAAACCACACACACACACATGTACTCACACATAAGAGAAGCTGTGAAGGTGAAAAGATGTGTGTTTTTTGTGCAGTTGTTCTGCTCAGAAATTATTGTGTTGGATAATTCGGACTGTTAAAGATAAAACAGGGAAATAATAAGTGACAGTTGTCTTCTACACAGTAGAAGTGATTAAAGCCAAACTATCTGCATGTATCACAGATTTAGGTCATCTGTTGCATTTTTGGAAAATCTGAATGAAAAATGGACATTTGAACAAAACTGACTGGATTTTTATGCATTTGTACTGTGATGATCTTGCATTCTGTGAGTTTATCGGTTGCATTGATTTATATTTTGTTATGTTCCATGTCCATGTAGCCAATTTGGTAGCTATAAGGATAAAAAGCCTGTCCTCCTCCAGGCCTGACTTTGGGATTTAGGCAAGAAACACTGAATACATTTATTGACACTCTCCAAGACTGATAAGAGAACAGGTAAAACAAAGAGGGATATGAAAAATGAAATAAAAAAAATAGAGATCTGCATGAACTAAACTTGTTACAACTGGTTTAGGCTTTTGGGCAATGCCAGTTTCCACAAGAAGAGATGAAGAAACAGAAAAGAAAATAGATTTGGCACACCAGCTGAGACAACAAAGAAGCAACCCAGTTTAACAAAGTTTACACAGAATGCAAAAACTTTCCCCCAACACCTCAGTTAAACTGATAAACACAGGCACTAACACATTTAGCAAAATGACACAACTACGGGTTCTCACCTGTCACTGCCAAACACAGCAGCCTGTCTCTTTTTACGCAAGATTTGACTGCAGCCGTCAGCAGTTTTCCAATCACCTGCTTTAGGCTCTTCCCTTTAATAACCAACTTTCTCACCAACGTTCTGACAACCAATCACCACCAGGAAGCTCCAAATCTCCATCCATGTTCACCTGCACTTGCAGCCAATTCCATGTATTCTTGTTTTTTTCATCATGACTAGACACATAATTTCCTGCTTTTTAACATTTCTATGATTTATTTTCATAAGCTGAGCAAAGAGTCACCAGGAATACACTTTCACTCAGTTTTACATCTTCATAGAATAAATCTAATTGAATAGAAATGAAATATCTGCATGTTGTCTCTCAGTAACCCACAGTCCTACACGACCAACTCTGCGGTTGAGATCCGTCTGCTGAACATCGCCGACAGTTTCCAGCGTCAGTATGCGGTTCTGTTTCCTGACCGCAAACCGCTGCTGCTCTGCCCGCTCAACGAGTGTGGTGTGCGGGTAACAAGTTCCTCAAATGTTGTCTATACTTCTTTGTTTCTTTGAGTTAGTTATACACGTTTTTCTTTTTTTTTTTTGACTGGTAGAAATTTGTATCAACAACTCTTCATCCCTCTGCGACCGGCCTCTGTGAACTACAAAGCTGGCAGGCCTGCGCTTCCTTTGTGGCCAACTTCATGTCCCTGGAGCTGCTGGAGCCACCTGTAGACCTGGTCAGAGGGGGAAGCCTTTCATTGTTTTTGAAGGAGTGATACTTAAACACAAAATCTTTAACATACTGTAAGTTTTCAACCGTTAACACGATCAACGTCATTCCAGTAGATTCTGAAGGAGAAAAGCGGCTCGAGCCGCTTTTCTCCTTCAGAATCTACTGGAATGACGTTGATCTTGTTTATAATAAAAAATACACTAAATTAAAGAACGGTGTTCTATATTCTATGGTAATCAGAATGTTACATCGGGCTTTGCCTGCAAAGGATGCGTGCCTCATTCAGGTCGTGTTCTGCCGCAGCCCAAACGCTTGTTCTCCCCCACGTCGGTCCTACGGACTCGGAGGGCTTCCTGTTTTGAGTTCGCCACACTGCTGTGCAGCCTGCTGCTTGGCATCAACTATGACGCCTACTGTGTCAGCGGCTATGCGGTCAGAGACATGTGTCTGCTCGACCAGAGCCGGCTTCCCTGCCCCCTACTGGACCCTGAAGTCAAGGTAGGCCTTTATGAAGATACATTCCTTTCAGAACTAGTTTTGAGTTTTGGATCTGCAAATAAAATGTGTGTTTCAGCAAAGTAAAAATGCAAGAGCTGAATATTTTTGGCTTTATCAGAATGTTCTTGTGTGAAAAAGATCTAGACCATGGTTCTCAAGTCTGGGGTGTATGGGGTTCCATTAGTGCCAAAAGTATGTTTTTGCATCCACTGTCTACATTTTTAGGTTAATTGTCTTTGTCTACTGAAGAAGTTTATTGAACATTTGCTCATGTCTAAGTGCGACTGTGAAACGACAGGAGCTAACAACGCTAGCAACTGTTGCTAAGGACTTTTCTGAGATCCAACAACAATAGCAAATGCAACGTTTCAAGCATAAAGTAAGCTATGACATCAAAAAGTAAATACAAAGTTATCATCAAAGAAGAAGAAATATAACCTTTTTATAATGCTCTGTTGTAAATTTGTATATTTAAGTCTGACAGAATTGCCACACAGATGCCGTGTGACTCCACTCTGAGTTCTGCAGTGGATTCTGATGGTTCTGCTCCACAGTTTTGAACTGGATTCAATCAAAGAATGTTTTCTGTCAGGAGGAGGAGGGCGCCCAGCAGGACCCAGAAGACCCGCTACGAGGCTTACGGGTCCACTGCTGGGTTCTGGTGTTGGCGGGGAGCGGCAGCATCCAGGAGAACTTTTTTATCGACCCTCTCACCGGCCGTCGTTACCCCACAGACAGCAGCAGCTTCCTGGGCGTTGAGAGTGTGTGGAACGAACTGAACTACTATGTTAACATGCAGGACTGCAGGAACGGCTGCAGTGTGAGTCCAACTATATTCTACTTTCATCACTAACATAAGAAAAGTTTATTTTTTATCTAAACATTTCTGAGCAGTTTGTCTGCTTGTTCTGAAAACGCGTTTTTCATGCGTAGGGACTGAAGTTTGACCTGGAAGACACAAACATGTGGGAGCCCGTCCTGCACGGAGCCACCAGCAGAAAACATCTGATTCCTGACGTGCTGAAAAGAAAGGAGAACAGAAGGATCAGCAGTGAAGACGAGGTATCGTGTTTGTTCAAAGAGTGTTCATGTTTGTGAGGCAGAAGCTGATCTTCAGAGGAGGAAACAAAAAATCTAGACATGAAGACTATCTGTTTGGTATCTGCTTATGCATGTGTCCCACTATGTCAGTCAAAGTAAAGTTTGGACCTCCAAAAAAGTGAGTAAATTATCTGGACTTATACCAAATGTTATTCAAAAATTTTAAGGCAGGGGTTCTCAAAGATTTGTAGCTGAGGCCAAAATTAAGAATAATTTTACAATTCTAGTCAAAAATATAGATAAACAGCAAAAATACTGTTTTTAACAACTTTAATGACCAAGCGTCATTTGTACAGTTAACAGAGCATAAGAACAAACTAAGCAAGATTTGAAAGATTTTTTTAGCTTATAAATATCATGAATATTGGTTAACATCAGGCATGTGATTTCTATGTAAGCTATTTTCAGCATACATTCTGCAAACTCTTCTTACAAACTCCCCAACACTGAAAGGCTTTCTACGCTGGTGTTGTGTCATGGTACGTTCCCCCAGCCAGAATTTATTTCCCCACATTGTTAATTTGTTTTGTAACACACATATTTTGTCCCAAAAAGTGTTAAAAGAAGGTGGATGATATTTGCATATTTTTCTACATAAAACAACAACAGCATTTGTGTTAAAAAAAAATTACCTTTGTTTAAGATAAGAAAGATGATTTATGAAAGTGACTTTGTTATAGAAGCATATAACAATGATTAATTAATGAATAGTTGTTGCTTCTATCAAATTTTTGGGGGCATAGATTCAGTCAGGCTGGATCAGCTGCGACCCGACAGAATCCGTGCCTCCTCTCATTGTTTTACATAGAATGTGTGGAAAAAATAAATAAATATGACGATAAATTCCCAGAAGCCCCAGAATAAAGTCTATCGTAATCATCCGCCTTCTTTTAACACTGTTTGAGACAAAATATGAAACAAATCAATGATGCTGGAGAGCGGGGAAACACATTCTGGCAAGAGGAACATACCTTTGGCACAACACCGGGTCATTTCCAAAGTCACAAAGTAGTTAGCTTCTGTCACAGCTTCACTGTATTTCGCCAGTTTTGTAAATATTCTCTGCCGTGCAGCATAGTTTGCTGTAGTTGTTGGAGTTTATTATTGCGCTCCTCGCCGGTAAATTTGTCATAGTTTTTTTATGATTTTTAACATAGTGGTGATTTATATTGAATTCTTTGAGTTTGGCATTAGCCTGCTAAGAAATAAGGCTTATAATTTTATCCATCCTATGAGGTACGACAACATTAGCATTTGTCCACTTAGTTTGAAAGCGCCAAGACATCATTTTTCCCTCAAAGGAACCTGCTCTGAATCTTTCTCCGAATCCCGCTCATCTTCCCGCTCTGACTCAATTTCTACTGGTTTTTCCTTTCTCCGCAGAGGCAGTGACAGAAAATGTTGTCTGCCCTTTACTGGTAAAATTAATACATTGCACCATTGACAGCTGGGTGTAATTACCTTTTTGTTCCTGCAGATGCCACCAGAAACCACAAAACATTTTTTTCCAATGTACAGCTGGTTTAATAACCATCAATCATGATTTATTTTGGACAAAAAACAAAAACTCTTCCTGCGGGCTGCAATTGGCCCGCGTGCCACACTTTGAGAAGCCCTGGTTTAAAGTTAGCTTTGCTTTAAAGACCCACTCCAATGACAATGCAATTTTTTGTCATTTTGGCAAGTTCTTGTGGTATTTTTCTCATGATGGAGGACATATCAAAATGATAAATACAGCATTTTGAGTATTCCTTTATTCAAATCGTTGTGAATCAGAAGCAGATAAAAAATGTTGATTAAAAAGTTTGTAGTTGTTGTATACAAACTACAATCGATGGATCTTAAGCTCCCTTCTCTGTTCCATTCTGATGCATTCACTTAAAAACAATTTGATCCATGAACGTCTTTGTTTTCCTCGTCTGAGATTAAATCTGGATCAAAACTGATATTGCTCACCGTTTTTGTCTCTCCAGTAATGTTAGTTTAGCTCCACTCACAACCCAGAGGTGAATTTCTAATGAACTCCTGCTGCTCTACAGAAGCTATGTCCTAGAAAAAAGCACAGTTTTTTTATGTTGGATAAAAACTACAAAATCCTAATTAAATGACCACTAGGAACACTTCTGCAATAGATCAAAAGATGATTGGAGTAATCATCTTGAAACAAACCAGGTTAAACAAACTTTTTTTTCATATAGAGGCTCTCATATGACTTGCAGAAGATGTTTGTGGTGGGTTTACTGTAAACTCTTTAAGCCGTTCTATAAAAGCCTAAAATATGCAAATGAATGAAAAACATCGTCATCTTCATGTAGAAAAAAATGTTAAAAACAGAACATGAAACGTTAGTGTTTTGGCTTTATTTTGACATTTTTGCACTATAGATTTGTGACCCAATGAATAGAAACCTTTAGCTAAACGTCTCAGTTTACTCGATTAAATATTTATTTAACTGACTCATGCGTTTGTTTTATTTTTATCTTTTGTTCTGTTGACACAAAAATACCCCGAAGTCTCTGAATAGCAACGTTTGAATACGTGGGTTTAAAGTTTAAACACTGCGACTGAAGAATAAATATGTCATTATTCCACTTGAAATGAGCATTTCTGTTTACAATAAACTTTTAGCATTTCTGTGAATCTTTAACTGCCTATTTCCTCTAAAGCAGGAGCAGCCCAGAGTCTTTCAGATGCCCAGATCCTGGGTCACTTTTATTACCATCCATGAAAAAGGTGAGCAAAAGTTATGCAACTAGAACATTCTCCCATAACATGCAAGTTGGTTGGATCTTCCCACTTTCATACTGTGATGTAATGCACCACTAACGATGATCAAACCCATACGGACGTAGACAAAATCTGCTTTTCCTTTTGCTCCTCAGACCTGGAGAATCTCTGGCCTGATGGGGAGAAAGTGACCTTCTATAAAAAATCAAAGCTGGAGAGATTTGCTCCGTATCTGAATCCAGACGGTCTCATCACACGGCTCACCACGTACAAAGACCAGGACTGTGAGGATGAAGGCTTTTACATTTACACTTTTATGCATTCTGACCAAACTGACTTTTTTGGGCTTGAAAAATTGACAGTATCAGGGAACTGGACTGAGTGAGTGTGACGTCACCCACAGAAAACGCCTCACTTCCGGCTCCAGCCAAATTAATTAGTCGCCATTTTTCCACGATACGGACGCCACCATGTTGGAGCCAGATGACAGTGACAGTTCCAAATTGATCTGAGTCAACGTTTCTATGGCAACTACTGCTGCCGATCATGACTGAGCTTTTTCAAAGTCCACACCCCTTCCACTGAAAGCAGCTCGGGAGAAACTGTCAATCAAACATTTGAGGCGGGGCCAGCGGGCACCACATGCTTTTACTGAGGCATCTGATTGGTCAGTTTATGACTTCAATAAGTTGTGATAAAGAAAAAAATATCTTTAAAAGAAATTAGCATTATAAAGATGTTTAGAAGAGTGTTTCAGAGCAAGAATGGTTATTCAGACAAGTAGAATGACCAAATAATAACTATTTATTTCTGTATAGAAGTCTGGGATTTTGGCTTCTTGGTGCCAGTAGCCACTTCCTGTTTGGAAGACCAGGGGGAGGGGTTCACTCCGTCCAGTTTCTTTATACAGTCAACAGATTGAACAAACAAAAGCTAAGGTCCTCTGGCTCCTTGTGTGAATGCTGAAGGTGCTGAGGTCGCCGTGGTGAAGGAGTGGTACAAACACAGAAATGACAGCCTGGAGGAGAGAGAAGTCAACAAACTCCAAGACTCCACCTCTGAGCGCTTCAAATATGGAAGACGATTTCAGCTCCTGTGTAAGTCTGCTGTTAACTCACTTCAGCTCAGAATGAAAGCAGGTGAATGTCACTTTTACGGACTTGTATTTAATGTTGCAAAGTGGGAATTGAACTGTGCAGTGGCTGTCATGATGGTGCTCTTACATCAGCAAAACTCTGTTCCACAGACCATCTTTAGAAGTTCTGTAGAAAGTCATCAAACATTCATCTTCTGCTTACAAATCTTCTTTCTTGGCAGTAAAATCTCTTTCTTTGAAATGATAATGCATTTCTATGAAACAAACATTTATGGTATGAGTAATGGAGTTAATCTACTAAAGTTCTACATTTTATTTTTTTGCTAAAGATGCTGAGTCTGTCAGGTCATTCCTGTGTGCTGAAATGAACATCATCCAACACTCAGTGGGATTGTTGTCATTTAGTTCACAGGGTCACTTCACTGAGCTCAGGCATTGAGCGACAGATGGAATTCAGCAGCTATGTTCGCCCTGATTACCTGGCACGGAGGATATGGTCACCCAATGAGATGGAGGAGTTCTACGAGGGTCGCAGAGACTTCCTCTGGTACCGAAAAGTCATCTTTCAGTCACCGGATCAGATTGACGATTCAGTCTGTTGGAAAACTCTCATAAGGAGGATAAATGTTCTGGTAAGCAGACTGAAAGAATCAAACCTCAGATGATCAACACGTTGTTGTTCTAGTTACTTTAGCTACAGAATGTTGTTTCATTGTATGCAGACCTCTAAAAAATTGTTTAAAATTTGTGAAGGCAGCAAAAAAAGTTTAAAGACCCGCTCCAATAAAATAGTATCTTTAACATGTTCTTTAAAGCATTTTTCTAATAACTGAGGATATATGTAAAGAAAATTAAGATTAAAATCACATTTGTGAGCATTTCTTTATTCAAATTCAATGTGTATCAGGAGCAGATGAAAAAATGCTGTTTGGGAAAGGATTTATTTGTGACAGAAAATCAGAAAATAGGCTTGATGGGCCACAAGCGTCCTGCTCTGCTTCATTCTGATGCATCCACTTACAGACAAATAGATCCATGAACGTCTTTGTTTTCCTCGTCTGAGCTGGAATCTGGATCAGAACTGTACAGCTGGATAGCTCTGATACTGCTCGCCATTTTTTGTTACACTGGTAATTGGAGTTATGAAGGACTCTAAGCTAGCGGTAAACAAAGATCTCTCAGCAACGGGGAGGAGAAGGGGGGGTGGGGTTACTCCATGCAAATCAAATCAAACTTTATTTATAAAAAATAAAGGATACTTTCACAGCTGGAAGCGCTTTAAAACAAAGACACAAGTTAAAAATAAGAGCCCCCCCCCATCCATTTACACATACATCCCATGACTCCACAAACAATGAGTTCTTATAAACCTTCTAAAAGAAACGTGTGGAATGCTGATCCTACCCACAGCACAGAGGTGAATTTTTTGCTCCTCAAAAAATACATCCTAGAAAATAGTTTTTTTTTATTATAGCTAAATTTTATTCATATCTAAAAGACCACTAGTAACACTTTTATAATAGATCAAGGATGACGGGAGTGGGACTTTATTCTTAGCTGAATATTTCAATTTCACTGTGATTATTTCTGTGTGTCGGAACTACACAAGAGGATAATCCACATTTTTTACTGAAGGGGAGGATTTACTAAATAGAAGATGCAAATTTAAACCTGACGAGGTTATGGAAGCAGAACACAAACTAACAGAATCTGACAGGAATAAAATGAAAAATCTTAAAACAAATCAAATATCTTCACTACTCTGGGCTGCAAATAAACTATCAGATGTCAGGACCTACAAGACTGCAGTTTTTTTAGTTTTTTGTTTTTTTTTCACAAACTTATAACGCACTTTTTGCTTATCTCAGCAGCTGTTTGACTTTTAGGTCAAGAGTGACAACAATCATGTCTGTAACGAATCTTTGTTTCAGACTGTGGTGGAGCGGTTTCATAGGAACACCACCAAACCTGCAAATGAAGACGTGGCTGAGCGTGTCTTCCTGGTGTCCGAGGGACAGTTTGAACTGACCTTTCACTTAATGGACCACCGGTTTATTCCATCCAAGAAAATCCTTACAAAGCCGCCATTCAAAAAATTCTCAAACGACTGTGTCTCCACCTTCCAGGTGAGGATGGCTCAATATTTCAGCAGATGACTGATGTAGATTTTACTGTTTAGCATTTAAAATAAACTGTCTTCTTATACACACATGCCTCTCTGTGTGTGTGCGTGTGTGTGGGGGGGGGGCTGTTCAGATGGACCTGCGTGCAAAGCCTGTTTCCACACTGGCTCCGTACAAGATACTGGAGGCCCTGCAGAAGGAAGAAGACCAGCTGGCAGCTGAAATCAAAACTTCACTGAAAGAGGTAAGTCTGGCAAAAGCTTTATTTCTGTGGACCTGATTCCTGATTTCCTTTGCTGTGTTTAAAAGTCACATGATCGACCATGTCATGCAGCAGAACATGTAGAGATGGGTCTTTTACTTCCAGGATGGAGGTGATTTGAGCTTCAGTCATGCAGCAGTTTGAGACTAGCCCTGTGCAGATTGGACCATATTTGTGAACATTTGAACAAAAAGATTACATTTTGTTCTTGTCCAAGATAAAACTTATAAAAAATGTTGGCAAATGTGGATAGAATGTCTTTCCTCTGGTTGGAGCCATATGAGTTCACCCAGCGACCACTAGGTGGCTTGTTGTCCCCGCATGTCAGTCCCCATTCACTCTGAGGTAAATTGTCCCCACTTCAAAACAAAATGAACTTACAATTTGGCACCAAAGCTTCTACTTTGGATGAATCGGGCAAGACTACTGACAGGTGTGTGTCCCACTCAAATGTGCCAAAAAAAACAACAAAAAGTACCAGATTTGGCTTGTGTTTGACCTCTGCCTGCCTGACCTGATTTAGCTTTGTGGACTTTTAGCTTCTCTCCTGTTCTAGAGACCAGCGTAATTACAAATCTAATATTTATTGTACCATTAAATGTGTTGTTACATTTGCATGAATTAACTATGTGAACTTGTGTGAACAGATGGAGGACATTATAGCCTGCAGAGCCCAGGAGGAGAAGGAGGTGAAGCTGAGAGTCAGGAGAAAAGAAGCTGCTCCGATATGCAAAGACAAGGAGCAGAAGGTGAAACATTAACACACACATTATACTGTCACACTCGTTAGAGATACGTAATCTCTTTCTTCTCTTGACTCTGAAGGACGATAACCGTTTGAAAATCGAGGAAGTGGATGTTCTGGTCAGCAAGAACCTGGATGCAGAGGAGGCCAGGCGGCTGTACCACTGCTTCCTGGATGAGTTCAAAGACAAAATGGTGGCACAAGCCAACTTCCTCCAGGAGCGTTATGAGAAGGTAGATTGTTTGACACAGATTCTCACCTAAATGTTCTATTTATATGCTTTTTTTTTACCTTTGATCAACTCCATAAATGATAAACTCCCTCTTTCTAGGCTCTGTTCACGTGTTATCTCAAAGTTATTTCCTGAATGGCTCAAATCCAACTTATTTTTTTTTTTTTTTACTACATGACAAAATCTCACAAATTCATCTTGTGATTTTGCTGCTTCACTTCCAGCAATCAAAGATGCTCACAACTAACGTGTGCAGCTTCTGATACATTTGAGCCTTCACATAGTGCAGACTGTTGCTTCGGATTTAGCAGCATGTCATCTGATTTCTATTAAAGTTTTATTGAATATTGATCAACAGAAGACCTGGGCTGCTGGGATGTGACAGCAATAGACTTTGCAAATGTAACCAATCCAGACCACTTTTCTTTAGTTTGAAGATTCAAACATTATCCTGGCTTTACGTAAACTACAGATCGGGGTGCTTACATGGTCACGTTTGCATTTTAGGTCACACGGGAGTTGCATGCAAAACAGAACCAGTACCGGCGGAACCACCTCACGATGACAGAGAAGCAGCAGGAAGAATACCAACGCTTCTGCTCAGAGAAAACAATACAGAAGAAAGCCACTCAGATTCGCCTCAACAGGTAACTATACACATAGACACACACAATAGGTGTTCCTACATACACCTTAACTGCAACCACTTTGAGATTGTTCTGGTCTTTTTTAATGCTACATACAACCTAACGACAACATGGTGATGACTCAGTTGAAATAAACTGGTTCTTTTTAAAGGGTGTTTTTTAGGGATAGTGTTACCTTTCAGTCCCTAATTTCCCCAACATAACCTGACTCAACCACTGACACCATGTGAAGAACTGAAAACCAGACACTTAAAGGGAAACCAAACACTAAATCAAATTTTTTTGGGCTGTTGACCTCTATAAATTAGGCTTTAAAAGTGCTGTCTGTTGGTTGTTGCCAACGTTTTGACAAATTAAAATAAACTTATTTAATTCATGAAAATGTAGTCAAAAACGGTCAGTGTGCTGCCCCCTACAGTTTGAAACAATTTGAATTTTGTGATTGGTCAACTGGTGAAAGTCCCAGAAGTTTCACGTCATCATGCTCTGCTGCTCCAGTATAAAAGCCTCGCCCATCTTTGATTCTGGAATGGTCAGTTGTTAGCTTTAGCATGGCTCGTAGGTGTATCGCCGTTTAATACGTTAGCCTTTATTATTTTACCACTTTCAGACACGGGTCCCCTTCGGACCTGCAAACCCTCAGCTGCACTGGCAGCCCTGCTGTCGGGCATTGCAAAAGCAGCGTCTCTAGCCTTGATATATGTTACTGGATTGGCCCTTGTCTATTTGCTGCTACAGACAGAGACATGCATGCACAGGCGCCATTGGTATGCATTAAGTAGCAACAACAGAACGCAGCTGTTTCAATGTAAGACATGCTGGCATAAATCAGGCTTGCTCTCACATTTTCTAACCGATTTTCACAAACTATGGCTTGAATTAAAGCTTAGAAAAGGATTGATGTTGCGATATATTTAAATTTAACATTTTTCAAATCTGGGCTGAGATTCGAGTCAGCCTCCAACTGTCCTGTTTGGTTACCCTTAAATAGAGTGAGGGTAATTAAGTGAAATGAAGACAGCTGTAAATAATGACAGACCTGAAACTGATAAGACTGAGGGACAATTCAAAACAGAACATGACCACAAATAAAACAACTGAAAAACCCAAACCAAAGTTTACAATCCTGACAGCTCATCTCTGTCAAGCTTTGAGGACAAAGAAAAAGCTGAAGTCAAAATGACTTTTTTGTTTTCACACAAGTACCAGTCAAAAGTAGAACACAAGTTTGTCCATTCAGCCCATAGACATATTATCACTGGAAGAAGTTAAGTCTGATGTCACTCATAGGAAATACTTTACCTCTGGCTCTTGTGAGATAAGGCCAAATCTGTCAATGATTTTTCCACATTACAGGTGCTGCCATTTGGAGCCAGACAGTGATTGGTCCAAGTTAGTCTTTAGGGTAGCCAATCATAAGCGAGCTTGTTCAAAGTCCACACCTCTTCCACTGAAAGCAGACTAGGGAGAAGCTGTCAAGAGCAAGAATCATTATTCTGGCAAATACAATGATTGAGTAATAACTGTCTGTTCCTCAATAGAAGTCTGTGCACCAGCAGGTACTGCACTCTCCAGTGATTCTACAGTCTATGATTCAGCCGTACTGACTGTGGTTCTGCTGACGGTTGTTCCTAAAGCCTTTGTCATATGCACCCGTATGGGGGTTGACCCACACGGGCCTATAGAGAGGACCTGCTGCAGCAGGATAAGACTCCATGTCATAAACACTTGTCAAAACACAATGAAAGCAGATCCTGAGACTGTGCTTGTTGGTATCAAGGCCAACTTCATGACTTTATGGTTTGGTCCTCACAGTTTAAAAATGTCTAATCAAGAACACATAGCTCCCATCAGCATTTTAAGGAACACAGCATAATGTCATGTGTTTGTTTGTTACAGGCACAAGGAACTGGCTCATCAAACGTACAAGGCTCTGGAACAAAAACTACAACAAAACCCAGCCTTCCATCCCCACCTGAAAATGTGATGGCTTTTGGTGGAAAACACGGGAACACACTGATATTTTGTTCAAAGCTCAGACATCATACAAAAAATTGTCTTTGCTCTAAATAAACAGTGAATGTATAGCCCTTTTGTTCCTTCCATCAAGGTCCAAAGCGTCTGGATCAAATGCCCAACCCACCACACGGAGCTCCTCTAGATGTTGAGGAGCTCTACTTCAAGCTCTACGTGGTTGACTGAGCTGCACCCTACATATATGGAAGCGCTCAGCCACCCTATAGATGAAGCTCATTTTAGTTGCTTGTATTTGGGACTTTGTTCTTTTGGTCATGATCCAGAGTTCATGACCTTAGACGAGTATTGCAACAAACATTGGCCAGTAAATTGAGAGCTTTACCTTCTGACTCAGCTTTCTCTACATCACAATGGACTAAATTTGCCTGCTGTGGTTTCCCCTGATGACACATCATGCAAACACTTTCTGTGTTCATTGTTCTGTTTTAAAATCTGTTCTGAAAATTAGAAAATAGCAAAAAATTGATGGATGGGAAATGTAGTTTGATCCATTCATGAGGGTAAATACTGAAGGTGACGATTAAATATTCAGAGTTTCTTGTCATATGAAAGTATGGAAACAGTTTTCCCTGTACAATGAAGTTCTTATTTTTGCTGTTCCCCCAAAAGACATAAAAATGCTTATGTAACGCAAAATAAAAATATAGAATCTGCAGTCTGTTGTAACAGAGTCCTGAGAGTCATTGAAGTCCCATTCCAGCTATCTGTCGTAAAATGGTTTTCAGTGGTCTTTTATGATTAAGATTTTTAGCCAAAATCAAAAGAACTGTCGTTTTTTAAGGTATAATTTTTTGCAGAGAAGCAGAAGTAAATTCAGAAATTCACCTCTGAGTTGTTGGCAGGACTTTTGATATCCCAGCATTATTTTTTTTAACACTCTCTCCCACTAGCTCTGCGGTCTGTAAACTGAGGCTATGGAATCACATGCGGCTCTTTTACCCCTCCATTGTAGCTCTCTGGTTAAAGAAAAAGAATAATAATAATATAAATAATATTAAAAGTAAGTAAGTGGTATATATACATGTTCAAAACACCAAGTAAAGTGACTCAAGCTTTATTGAACTCATTCATTTAGACAGTACGTATCATAAATTGAACTAAAACATTTTGACGGACATTTTTGACATCTTGTGTGGACAGTGGTTTGGTCTTCTGACAGAACCTCTGTCAAAAGTGAAGAATTTTTTCATATAAAAAAATGCTTTTTTCTTTGTTTTATTTTAAACCAAAAAACAACAGTTCATTTATAAGTATCAGAATTGTAACAATAACATAAATACACAGTAGTGTTCACATCTTCTAAAGCGCAAAGCCAAACTTTGTGGTAAGAATTAAACTTGAACGGCTCTTTAATTGTTGAAGGTTGCAGACCCCTGCGCTGGTTTATAGTACCTCACAAACGCAAGCTAAAAAAAAAAAAAAAAAAGAGCAAGCAATATCAGAGCTACGCAGCCGTACAGTTTTGAGCCAGGTGGCAGCTCAGATGAAAAAACTGAAGACGTAATGAATCTAGTTGTCCACAATGGGTCAAGTAAACAACAATGAATGAATTAATGAAACTTTATTTCTATTGCAGTTAACAGCATAAGTGAGCTGAAGTGCTTAACAATAAAGGGAGATAATAAGAAAAAGTAAAATTGAGATAATTAAGAACAAAAAACCCAGCATAACATTACAAAAAGCAATAAAATCCAAAACGGTTTGATAAGAATTTAATAAAATAAGTAAGCGAGACAAAGATGCCACCATTTACTAATTCCATTTTAAAAAGGTTCGTTTTTAGCTGAAATTTAAAACTGTTTAGGTTAGATGCCATGCACAGTTCTACATGAATATTATTCCATAAGTGAGGACTGACAATGGAAAAATAAAAGTCCCCTCATTGTTTCTAGACTCTACGAAGACTCTAGAACGGCCATGAACAGTTAAAAGCTCTTTTTAGTAAACTGGGCCAAAACCATGAAGAGCAATGTGGGAGCACTTGGACATTTGGTGGCCATGATCCAGCGGTAGGGCGGTCAACTCCTGATCAGAACACTGAGGGTTTGATTCCCTTGCCCACCCATGTGTCAAGAGGCTTAACCCCAAATTTCCTCTGGTGGAAGTTTGGCGCCAGTTTTTGGCTGCGGAGCCGCTACCAGTGTGTGAATGTGTGTGTGAATGGGACTATGACTGTAAAGCGCTTTGGGCCTTCAAGGAAGGTAGAAAAGCGCTATACAAGTATACGCCATTTATCATTTGCGTACAAAGAGTGGTATAAAAAATAATTTCTTGGAAGTTTGGTTTTACTTTGCTCTTCTTTTGGCTCACGGCCTCGGTATGAAGCCCAATGAGGCAAATTTCCTTTGTGATATTGGGCTATATAAATAAAATTGAATTGAATTGACCTCTTTGACTTTTCATTTTGGATATACTGTTTCTCATATACTTAAGTGAGGTTCAGACCTTTATTTCTAAACTGCCGAAAGCTACTGCAACCTCAGAAAGGCTTAATTCAGGTCTTAAAATGAGGGTCCAGAGGCGTTTGGAGGTTCTCTAGGTTTAAAGCAGAAAATTCATAATCCTAATGCTCAAACCACAGAGTAAAATAAACAGAAGTTCACATGTTGATCAAATAGCTGGCAAATGAGCCAAAAGAAATATATTCATTGAGTATAAAGCGAGTACAGAATTGCAGTCTTGGGGTGAAGATAGCCTTTGTGCTCTTCGTTCTGCATCTTCTAGTTGAAGATCTTTCCACTTGACTGTCTCTTCCAGCTCAGTTTAGGCTCTCCATCCACTCCT
>NC_050518.1:24185029-24187157 GCF_002922805.2 Oryzias melastigma | reverse complement strand
CTTAGGTGTGAAGCAAGACCCGGATGTGATCCATAACGACCACGTCCTAGTGGACTGGACCCTCAATGGCTAACAAAAGGACAGATAGTCATAATAAAGACAGACCCTCAGAAGGGAATGGCCCCAACCAACTACCAGCCAATCATGTTTTCTCTGCACAACATGGAAGTTCCTGCTTATGTTACTTAAGGACAGCCTACAAAGAGACTGGAACAAACTCCAGGAGAGCAAACCACCAACTACAGGCACAGGTTGTTGATCCCTGGGTTAGGTGGATAATGGAGTAGGGGGAAGGGTTCCTGATTCTTAAAACAAAGCTCTGTCACACACTTCTGTATAATATCTTCAAGATTTTATTTAAAAGTATGAATAGTAATTGTAAACATTATTACCTCCCTCAGAAGTTCCTCCAACACAACAGGATCTGTCAGATTGAGAGATGAGTTCTCCTGTATCTTCAGCTGTACCAGGTACTTTTTCATTGGGACTTGAAATGAAAATAAGATAAGTCAGTGACAGTGTTTACATGAACTGAAGACATGAAAAACACATGCGTTTGGCAGATTTATGGATTCTCTCTTTGGAGAGAAGCTCCAAAATCACATATTTTCATGAACTCACCAGCATAACAAATGAATGCTTTCTTTTCATCACACTTCCTGTCCTCCCACTTTCCAGAGTCTCCAAAATATGCTGCTGCACAGCTCTCATTTAGACCTTGGTAATTATTAGGTTCTAAATCTCGCCAGCTCCTGAATGAGGAGTTACTTCCATCAGCCCATTTCCAAGTGTCTCTATAAAGACCGATCCAGACCCCTTTCCCTGGAGGTAGGAGCTCCATGATCTTCTGGTTCTCCTCCATGTTTCTCACACTGGCCAGGTCTGTGTGATGTTCTCTGCAGAACCTCAGAGCCTCAGACCAATTCATAGACTTGTTGATGTAAACAAACGTTACATTTAGTCCTATGGGCGAGCAGAGAGACTGTTGTGAATACCAAACAGCATCTCATTAGTTCCACCTCTGTAACTAAATCTCTGACAAGTTTACTAAAAAAGAAGAGGCAATAAGACTGACATGGTTTGATAGTTTTACGTCTGCATCATTTCTTACCTGTCACATTACAGCACATTGGTTCCACTAACCAGTCACAGGGTGCATCGTTCCATAAACCATTGTCAGCCCTGCTCAAGATTACACAGGACTCATGGCCGTTGTAGTTGTTTGGTTCTCCAACTTTCCAGTTTCTGAAGTTAGCATCATCTTGTTTGTAGAAGTTTGTGTCTGACATCAACCATTTCCAGCCGTTCACATCGTTGTACAGTCCAATCCAGGCCATCTAAAAAGACAAATTGATTTATTCATTAAAAAAGTCCTGTTTTTCTGTCCTCAGCGATGTTGGGAATGACTCATTACAAAGTTATTGTAATGGAGCAACATGTTACTCATCACTGTAACAAAGTGTAAGAAATCACAACCCAATTTTGCAGTATTTCACTAATTACTGGTGTACTTTAAGTTCCCCAAATTTCCTTGATCAATATGGGAAATGCTGGTATCACAAGCAGTGAGACCATAGCTGCACTCCTGTTACATATATGTGCAAAACTTAATCTAAATTCGAGAAATGTCAGAAATGTCCCATTTATCGATTACACAGTTTCCATTAAATAATAATTATGGGAAAAAACTTTGACCAACTCACATTGTAAGTTATTCAAAAACAGGAATGTGAGCAAAACTTTGATTTACAGCAGATACATTCAAATTTCTGCCATAGATTTAGCACTCATCATCATCTATCAAAGGAGACGTCTGCGTCTTATTCAGGCCATGGAACGGCAACCTATGTGAGAGGGGCTACGGATGAAGCCGTTTTTCAGAAATGGTGGCTGGTGATTTTACAGAGGAGCTATGAATCCAACAATTCCACATAATGCGCTCAACTTTGATGAGCTGTGTGATGCTGTGAGACGTCTTGTGGCGCCCGCTGTGCAGTGGCTCTTGCATTACATGGTATGAGTGGTATTCGGTTGTTGGTCACATGAATCATTTGATTTAAAAAAAAGTGTTCCCATCGCAGTTTCAATTTCGATATGCCTCAAAAACCATCCCCTACAAGCTTTTTTT
>NC_050518.1:24161427-24184950 GCF_002922805.2 Oryzias melastigma | reverse complement strand
AATTATTTCACGTCTTTTTGTGGTGTCTGAACTTCTTGTTCACAGAGTTAACAGCTGTCGGTCCTGTTATTTGTTGAGTCGTCATTTTTTACTTATTTTTTTTGTTAATTTACTTTTTTAAAGTAATTAATGGTTTTTCATTTTTAATGGAATTAACTGCTTAAAGCCTGTGATGGACTGGTGAATGGTCCAGAGTGTACCAAGCCTTTGTCCTGAAGTAGCTGTAATAAATTCCAACGAGGATGGAGATTAATACAAGGAAGCAGATTGAGATGGTCTGGACACGTCCAGAGGAGGACAATGAGGATATTTGTCAAAGGATGCTGAAGTTGGAGCTACCAGAAAAAAAGGTGCAGGGGTGCCCAAATCCAGGCCTTGAGGGACGGCCTCCTGCTGGTTTTACAGAAATCCTGCCTTATCTGATTACCTGGATCAGTCAATAGGGAGCTTCAATTAAAGGTGGTTTGGAAAACTTGTAGGACATTGGCCCTTAAGTCCTGGATTTGGGCACCTCTGGTCTAAAGGAAGACCAAAGATCGGTTCATGAGTGTAAAGGATGATATGAACTTGGCTGGTGTGAATAAGAAGGGTGCAGAGGTGAGAATGATCCGTTGATGAAGGAAAAGAAAAAGAAGGTAAAGTCTGAGATCATATGAGGTGTTGAGGATTTTTTCAGATAAAACTAAAAGATTATAAAAACATGCTGTTCTGCTTGAGCCGTCAAGTCTTCTCTTGTTCTGAACTGAACCTCTTCAATTACTTTTGCTAAAGAAAGGGACACCGTTGGGTTTTTTTTTGTCTGAAAATCTGAAAAATACTGTCAGACAAAAGAGAATACATTAAAAAAAAACTGTTTTTCACCTGTGGAACTGCCAGACTGGTCAGGATATTCATGTCCTCCATGTTGTCCACTGTGGCCAGATCAGCATACTTCTCTCTGCAGAAACTCTGAGCCTCAGTCCAGGTCTTTGTTTCATTAAAAACTAGGTAGTGGTGTTGAGCCACAGAGAAGACATCACACAGGGCTGCAACAAAGACAGAAACATATTGATCAGAAGTGAACTATTTTTTTTTTAAATCATCTACACTTGAACACTCTGTATTCTCCTTTTTTACTGCAAACAAATGAAGGAAATATAATTTACCAATTCATTGTTCTCATTATGTTACAAGAAAGAATATACTTTACTTGATTCCAAACAAATACTGTCTTAGACATTTAACTGTTAAAATGTGATAAATGGTATTTCCAAGACAAACTTTCATTATTATTGTAATAATAATTCACTTTTCTCCATCTATTTGACCAGAAAACTCCAGGTTAATTAAAGCCTGTAAGAGTTTGTGGATGAAGAGCTAATTTGTTCCAATAAGAGAAAGTTGTTTGTAAAAACAAATGTATAAATCTTTCCACATGTAAGATAAATAACAACAAGGTAATGTGTAGTATAATGCAAAAAACTGTTACTGGAAGGAAGCGAGTGAAGAGTACAAAGAGATGGAAATCCTCACCTGAAGCAGCGATGAGGTACAGAAACAATCTCTCCATCCTTGATCCTCCTTCAGTCTGTGAATGCAGATGTACAGATCTGGAGTTATCTGTTTTCATCGCACACATGCAAACTGAGGATGCAAAATACAGACAAACCACAACAGTCTCATGTAAATGTTTACAGGGAAGAGATCAAAATTCAAACTAGCTTCATTTACATGTTAAAAAAAGGAAATTTGCCTTGAAAAGGATTCAGAGTCTGTGGCGCATTCAGCCGTATCTTCTAAACTGGTTATACATGTAAACTTTTAGTAAATCTTTTAGTCACAGTTAACCATCTGGGAATTTATTATAACACAGATATCTTCCTTTAATTGATAAGTGTGTTATATTTTCTAATTCTGTTCATAAATATTTAATAAATAGATCAAACTAGCAGGGGAAACTAAGTACAATCACTGAAAGTAACAGTTTTTGTGGATCAGATTATCATTTTCATCTTTTCCTCCTCTTTATAATACAAGAACAAATCTGAAGACGCTTTCAATATTATGCATTAAGTTAAAATGTAATTATTTGGTGCTTATTTCATTTTTCCTAAAGGCTTTTAATAAACTAATGTTACAAAATGTTTGACAAGTACAGAAAAATTAAATTAAGATTTAATTGAATAAAACTATCAGACATGCCACATGTTGTGACGTGCACTTTATATCTGTTTATGCATAACAAAACATTAATATGACAATAGAATAAAATATAAAAAATAAAGGTGAATAAAATTAAAATGTGATATATGTTCCGTTTGTACCCTTTTGAAGGTTCGCCGTGAATGTGACGTGGATACAGCTGGTTTTCAGTTTGTGATTCTGATAAGCTCATATGTTCAACAATTCTAATTAAATCTTAAAATTAAATTGGTAAAATTCAAGTCTTCATCCCTCCATGAGATCTCAAATAGGCCAAAATGATGCCAGACTGCCTGATATTATTATACCGAGTGAATTCCTAAAGAAAAACAGTCGAACAAGATTGGTCCAAGTACAGAGCCCAGGGGTACACAGTGACTACATTTGTTGTGTGATCATCTGATGGTTCATTTACATGAAAAAGGGGAATTTAAATTCACCAACTTAAAGCTGATACAAATTAGATTGAGACACATGCAGTACTGAGGACTGTAAAAAAAAGTGTAGATACAAATCCAGTCAGAACCCAGATCATTTCAAAGCTGTGGTGTAAAATCTGAAAATACATACAAAGAGGTCACTTGTTTATAGGGGGAGTTATATTAAAAAGTACTTGTAATAGGTAAAATCTGTGAATTAGTGAGCTGTTTTTAGTGTGTTAATCCTTGTATTTTCTTTTCACCACTTAACTTTTTTCAGCCTGCAAAAGCTCCACTGGGGACAGGTGTCACGATTCAGCCACGGCTATAAACACTGTAATGCAAGAATTACGCACAGACGAATCCAAAGTTATGGACAAATCAAGAAATACTCATTTATAAATTCAAAGTTACACACAAATCAAGAATTACACATGCACAAACCGGGGTAAGTCTATTTTTTCTCTGTAAGGTACCACTCTATTGTGTTACCACTCATCCATTTGCCAAGCCCACCTGTAGCATTTCTCTGTTGTGAAAAGCCAGGGTACAACTTGGGCAGGTCGCCTGTCCGTCACAGTGAACACACGCACTCACATTCACACCTAGAGACAATTTAAAATCATCAATCAGCCTAAATGTTGCTGGACTGTGGGAGGAAACCGGAGCCCCCACACCTGCACAAAGAGAACATGCAAACTCCACACAGGATGAATCCAGCTGGGATTCAAACCAGGCCCTTTTTGCAGTGAACCATCACCCCACTGTGCAGCTCCTAATGTGATACCACAATGTAGAAATTAAAACTTGAATCAACTATTCAAACCCTCCCTTGATCCAGAGATGATGTACAGAAGAAAACGTCTCTAACTCCATCCCCTCAGTGTGTCACTAGTTCTGCTGACAGGGACTCTTAACTCATCAATCATCAGTCACGCACATGCAAACTGAGTATGCAAACAGTTAAATTCAAAGCATCAATAGCCTGATGTTCCTCAGAGAACCAAAACTATTCAAACTAGATTTGCTTTGTTTACTTCAGGGGTCTGCAACCTGAGATTCCAGAGTCACCTGTGGCTCTTTTAACTCTCCATTCTGGCTTTTTGTCGTTGAAGAAAAATGTTTTGAACAACACGAGTTTGTAGCTTTGGTTCATTTATTGCAGTTAATAAAGTTTTTAACTCGTCCTATAACTGAGAAAATTGATGGTTAAAGGTTATTATTCCATGTATCATTTGTTCATCCGTTTTTTAAATTAAAACAAAAAAATGAATCTTTTTTTGTTTTGTTGCAGAATTGCTATTCCACTGTTAGAGTGGCTTATTATTAGAATAAACTTAAAAGTTTTATGATCTTCTGCTGCACAGCAGTATCTCATTACTGTTCAAAGACAACCTCTCCAAGTACAGAATTGTATTTACATAAATTGATTTCTTTTAATTATATTCTACACAATAGTAGTTTTTTTATTTTTAAAAGTACAACAAAAAAGGATGACAGTCACAATAGTTTAAAATGCCATGTTTGACTTTTGATTTTTAATCCAAGTGAGTCTGCTGTTGCAGGAAGAGCTTTTTTGATTCGGTGTATATTTTATTTTGAAAGGAACTTGTGTGTAAAGAAGTTAAAACTGTTGCATTTATATGACGTATTAAACCAGGGGTGTCAAACTCATTTTAGTTCAGGGGCCCAATTTATCCCGTCTTATCTCGAGTGGGTCGGACCAGTAGCATAATAGCAAAATAACCAATATTATTTTTAGCTTTGTTTTTGTTTTGTTTTGTTCTCTTTTGGAAAAAGATCACACATTCTTTCACAGAACCCAATTTTTTTTTTATTTTTTTTTATTTATTGTTCTTTGTTTCAAGCACAAACAAAACAAAAATAAAATAAGAATTTAAAAGTACAAAAATACAAAATAAGCATAAGAATCAAAAAATACAAATTTAAGAATTGGAAAATACAAATATACAAGTAAATAAAATAAAATGTATTTTTTACAAAAAAAGGGGTTTATTCAATTTTATTTAGACTGAATATTTTTGATATTGATGGAATCCTGATAGTAAACTCAATAGGGAGCCATGGAAAAAAAATAAACACGGCCTAAAATATAAATGCGCAAATCGATGAAAAATTTAACTAAATTAAATTTGCAAACATTTGTGAACATGTTGGAGTTAACCTCCGTTTCTCTCCTGAAACTCGGCATGGTTTGGCCTTCACCAGGGTGTCAACGTCAGGATTCAAATCTAACACTAATCTTAAATTTGTCTGGGAGCCAAAGAGGCCAAAGACACTTCAAGGTGAGGCAGTTCTACTTTAAGACTCCCTTAAAATATTTTCTCAGACTAATGGCTATGCAGTGGTCAAATGAAACGGCAAATGCAGAAACTGAACATTAAACTGCAATGTTCGCTCCACCTCACACAACTTTTCCTTTTTTCTTCATTTATTTGTAGAGGCAACATACTTCTCTCTAACTGTCGGACCTTTGTGGTGTAAACACTGTGTTTGTGTCAACACAACAAAGGAAATGGTTCTGGATTTCCAAAAGGGCCAGAAGAATCTTGAGAGCTTTCTAGGAAGAGGAGAGAAGGACTAGAAGGGGGTAAAATCTTCAAATACACAAATATTCATCTTGAGTAAGGACTAGAATGAAAATGTTTCTAAAAAAACAAACAAAAATAGATTTATCATTGAAGAGCGTTACACTCTGATGGACATTTTAATGTTCTTGTTTTGCAAACAACGTAGAAAATAAAAAGATCTATTTGTTATCTTTGGAACAGCACTGCTGTGTGAAGGGTGTTTGTCAATCATTGTTGTATCACATTCAGGTTTAAATGGGATTAAAAACGACACAAATTTGCTTCAAACACTGATTTTTCATTTAAAGTCGTGAGAAGGGAGACATCTGCTGGCTGAGTTCAGAACTACAAGTGAATCTCAGATGCTAAAACAGCTTTGGCTGCCTTTGACAACTATGGTACTGACATTTCAGTGCATGTTCTTTTTCATAAGTCGCAGGTACTGAGATGGTGGTTGTATCTTGAAGACATCTATACGCCATGCATGATCTACACTGGGATCCCTGGGATACTTCAGGTGAAATCCGAAAAGCACAAGAAGAAAAGTCTGCAAACAAACATGCAAAAGAGAAAAAAAAAGATAATTTTGAGAACTTTTTTTTTACTATTATTAAAAATTAAAAATGTTCCCTTACAAGTAAAATTGGGTGGTAACTGGCTTTTTAAAACATTGTTTTGGATCTATTTGATCCTTTTTAGTGTGCATCAGTTCGGATTTTTAGCATCCCTTTAATATAGTTTTTCAAGGTTAAAATGTTAAATTAGAGCTTTGAAAACGGTCGTCAGTGTTTGTAAAATGAAATGAAAGAGTATTTTGAGATTTTTGTAAACAATAAAATACATTCAAATTATTTGTATTGTTAGTTTTAGTATAAATATTGTGATGTAAAATTAATAAGACAAATTTTGTGTCATTTTACGCAGTTTTGATGGTGTAGAATCTTTAGAATTTTCTGAATTACGGCTGTATAACATTTCTGTATGCATTGGTATTTTCTTAATTCATTTTTTCGTGGCTTTCCTCTTTATGTAGTTTATTTTGTTTATAAATAAAGTTTTTGGGAAAAAAAAGAGTCTTCCGCCAATAAACTCACGTGACATAAAGATTGGTGCATTCACTAACCTCCGACATTTACTCTGTTATGAATAAACGGTCAATCTAATTATATAAATAATTATTATTATTTGTATTTTTTACACTAACCTTAAGTTTAACTATGTTAATTCGTTTTTATTGATAATTTATAGTTCTTTTCGCAGTTTCACTAGAAGCCGTTTGAGGAGTTGACTGCTTTCTGGGAGGACCTGAAGGCAGCATGACACAACAGGGAACAACATGGCGTGTTGTAGAAACTGTTTTTGTTGTCAGTGCTGCTGCAGAGAAGGAGAGACGAGGACCCCAGAGGAGCTGGTAAGAGAAGACACAGACAGCAGTAAAAGCAGAGTTTCTTTATCTGCCATTCAGTCAAATTTGAAGAATTTAGTTCTTAAGGCTTCTTCTCTGGTCCGCTCCACCCTGGTGTTGTCCAGCATCTTCTGCAGGCAAAGCAGTGCTAGCTTACATTTGTCAAATTTCCTCGCGGTACTTTAGCAGATTGTTTTAATGTTAGCGGGACCAGAGACAGAAATGACTGTTAATAGCGTCGATTCCTGCATGGTTCTTGGAGCAGTTTTCCCTCCACTCCTATTTGAAATTATAGCGTTTTTATAAAGTTCAAGTTTTCGCCTGTATGAATAATAAAATATGACATAGCTTCTATAGAACATGTAAAATTAAAATGAAACAATAAAGTGTAGTTACATGTTTACTACGATATAAGCAGCTTTAGCAATGACCTGACTCAGAAAGCTAAGCTGTATTCCTAAACAAGTAGTTCATTACAGATTATTTCATCTTTTTACTCTAAAGTGTCTTGATTCTAAAACACTAGAATGATGTTTTCATCCACTGAATTCAACTAATCTGCACCACTTTGTAAATGTGTGACTTTACTGCAAGTTAAGGGGAAAAATTCACAATATAAAAAAAGTAATTACCAGAGTTCCCCAAGGATCGGTCTTAGGTCCATTACTTTCCCCCTTTGTTTATCAGTGACATCTGCAAAGTTTCTACAATCATTCAGTCTCTATTGTTTGCAGATGACACAACTGTCTACCAGTCTGGAACAAATTAACTAAATTAGGTTGATGAAAAGGTTATTTTTGAATTGGGATAAAACAAAGTAAATGATTATCAGTAATCAACAAATAGGAAAGAATGTAATATTAAATATTGGTCAAGTTAACATATGTTAAGTAAGCAAATTAAAATTTTACTGGCCAAAAAGTTAATATGGAAACCTCAGAACAAAAATTATTTAAAACATTGGAATTCTGTATGGTGTAAGATATTTAACTCTCACTACTTGCATATGTTATACTGTTAAATTTTTTTTGCACTGAAGTCTGGGGGGAAAAAACATACTTTTCTACCCACACAAAGCTCTTGTTGCTGAAACAAAAAAAGCAATCATAATAATTAACAAAAATTCAGCAGATAACACACTAACAAGCTGTTTGCAGATTCATGATTGCTAAAATTTGGGGATTGAGTAGATTTAAAACTCTTGTTTATATTAAAAGCCAAGTTAAAAATTGTGCATGGTCTTTTTCAGTCAATATTTTCCTCAAATTCAGAAAAAAAGCAGAAAGAGAATAAAAAACGTAGTTAAATACCAAATGCTCGCTCAACCTTAAGACAGGCACACATATGAGTTTATGGAGTAAACCTGTGGAATTCACTAACCAAAACATTCAAACAAATCACTGACATAAATAAATGAAAACAGATTATTAGACAAACACAACCATGACAATTAATCAGGACAAATACACACAAGCAAGAGACTAAATTGGTTAGGGAGGGATGGGAGTGTGCATTTGAAAATATGAAATGTCATTATTCTTATTGTTGCTGTTGTTTTGCAGCTTGTGTAGAAGCAACCAATGCATTAAAATCATTTTCTTTCACTATTCAAATTGTTCAGAGCCTTTAAGAAGGATTAATAATACATTTTATGTCATTAATAAATATTTAGATTTTCTTGAATTTTGCAGCATTGTTTTACCCACAAAAGAAGCATTTATTAAATTTAAAGTGGAATGAAAAAGTGGAAAGCTCTGATATGGCTGTGCGATGTTAGAGCATGTTGTTCTTTTTGTTTATTCAGAATGTTTTTATTCACTTTAGGCCGTTTTAGGTGAAATCCAAGATGAAGAAGATGAAATTTTACCCCGGAAAGATTACGAGGTGAGAACCTGTGAGGAGACTTGTTGGACTCTGGTTGGACTTGTGACACTGACGATACCAACTGTGATCTGACTCCTGCAGAGCTTGGATTATGACCGCTGCATCAATGAGCCCTATGTGGAGGTTCTGGAGGGAATGGACAACAAGGTGAAAGAAGGGAAGTTTTTTAGGTGGTTTTTTTGTGTGAAAAATCACCTTTTTAGTAATTTCAATTTGCCAACAGAAATCCAGCAAGTATGAGGTGGTGCGGTGGATGATGGTGTTTGTGATCGGGGTCACTGTGGGTCTGGTAGGTGAATTCTGAATATTCTCTTGTACTTTATCAGATGTACAGGCCTCATCTAATTCCATTGTTGTTTACAGGTTGGACTATTTGTGGATTTCTTTGTGCATCTCTTCACCAGAATCAAATTCTCAGTTGTTGGTAGTTGTATCCTTCATTGTGGTTCTACTTGTTTCTGAATGTTCCTGGGGCCCACAATCTGCAGAAATGCAGATTGTAGATTCAAAGTAGTTAACATGAGAGTGTTCTAATCGTTCATGTTGAGAAAATGACACTTTTTCACCTTAACTGATCATTGGCAGCCATAGAGAAGTGCACTGACAAAGGCTGTCTGTCTTTATCTCTGCTTGAACTTCTCTCATTCAACGTGATCTTCGTCTTCATCGCCAGCTTGCTCGTCCTTATCGAGGTGAGTTTGAACAGAACCTTTTTGGAGCAACATTTTCACACAAAAAAATAAAAAAAAACATAAAATATATTCAGATCACTTCCACAGACTTAAATTATTTAAAGACCCACTGATGAAAATTAGATTTTTGATCTTTTTAACATGTCACTGTAGCCTTTTTCTCACAATGGAGGACATTTATAAAAGTTTGGATCATAACTGTACAACTGCATAGCCCTGATATTGCTTGCCATTTTTGTTGCATTGCTAATGTTAGGTAGGGGTTGTGAGGAGCTGTAAGCTAGCAGGAGAGAATGAAAACAGAGAGCTCTCAGCAACAGAAGGGGAAGGGGGCGGGCTTACTCTGTGCCAAGAGTTCTGCCCACAACTCAGAGGTGAATTTCTGATGAGCTCTTGTTGCTCTGCAGAAACTATTTTCTAGAGAGCAACACAATTTTTTTGATTTTGGCTAAAAATAGGAAAATCACAATTAAAACACCACTTTTACAACAAATCAAGACGACTGGAGTGAAAAAAAGAAAATATATTCCTGTATCTGCTGCAAAGTATTTTTTTTTCTCTGTTTGGTCATCTCACTGCAGAGCAAACACATTTTTTATTGTTTTTAGGTTTTTGTAAACAAATGTTCTAATTCTCTGACACATGAAGACATTGTTGTTGTTTTGTTGACATACCTTTTCCTCCGTGTTGTGTTTTCAGCCGGTGGCTGCCGGTTCAGGAATTCCAGAAATCAAGAGTTACTTGAACGGAATAAAAATTCCTGGAATTGTGCGGCTCCGGACATTTCTCTGCAAAGCCGCAGGAGTCCTGTTTTCTGTGTCCGGAGGTGAGGAAGGACTTTTGGATTCCAGTTGTTGATCTTTTTAGAGTTCTTTTTTAATGCATTTTATAAGTGATGATTCAATTAGTTCCCATACATCAGTTAAACAAAGAATTTTACCAACATGAAACACTTTCTTGATATTCTGCTTCAGATGTTTTAGATACATGAAACTGATAAAACCTCTGATGTTTGATTTTAATGCAAAACCTTGTTTTGTATAGAGGAAATATTAGGATTAAATGTTGAAATTATATATTTTTTTGTGAAGACAACATGAAGTTTTCTCTCTCAGGTCTGTTTGTGGGGAAAGAAGGGCCGATGATACACAGTGGAGCCATTGTTGGAGCTGGACTTCCTCAGGTACAAACCTTCTTCATCACTTCAAAGGAGAGCAATATTCTTATTTTCATTTAAACGTGTGTCAACTTCTTAGGTTTTATCCTTGTGGATAAATTGTAGCTCGGAAACCTCCCCATTCTTTAAAGTCCTATTTCAATCAGCTTTTGATTTAGTCAAAAAGTTCCAAGTTTTTAGCCAGAATCAAAAAGCCTGTGTTGTTTTTGAAAACATAGTTCCTGCAGAGCGGCAGGAGTTCATTAGAAAGTTTTGGGCGGGTCTAAGCAGCACCTTTGCCTTTGTGTAAATATCTTTGAGGCTAAACTTTTATCTCAATCCAGTATATGTTTAAAAATCAAAATTCCAACAGTAAATTGTAATGATTTTTTAACTTGCTTTACTTTCTGTTTCATAGTTTATATACTTCGCTGTTGTGGCCTGGCAAAAAAATAAAAAAAAACGTGAACCCATGATTTATTTTTGACAGATTGTGAATAGGAGAAATTTGTATTTAAAACAAAATGAATGAATGAATGATGGAATGAATGAATGAATGAATGAAATGGTTTATTTCAAGCAATCAGGTCATAATACATACATAACATATCACTTAATAAATCACAAGTTGATCACTTGAAAGGGAGTGGAAGGAAGCGAACTTATATAATCCCACCCCGACTCGACCATACCATTTTCTCTACATGAATTATCAATATCCGGTTCAGGACTTAATATCAAATATTAATAAAATCAGGCTATTACTCTTCTAAAGAGACCTGGTGAACTTATTATTAAACGTATATTATGTTCATATTTTTTCCTCAAAGTTGTGCACAAAATATACATTTTACACAACTCTGTACATTTAAATATGTTTCTTTTAGAAAGTTATCTTATCCCATAGGTCACAGGGTTGCTGGAGCCTATCCTAGCCACTTCAAGGTGTAGGCATTGTAGACCCCGTCTCATTTAAAATCCATTGATTTGCCTCCTAACTTATTTTTTCAACCTCCATCAGTTTCAGAGCATCAGTTTTAAGAGGATCAAATTTGATTTTCCATACTTCCGCAGTGACAGGTGAGGCCCCTCGTCACACTTTCCTTTACAAGCATGAATCAAACAGTTGGTATGAATTATTACAAGTTTTTCTCTGTCAAATCTGATCCTCAGGGACAAGCGAGACTTTGTTTCGGCTGGAGCTGCTGCTGGAGTCGCTGCTGCATTCGGAGCTCCAATAGGGGGCACTCTTTTCAGCCTGGAGGAGGGTTCATCTTTTTGGAACCAAGCGCTCACCTGGAAAGTGGTGGGTCATCGTCTCGTCTTTGGGCAAAGAATCCATTCCTCACTTCGCTGTGTGTATTAGTGAATGACTCCTGGCCGTAAAACGCTTTGGGACTTAATTCAATGTAGAAAACTGTTATCCACGTCATTTATTACCACACAACTCCAGAACATCAATTTTGCAACAGTAATGTGCTTTATAAACAAATAATTGCAAATGTCATTTCCCTCGGCCTCAGCTTTTGCTGGTACACAAATTTTCAACACCTGGTTTGACATTAAGCTGTTGGGAATGAAACATGTAAAGAGGGAGGCTCCATGCAAACGAAGGGAGCACCTCCATCATTTTGGTGCTGCAGACAGACCCGGCTCGTGGCTCAGGACAACACCAGCTTAAGCAGCACGGCGATGTGTGGAAGACATGCTGGAGCCTCTGATAACAAGTCTAACACCACAGTCACAAATACCACTGACACAACTGACACTGCGCGATGAGGAGGCGCCGGCAAAATGTGGAACAATGTGACACAGCAACTCATTGAAATGTGGTGGGATGAATGCAGGTTCATTAAAAGGCTCATTCCTCCATTGTGGCTCTTTGGCTTTGAAGAAAACTTTGGATTTAACTAATTCTTGTTTAGATTTTTGACACGTCAGATAGGCCTAACTGATCAAAATGACAGTAAAAGGTTTAATCTTCTGTCAGAGTGCTTTATCATCATTATCTTGTTGCAAGATGCACGTGAACTGTCAGGATAGGGGCGGGGGTGCACTGAGCGTGTGCGGTTGCGGAGCGGTCTGTCATGAACCAAATATGAGAGAAAGAGACTCTAGAAATTGATGATAAAACGTAATTAATTTAGAGTCTGCAGGAAAAGAGTTCAATGTAGAACCTCCTCCACAACAAACTTATACAGACACCTGTTTGTAATTGTTTAAGTCTTGCAAATATAGTCAAAAACCCTATATGTGCTGCCCCCTGATGGTTGAATCAGGTATTACAGTTGAATTTTGTCATTGGTCAAAACATGTAAGTTTCACAAGTCTGACATCATGATCTGCAGCTCCAATAATGATAACAGTCCAGCCCCCAAGCCCCGCCCCTCTGACTGGATTTTCAATCTTTAGCTGTGGGTGGAGTCGACCTCCAACTTCCCTGTTTGGTTACCCTTTAAGACACATAAATAATCAGCCTTTTTGTTTGAGTTATGATGATCCTGATGTTTCTTTTCATCATCCTCTCAGCTCTTCTGCTCCATGTCGGCCACTTTCACGCTGAACTTCTTTCGCTCTGGGATCAACTTTAACAAGTGGGGCTCCTTCCAGCTGCCAGGTCTGCTCAACTTTGGGGAGTTCAAGGTAAACAGGCTCAGAAATTGTTTCTTACACTCTACATTTTTACAATGTTTATTTCTGTTTTTTTTATTATTTTATTTGAATGTCATTATATACCTTAAGTTTGTTCGTTGTCAAGAACAATTTTTTAAAGATTTTTTCCTCACATATAGACTTATTTTGGTAAAATCTTCAAATGTATGGATGATAAATAAATATTTCTTGGCTGTAAATGTTTTTTTTTATCTAGGAAAATGAAACATTTCAAATCCATCCAAGAAA
Organism: Oryzias melastigma; assembly: GCF_002922805.2. NCBI lineage: Eukaryota > Metazoa > Chordata > Actinopteri > Beloniformes > Adrianichthyidae > Oryzias > Oryzias melastigma. Next base: position 24,171,721 of record NC_050518.1, on the reverse strand, counting down.
ACAAAACTTTAAGGACTAAAACAAATGTTTTAACTTTAATTTGGAACAATTCGCTCTGACTGTTGATATTATTTTGGGAACAAAACAGCTTTTTGAATGTTAACCCTCAGTGTCCAGATGGAGATAAGAACTGCCACTTGTGGACGGCAGTGGACTTGGCCTTCTTCGTCCTCATGGGCGTGGTGGGGGGCCTGCTGGGGGCTCTTTTTAACTGCATCAACAAGTGTCTGGCCAAGTATCGCATCAGACACATTCATCCCAAAGCCAAGTTTGTCAGGTGACCCAGTCGTACTGAGACCATCTCCCTTCTCCCTGACTCCAAGTTGATCTCCTCGCTACTCTTTTCAGAGTTCTGGAGAGTCTCCTGGTTTCTATGGTGACAACAGTGGTGATATTTGGAGCTTCCATTCTGCTGGGCGAGTGTCGCGACCTGTACTCTCCGGCAGCACACAACAGCTCGGTAACCTCCTCTAGAATGAATAAATGCAGATCAGGACATTTTATGACTTTAGGATTTGTTTTAGCTTAGTACATCGTGAAGAAGCGACTCAAACTGGTTGCTTTGTGCCCAAAGGGGCCAAAAGTGGTATTACACGTGTGTAATATCGCATTTAGGGGTTTGTATCGTACACGGTCCATTGATCGGTACAGAAAAGAGTCAACTAACTGTTTGATGATACAAAACAGTGCAATTATTTTGTCTAAATTGAAACAAAAAATGGAAACTATAAATGAAAAATAAAATTTAAAGGAATACAGGGTTTTTCCTGGCATGAAATAAGGTGGTGGTGGTGTCTCATTGCAACCTCAGATTTTTATACCCCCCACCCTCACCCCACCCCGGGTCAAAATTTAATTCCAAATTAAATCTAAAACAAAAAAGTTAGAATCAAACTTTCATTTTTTGTATTAATTGTAGTATTGAAACTAACTGTGGGGAACATTTACATATGTCAAATAATTATTATACATATACATAATATACACAATAGTTAAACCATAACAGTGCTATGTTTTTCAATAGGCCATATAACACTTTTGATTTATTTTAATCTGACAGCAGCACATTCAAGTTCCTTTCAAAATAAAATGCAGTCTTAAGTAAAACATCCTCCTAAAGCAGTAAATATGTTGACATAAACACCCCAAAAAATGTCTTATAGTTTCAGCCACTTTTTAATTCACAGGATCATATTAAAATTGTCTGATTTAAAAAAAAAAGCATAAAACTTCTGTGAATTTTATTTATTCTTTATTTTTTTACTTATCTTGCTAATAGAATAGAATAAGCAAACTGATGAGATTTGAAGGCCCATAAACGTGACTTGTCTTTATTTTTCGGTCTGATGGGTTTGTTTTTAGCTGGCCAGCAGTGAAGACATCAACTCCACCATCCGCCAGTTCTTCTGCTCCAACAGGACCTACAACGACATGGCCACATTGTTCTTCAACCCACAGGAGGCAGCCATCCACCAGCTCTTCCACCAGGACAGTAAGCATTAGCCCTGTAACAAAACTATATTAGAGTCAAATTCTTCCTGTTTTACAAGTTAGAAACTTTAACTCACTAATAAATGACTTTGATGGCACTTGAACCTTTTTTATGATGAGAATTCCATCAAAACAACTTTAATGAGTTTTTTCTCAATTATTTAAATTTTTGAAATTAAAGATGTTGGTTATACTCTTCATTAAGCGACACATCTGTGCTTTTATCATTTCTGCCCAAATAAAGACATCACATTTTAAAAACCATGGCTCAAAGTGATAACATTCTCTGCCTCACAGGTACCTTCAGCCCTGTGACTCTGTCGGTCTTCTTCCTGCTCTACTTCCTGTTGGCCTGTTGGACTTACGGCGTGTCCGTACCGAGCGGTCTCTTTGTACCGTCACTCCTGTGCGGCGCCGCGTTTGGACGTCTGGTCGCAAACATTTTAAAAGTGTAAGCTCTTTAATGTTAACCCGTGTTACATCACAAATCCAGAGATACATCTGAGATGCTCCATCCGGAGAGATTATAGTGGAGATGCGCCTCACTCATTATTAATATAATATTGTTCCATTTGTTTTTAGACTTTAGGTTATTAGACCAAACTATACTGCAACATTTAATATGATAAAATTATCTTTTTTTTTTGCAAAATCATGAACCCAAATCATTTTAAAGACTCATTCCAATGAAAATTGTGTTCTTAACATGTTCTTATATATTTTTTCTGATGATTTTTTCTGTTAAGATTAAAACTATTGTGAATCAGAAGCAGATAAAAAATGCCGTTTGAAAAAGAGCTTATTGGTGATGTAGAAAATAGGCTGGGCGGAGCCACAAGCTTCCTTCATTCTGATGCATCCACTTGCAGGCACATAGATCCATGAACGTCTTTGTTTTCCTCGTCTTTGCTGGAGTCTGGATCACAGCTGGATAGCTCCAATGTTGCTCGCCTTTTTTGTTGCTAATGTTAGGTTTGGTGTGTGAGAGGCTGTAAGCTAACAGTAGAGAGTTTAAACAGATTTGGATGATAGGAAGGGGGCGGGTCCTCTGCAATAACGGTCCCGCCCACAACTCAAAGTTCAGTTTTTGATACGTTTTTGGCGCTCTGCAGAAACTGTGTCCTAGAAAACAACATAGGTTTTTTGATTTAGGCTAAAAACTGTACAATCACAATTTAAAGACCACTGGGAACTCTATGAAAATAGAAATTGATTGGAGTGAAAATTTCAAGCTTTAAAGATGTCTAAATTATTGCCCTAATAAATAGATAAAAGTTGATGTAAAAACTAAAAAATTTTTTTATTCTCCACCTGAGAAGATACAAACTGCTTTGCTTAACTTTTTATGTTCAAATAGTCCATCATTAGTCAGCTTGATGTAGTGACATCTCATGATTGTGGTTTCTGTCGGATCTTCCCTTCACTGTGAGTTTGTTCTTCCACAGGAACATGGGGCTGGACATTTACTCCGGGACTTTTGCTCTCATCGGAGCTGCTGCCTTCCTGGGAGGCGTGGTCAGAATGACCATCAGCCTCACCGTCATCCTCATCGAATCCACCAATGAAATCACGTACGGGCTGCCCATCATGATCACTCTGATGGTAAACTTTTACGGTTTCAGTAGCTGTGATGATCTGAAAATGTTTAGGGCTCCATTATTTATGTCTTAATCCCAATCACTGTTTTTACTCTTTTATGTGTTATAACATACCAGCATAAACTGAAGATTTGTTGTGCTGTCAATTCTGTTTCCTTCTTTTTTTTTGTTTTTTTAAGTTTACAATATTTTAGCAATGTGCAAAAGTTAACAAAGTTTTAGTCAGCGTTGCAGATTTTGCTGATCATAATCTGAGATTGCCGTGAACATCAGGTGTATTTTGTGTCGCAGGTTGCCAAGTGGACTGGAGATTTCTTCAACAAGGGCATCTATGACATTCACATTCAGCTGAAAGGAGTTCCTCTGCTGGAATGGGAGACTGAGGTTGAGATGGACAAGTATGCTTTTTTAAATACGTGTTGTGTAAAGTAACATATTTAGTCAGATTAGAAGAGCCCTGGTTCTTCCTTTAGATGATCTTCATCTGCAGGATTTCTTATTTTCAAGGTTGACAGCCAGCGATATCATGGAGCCCAACCTCACCTACGTGTACCCTCACACCAGAGTCCAGTCTCTGGTCAGCATCCTGCGGACCACCGTCTATCACGCCTTCCCCGTGGTCACTGAAAACCGACAGAACGAGCGGGACTTCATGAAGGGAAACATCCTGATCAGCAACAACATCCGGTTCAAGGTTTGCCCCACAAAGTGTTTTTTTGTTTGTAAAAATAACAGAAAGTTATTTTTTTCCTATAAGCACCGACAAAAGTAATTCTGTGGAATTGGTCTTAAATTTCACTTCATATTGAACACATGATATGTTTTTCACCTGGAGTTACGTTTGTGCCTTCAGACCATGTGGGTCTCAAATGTTCTTTGTTTTTATCAGCAGTTGACTTCAGATTCAGATGCAGTTTGATTTCCCTAAAACTTTTAAAGTAAAGCTCAGTATCTCTGCTGAAAAACCAAAGTTTTGCATCTTTGATTCATAAGCTCCTGATTTAATTTGATTTTTAATTTGACAGCAGATTTTTGCTAATTATAGTTATTATTAAAGACAATAATCCTCAAAAGTTGATTAGCTACATTACAATACCTTATATTATTATTTTTTGTTGGTCAAATAAATCCAAGATATTTCCCTAAAAAATGATCCAAAAAGTTTTATGGATAATTTTTATACTTTTACATAGATTATGTATATTATTTCTTTAACTCAGTCCTTCTGGTAAATGTCTTTTGCACTTTCTGTCTTTGGGAATTAAAGTTTGGTTTGTCTGAAACTCAAAGATCCTATAAAAGTCCTGAAACTTAGACAGGAATGCAGAAACCTTCAACTGTCTTGATCTTCTCATGAGTGTTAGAACAAAAACACATATTGATCTGCTCAGTTTTAGAGATGTGTGAGTTTGGATTTCTGCTGCCTTCAGACTTTCCCTCTTAGTTAACTTGATTTGTTTGACAGAGTTCTGCTGCTGCACCACCAGCAGTGTCAGTTGGTCTTTCAAAACGAGCTCCTTGTCGTTCACGTTTAGAAGTCCAGCGTGATGACTCGTGCGGGAGAACAGCGGCGCCGATGCCAGTCTATGAAGTCGTACCCGTCCAGTGAGCTGAGGAACGTCTGTGACGAGCAGAGCGCCGTGGAGGAGCCCACAGAGGAGGGGGAGGACATGCTGCAGCAGATGTTGGAGAGGAGGTACCACGGTTACATTACACGGAGTAAACATAGGTTGTGTCCAAATTCCCCCCCAACTACTAAAAAACTATATAGTGATTAGGGGGGGGATTTGGACACCACCATAAACTGTAAACATAATAAAAGTTAAACCCGTCCTGATACTCCAGAGTAGGTTAGAGGAACATGAGATGTTTATCATCCTACATTAGTGAAACCTTAAGTTGTTTATTATGAAGATGAACAATCAGAACTGATGGAGTTATTTCATCCTCATGTTTATGTTGTTGTCAAATCCAACTTTAATTATAAAGCTCTTTTCATACAACAGTTCCACAAAGTACTTTACAGGCTTAAAACAATTCAAAATGAAATCATAAAACACATAATGCTCTCAACCCTGCAGACCACCAACATAATAAAACATAAAAAGACATTCATGAATCCATCCATCCATCTTCTTCCGCTTCATCTGGGACCGGGTCGCAGGGGAGCAGTCTAAGCAAAGATGCCCAGACTTCCCTCTCCCCGGCCACTTCCTCCAGCTCCTCTGGGGGGACCCCGAGGTGTTCCCCGGCCAGCTGAGAAACATAATCTCTCCAGCATGTTCTGGGTCTTCCCCGGGGCCTCCGCCCAGTGGGACATGCCCGGAACACCTCTCCAGGGAGCCGTCCAGGAGGCATCTGGATCAGATATCCGAGCCACCTCAACTGGCTCCTCTCGATGCGGAGGAGAAGCGGCTCTACTCCGAGTATAAATACGTTGGGAAAAGACAGTGGTGGGGTGTGCTGTAGGGGTGACCAAGGAGTTCCAAGGTGGAGGTGGGATGTAACCACCAACTACAACCTACTAAACCAAGACAAAACTAAAAAAGAAAAAAAATCTGCTACCTATTGCTTTGGTGGAATAAATCACACATTTAATGTTTCAAATCCTAATTATTGATTTTTTTTAACTTGTGATTTTGGTCACATTCCCCTGCTCTTGTAGGCACGTTCCCTACCCCAACCTGTACCCCGATCAGTCCCCCAGTGACGAGTGGACCATGGAGGAGCGCTTCAGACCGCTCACCTTCCACGGCCTCATCCTGCGCTCGCAGCTGGTCAACCTGCTGATCCGAGGGGTCTGCTACTCTGAGAACCAGTCGGTCAGTGGAGGAGTGGACGCTCTCTTTCACGATGTGGATTCAGTTTGATTTCTCCTGACGGATTTCTCTCTCTGCCTCAGAGCGCCTCCCAGCCCAGGCTGTCCTACGCAGAGATGACTGAGGACTACCCCCGCTACCCAGACATCCATGACCTGGACCTGTCACTGCTCAATCCTCGCATGATAGTGGTACGAGTCCTCACTGAGTCACGGGGATCACCTCCAGATTACAGAAGCAGTCATCATTTATGACTCGATTTCCTTCAGTTATCCAACTCCTATCATCTTCTGAACTATTTTAAAAGCATTCCTATGACGATGTTGTTTTTAGCTAAAGTTTAAAAAAAAAAAAAAAAGCTTGCTTTCTAGGACAGTTTCTGCAGAGTGGCAATACTTCATTAGAAATTCACCTCTAAGTTGTGGGTGGGACTGTTCGCATAGAACAGGGGTTGGCAACCTTTAACAGTAAAAGAGCCATTTGGTCTCGTTTTCTACTGATCAAAACCTAGAAGGAGCTGTATAGTCTTACTTTAGCCTTTAAGAAATTTGGATTTGCATTCATGACCTTTTTCAGTTTGTTTTTTTTAATAAATGTGAATTATTTAAAATATTTTTTAGCCTGAACAAAAGTGAAAATATAAAAGGAAACTTGCATGTCTCAAAATGGGATTTAAAAAAAATGTTTTTACCTTTTACCATTAGTAGAGGCCGAATTAGTGAAAAATCTTGGTCGTTACTTAATTAAAAGCTAAATTTCAAATTAGCACAAAATTCCTCAGTAAATTAAATCAGCCAAAAATGTTAGCATATTGCTAAAAGAAAAGCTAAAATCTAAATTGGCATAAAAAAACTCATTAGGGGCCAAATTAGCCAAAAAAAGCTAGCTTGTTGCTTAATTACTAGCTGAACTCCAAAATAACCCAAGATTCCTCAGTAAACTAAATTAGTCAAAAAATGTTAGCATGTTGCTAAAATAGAAGCTAAGCTCTAAATTCCCCCCCACCTTTATTGGCAATTTATGATGTTTTTTCCTAACACTTTACATTTTGTTTGCGATTTAGAACATTTTGATTTCAAAACTGTGACTATTGCTTGCAACATGGTGGCAAAAAAAAATCACGCCATGATATTCGCCCTTTGATTTTGCATTGTTTCTGTTTCATGTAATGGTTGTGCCAGCCTGCTGATTTGCAAAATATATTTGAAAGCAAAAAAAAAAGGTTATGAAAGCAGATATTAAATATTTTATTTGCAAATGTTTTTTTCTTAATACTTTACATTTGCAGTTTAGAAAATTTTGATCTCAAATCTGTGACTTTTGCTTCTCTGTAATCTCAGGATGTCACCCCGTACATGAACACAAGCCCGTACACGGTTTCACCCAACACTCGGATCTCCCAGGTGTTCAACCTGTTCAGGACCATGGGCCTGCGACACTTACCGGTGGTCAACGCCGTTGGAGAGGTGAACCCTCATCAGACCAGAATGTTCTGTCTCTTTTCTTATCCAGAGTCGTCATTTTTCATGCAATAAATAACTTCTGTTTCAGATTGTTGGAATAATCACGCGTCACAACCTCACCCACGAATTCCTCGTGACCAAACTGCGACAGCACTACATCACCATCTGACCCAGCTCGGGTTCTGAACTTTTCCACTCAAGCGTGGACCAACCAAACAGTGATGCTACAGGCAGCGCCGTTCTCCTTCAGCCTCGGACGCCCCGTCCTGGACGTTGGAATGGCTGCTTTCAACTGCTCTGCTTTCACTAACAGTGTTTCCATTCCAGCCGTGATGCTGCTTTGATTTCCTGATTCATTTAATTTCTCCAAAAATGTTGCAGAGGCAGGGTGAAGTTGAGGAGGAAACGGGAACAACTTTCAATCTCAATTTTAGGGATTTGTTTTGGGTTTTTAGGAGTCAGAGTTTAAAATATTGTCCATTCATTTCAATGATCCAGAGAACCGTCAGCAACAGAGCAGGACAATTGTAGAATTACCCGGTAGTTAGAATTTAAGAGTTGAAGTAACACCCTCCTCACCTGCCTCACGGAGGATGCTGCTCAGTTTGCATCCTTCCTGAACTCCACCAGTTCCACGTTGGATCGTCTTTGTTGTCGCTGAAGCACTTTTTATTGTTTGATTTACTTTTACTGTGAGCAGACTGATCGCCTGCCTCAGGTTCTGCAGCTCACCTGGACCTCGAAGTGCTTCTGGGGTCCATGTGAGGTCATTCCAGGTAACCACTGCAACAGTCTGTAAGTGAACGGGCATTTTTGCACTAATTTAAATGTAAATAATCTGTTTCATATGGATGCACAATAATATTATTATCACACTATTATCATTGGCAGATAGTTAGCATTAAAAAATATGATCAGCGTCATAATTGGTGGATTGCAGTTCATGATTGACTCTAAAACAGGAGAAACTTGGTGTTGATTCTTTAAAACAGAAAAGCAAAAGTTTATCACGGAGAAGTTTTTCATGCTCTGACAAACAAATTTTGAAGGACACAATCCATATAAAGTTTCTGATCTTTTTTTTTTTTGGTGTTTCCTTGTTTCAAAATAGGCTAGAACCACTATAAGTCCCTCATTTACAGTTGTATTATTGGTGCAGAGAATCAAATGTTTTATTTTATTTTTAGTTTGTTTTAAGAGAATATTTTTGTATCCAAATTTGATTTTAATATATGTTTCCTTTATTATTCATCTGTATTGTTTAATTGTTTGTGGATTTTGAAGCGGCATAATCTTTGATTTTAACATGTTTTCTAAGTTGCTTATTCTAATTATATGTGAAACACAGAGCAGAATACATTAAGGTGACTGCAGTCATAATGTGCAGTGGGCTCTGTTCTTACAGACAGTTTGCTGAGCAGTGTTCCTGAAGAATTTAGGAAAAGTCAAGAAGAACTTCACGATGACACAAACAGGACCATGAGGAGTGAGATGAGCAGACGTTTGTTTGTGCCTTCTATTCATTTAAATAAAGTTCCTTTTGGTTTGTAAAGGATACAAACAAAAAATGTGGTTTTGCTTGTTTTATTCCAGCTGGGAGGAAGTTAGTTTGGGGGGTCAATAGAATTTCAAAAACTTGTCTACAATCTGTCATGCTAATGCAAAGCATCTCCATCATTAATTTTCATCTTTTGTTCATTTAAATATAAACTGATTTAGGAATTAAATGCCCTTGAACTGAAAATTTAAGCGTTCCTGTAAAAAAAATAAATATCAATTGATGTTTGATTGCACTTTTACAAATATCCATCCATCTTCTGAACCTTCTGGATCCTTTTTGGGGTCACAGGGTTGCTGGAGCCTATCCTAGCTACTACAAAAGCACCTAGACCGCGTCCCCTGGTCTAGGTGCTCGGCGGGATTCCCCGGCGGGCGGTTTCTCTCCGCGGCTCCATGGCGGGTGTTGGGGGGTCCGGGCTGCAGCTGCTGCTCCGGCGGGGGGTCTTAGAGTGGGGACGGCTGGGTGCTCTCCCCCTGAATACATTCTGTCATCATCCACCTCAGCGAAACATAAACACTCACCTGAGCACAGGTGTCAGCTCACCTTAGCACTAACCATTTGTGTGACAGAATGAAGTCTTTATCTGAATATGATGAAGCGTGTGAGCTGCTGTTACAGTTGTATTGTGTACATTATGACTAGTTTACATGTGGAGACTATTCAGGTGTGTGTGTAACTGTAGACAGGCCCCGCCCATTCTAGTTTGTTACTTAATCCTGCTGTTTTATGATGTTGCTTCCCTCTATTGCCATCTTCTTCCTTGTCTTTTTTTTACTAGGGCTCTGTATTGGTTATAATTTCCAGAAACGATTCGATTCACAATAGCCTAATATTTTCTGATTCTTTCGATTCTTCAATTCAATTTTAAATGTATACACATTTGTTTAGAAATACATTTAAAATCTTCTATTTGAATATATTTATATTAATCTGACACAGTTCAGATATTGTAAAATGTAGTAGAATAATACTGAGATTGTTAATATCATACAGTGTTACATAGATTCTCTAAAGAAGAAGTTCTAACAAAAATGCTCAGATCATTAACATTGTAAACACAGTGCTGCTTCTCCTGGAGGACGTTTTAGTTTGGCCACTAGGTGGCGATCGCGGTATAGAAGTAACACATATATATATTTAACACATATATTTTACAGCATGCGTAAAATATATGTGTTAAATATACTGTATATCCGACCCTCCAGATCATTTTATTTTATTATGTTCTGTTAAATTTTTAACTTAAGTAACTATGGAGAGCAAAACATTGAAAGTTATTTAAGCTTTAAGTTGATTTATCCTGGAGTAATATTGATTCCTGTTTTTACAGTTATGTTAAAAAGTTACGTTTTTAAAATTTAA
>NC_050518.1:24155566-24161030 GCF_002922805.2 Oryzias melastigma | reverse complement strand
AAAGGATACAAACAAAAAATCTGGTTTTGCTTGTTTTATTCCAGCTGGAAGGAAGTTAGTTTAGGGGGTCAATAGAATTTCAAAAACTTGTCTACAATCTGTCATGCTAATGCAAAGCATCTCCATCATTAAGTTTCATCTTTTGTTCATTTAAATATAAACTGATTTAGGAATAAAATGACCTTGAACTGAAAATTTAAGCTTTCCTGTTCAAAATTTAAATATCAAACGATGTTTGATTGCGCTTTTACAAATATCCATCCATCTTCTGAACCTTCTGGATCCTTTTTGGGGTCACAGGGTTGCTGGAGCCTATCCTAGCTACTACAAACAGGGAAAGTACCTAAATACCGCAGTCAGTTCATAATTTTTTACTTGGCTGCACGGACCCGGAGGAAAGGTTAAAGTTAGGATTACGGCTCCAGCTCGGGTTTATGCTCCAAATGGTTCCCGATCACGACGACACCCCGCATCCCATTTTAGCTGCGCAGCAGTTAACGGGACTTCATTAAATACTGCGACATTTAGCGTTGGATTCACATAAAATACATGAAACAATGCAGCGATCTGCTTTTTGCCTGCACATACAATGTGTCGCCAACATGAATGTCCATCAGTTTTAGAGCTGGTCGCATGTAAACATGTGCTAAAAACATCAGCATTAGTAAGTTACCTTCGAAGTTGAAGGATGACAAATACAATTTAAATCCTTTTTGCATTTTTATTTTGCGGTATTTTGCTTAAAAAACAGTGTACAACTACATCGGAGCCTGGGGGTGTCCAGGTCTCGGTGATTCGGGTTCTGGTCCTTGCTCTCAAGAACTGGGCCTCTCCAAAAACTCCTCAGGTGGGTGTGGCTTGGCGGGCCTTGTTTACATTACTCCTCCGGGACCTCAGTTTCTCTTGGGTCCCCCTCTTCCTGGCGGGGGTGGGCGGCCCCTGCATGCTGGCCCCTGGACCTCTCACAACTCAGGGACTTGTCTGGAGCATGGGTCTTAGAGTGGGGATGGCCGAATGCTCTTCCCCTGAATACATTCCATCATCATCCACCACAGCAAAACATAACCTCACCTGAGCACAGGTATCAGCTCACCTTAGCACTAATAATATGTGTGACAGAATGAAAGGCTTTATTTGTGTGGGGTTGAATGATGAAGCGTGTGAGCTGCAGTTACAGTTGTATTGAGTACATTATGACTAGTTTACATGTGGAGACTATTCAGGTGTGTGTGTAACTGTAGAGTGTGTAGATAGGCCCCGCCCATTCTAGTCTGTTACTTAATCCTGGTTGTTTTTTGATGTTGCTTCCCTCTGTTGCCATCTTCTTCCTTGTCTTTTTTTACTAGGGCTGGGTATTGGTTATAATTTCTAGAAACGATTCAATTTGATTCACAATAACCTAATATTTTTAGATTCTTTCAATATACATTTGTATATACATTTGTTTAGAAATACATTAAAAATCTTCTATTTAATTTGAATATATTTATATTAATCTGATGCAAATCAGATATTGTAAAATGTATTAGAAAAATAATGAGTTTGTTAATGTCATACAGTATTACATAGATTCTCTAAAGAAGTTCTAACAAAAATATTCAGATAATTAACATTGTAAACACAGTGCTGCTTCTCCTGGAGTGCGTTTCAGTTTGGCCACTAGGTGGCGATATATATATATATATATATATATATATAGAAGTACACCTTATTTAAAAAAGAACCCAGCCCTAGCTTTTACTTCCTTTTTTACTTGTTTTTAAATCTGGAGGCCTATGAACGGACATGAATTTAGTTTGTCCAAATTTTGAAACATTTCACAAAGTATTATCAAATTATTTATTTGTATTTATTATTATTTATTTTGCCCATTCAAACATAACTTGACAAAAAAAATAAAAACATATATCCACCTGTATTACAGGGTTGTTTTTGTGTGTGTTTTGGAATTATCAAAATAACTATTTTTCAAATTTTACTGACCTTTATGTATCCAGGCAGGATAGATTAGGAACAACATTCTTATTTACAAATGTGGCCTATTGAATACTTGTATTAAAATTACAAATGCAAATACACAAATTACATTTAACCAACCAGAACAATGTGTCAACATTAATTAATGCAACTTGAATACACCTTAAATGTAGCGTTCAATAAATGTGTATGCTGTTCGGCCCACGACCTAAGGTGTATTTTGGATTTTGGCCCCCTATGCGATTGAGTCCCACAGCCCTGAATTACCCTATGAAGCACGTTTTTGGACTGTGGGAGGAAGCCCACACAGGGATGACGAGGACATGCAAACTCCACACAGAAAGGATCCAGCTGGGATTTAAACCAGGATCTTCTCACTGCAAGGCAAGAGTACTTGCAAATGAGTTTTTTTATGATAAACTTATATCTCATTCTAATCTATTAACCTGTTGTCTTTTTCTTTCCTTCCATGGAGCATCAGGAACACAGAATCAAGTACAGAACACAACACAGTGTCACAACTTCATGAATAAAAGGGAGCAGATGGAAGAAAAAGGTTCTTTTTTTATGCCTGCCCCCACAAAATCAAAATACTTGTGTATATATCTAGTTTAGAATCTAGATTGCCACTGGCCATTCACAATCAATACAATAAACAAAAAGAAACAACATGAAATTAAATCCCTTTACCTTAACTCTCAAATTTGATTCTCCTAAACATACTCAAATCATTCAAACCCATTTGTTGTCATGGTTACTTGAAATCAAATTTTCTTCCTATAAATGTTTATTTTTATGCATTATTATTATTATTATTTTTAATCAAGTTAATAAAAATAGATCTGCCTCTAGAAATGTAATGGAACTCAAATTTAATAAAGTTTAGTTTAGTTGAGTTTCCATGGTTTACACATTTAGACACATTTATTTAGAAATATTAATTGATAATCTAAATATAAGTGTAGGAGATTTTCATATTAATCCAATACAATTCACATACTGTACAATATATTAGTGAAATAATAATGAGATTGTTAATATCATACAGTGTTACATGGATTCTCAAGCAGAGAAGCTCCAACAATTGTTCTGCATCTCCTGGAGGAAGTTTCAGTTTGGCCACTAGGTGGCGATGGCGCTATAGCACTACACCTTATTCCAGAAGAAGAAGAAAGTATGAGCAAAAAACTGTTTTAGACCACGAATGGCTACTTTAAAAAAATATTTCCTTAAATGGTTTGGAAAATTCCAGCCTGTGAGTTTATTAAGATGGTCATTCAGTCAGAAATGTCTGTTTAGGTCAACCAACCGTTAGCATTAGCCGTCCTGTGGGAAATCCCATTATACATTAGCTTCAACCTAGTGGACTTTAAAAATATTTGGTAAATCAATCTTTACTTTTATGGATTGATTATTAATCGTCAAAGCTTAAATCGATTTTATCATCCCAGCCCTACTTCTGAGGACGCTTTTATTAGGACTACAAACCGATAGAGGGGCGTGGTCACCTGGATACACCTGACAGGTTTGTCAGCGAGCCTTGAGGGAACCAGTCGAAACGTGTCAAGCTAAACTGTATGTTTGTTCTTCCGTTTCTCTGACAAAAAGAACTGTATTTTTCTGTGAGGTTTAAGTAGCGTTTGATGTGGTTCAAGGAACATGGGGACTTTGGGATGACGTTTACATGCGAAGAAATGATAGTCTATATAATTTTTTCACCTGAAACCAAGAGGATCTGGTCTGACAGACATCAGTACAGTTCATCCAAATGTTCTGACCACAGTGTAAACAGATGAGCAGACCACAGCATCTGAATAACCTCCTAAATTTGAATTTGGCTCTTTGGATTGTGATGCGATGGACAGTGACAGCAGATAGCACTCTGACAAAACTAGCAACATTTGTTAAAGAAGTAAATATTAATTTAAAATTACAAAACTGATTATTTCAAAATTAATTTTAAATGTTTTATCCAATATAATCATATAAAAACCTAAATTGATTTTTGAAACTGTCTCCAATTGATTATGTTTGAGTCTTTTTCCTAAGTGGAAGTATTATGACCCACATGCCCATTTGAAGGCAAATTTTACACTCAATCTTTTCCTCAAATGACTGATTTGGATGTTGTTCATGACCAACAACTTCAGCACAATCTTAGACCATAATTAAAGTAATCAATTATAAATTGATCAGTTCTTCTGATTTTCTCTCACAAACTGTTTTGTTTTACAACGGATTGTAGAAAAATGACAAAAGTAGTCCAACGTCCAGCTGGATGTAAAGAGAGTCAGAGACGGCTTTTTTTTTTATTAAGAACCTTTTAATCCCAGTTTCAATGGTTTTGGTCAACCGAACTCAATCGCACATGGGGCCAAAATCCAAGACACACCTTTGATCACGGGCCAAAAAAGATAAACATTTATTGAACATGCTAAAATTAAATTTTTAAAACTCTAAAATGTAACTTTTTAATGCTGGATGAACCTCGGGACGCAGCTAGTATCCAGTAGGTCCAAACGCCTGTTCTCCTAACCCTATCCTGGTCTGCGTCTGGTACCGAGTTAAGGTTTTTTAGTTTTGGTTTAGTTTATCTATTTTATGTTCATAATACACAACAACATTTTTTTATAATACTCTTCTCCTTTGTCAAAATGAAAAAGAACAGAAAGAAGAAAACTTTTTCTCTCTGCTCAATTTAACTAGATCAATTAGGCTGTTTTAACAAAATTTCTACCTTTTTTTAACATTCATATATCAACTGGCTGGCAAAAGCAACAAAAGCCGACAAATATTGAAAAAAACAAACAGCAAAACCAGCAACAAGAAACAAAAACAAAATAAACCAAATACCTAAGAATGATTTTTTTTATTATTCAGCCATTTCCCAACAATCTTATAATTGATTTTGTGTGAGAATTTGTTTTTTCGCTTTTTTTATGTAATTACAGAACTGAACCATTGACATGAAAATTATTATCATGTTATTAACGGTCTATGAACTGGACTCTTTTATTGAGTTTTCAAGATTATTCCATATAAGGTTAGGGTTAGGATACCAGAGCGGTCCACGTCCCAGTACCGGACCAATACCGGTTTGTGGCCCAGAGGCTGAAGAGCTTTGATTTAGTTGGATGTAAAAAAAAAAGGATGAGTTGGGGGCACCCAAAACATACATTTTTGACACAGAGTGGTCCTTAACCATGCGTCAATATGTGACGAGTTGGGAAGGAGAATGTGTTGCAATATGTAAGATAACATCGGGCCGTTAATGACAAAACTCCAGTAGATTCTGAACGAGAAAAGCGACTCGCTACACTTTTCTCCTTCAGAATCTACTGTAACGACATTAATCATGTTAACGGTGGAAAAGTTGCACCAAATCAAAGATCATAAACACTAGAGCTCCAGTGTTAACGGGTTAAAATCCAGGGCACTAGATAGTCCTGCATCAAGTTCTTCAGTTGTTACAGAGTAGGGAGGAAAT
>NC_050518.1:24139967-24155162 GCF_002922805.2 Oryzias melastigma | reverse complement strand
CAGCAAATCAAAGAACATAAACACTAGAGCTCCAATGTTAAAGGGTTAAAATCCAGGGCACTAGATAGTCCTGCACCATGAAGTTGATACAGAGTAGGGAGGACATTCAGATGAAGTTACAGACAACAGTGCTGAACAAGTTATTTAATTTACCCAGCATGCATCTCTCATTGACAGAAATTTTTCTTTACAGGAACAGTCTTTCAATTGCTAGGAGACAGGAGTAAGCAAATATACTCAAACGGTCCTGCTCTATGAGAGGCCGTATGAGACTTAATTCATTCTTTCTTTCATGGCCTCTCATAACGCACTGCTTCAAAATGTTTGATGAAACACATTCACCGTACACAGCAGGACACGGAGCTTAAAGGGATTACACAGAAGATTTCCACTGGATTTGAATCCTGCTGAATCATGACCGCTTTGACTACAGCTGCATCTGTCTTTGTAAACGCCCGCACAGATTTGCTTCAGAAACTGCAATAAATTACTCTGGAGGCAGGATGGCCTTTATGAACAGCTTTGAACTCACGTGTATCTGGTATCTGCACAGTTTGAAGTGTTTCTGCTGCTGTACTATCAGGGGCGGAGTTACCACTGAGTTGAGGGAGGCGGTTGCCTGGAGGCTCCAACACTTTGGGGCCCCAAGCTGAAAACCAATAATAACGTTAAATGTAATATCATCGACTGTTATTATATAAGTGTATTGCATTTAGTGATTTTTTTTTTTCGTGTATGGACCCTTCTCTCTGTGATGTGAGTAATAATTCAGGCAGAAAAGCTGGAAGTTGCGGCTGTTTTTCTTAATTGTTAAAAAGTTTTCAATAACAATTTTCAACTAAATTAGTTGAAAATTTGCTCAAGTAGTTCTTTCCCCTTTATTAATTTATTTTTCACTTTATTAATATGCAATTTTGTGTGACCTCACAAAAAACAATAATATATTCTTTCTGGAGTGTTTTTTAAAAATATTTCCTTAATGTTTGTGCCAGAGCAACTGTAATTTTTGAACAATTATATGATCACAACATGCTTGTTTTTTACACACGAAAACATATTTATGGTAATGTTTACTGAAAAAAGTGAACATTTTGAATTTGCATTATTTCTTATTTAGTCTTGATAAAAAATGTAACTTTAACAAAAATGTTTTTTATTTTTGGGTGAATAAATTGTTTTATTTCAATAGCATAGAACAGAAGAGCTGTCACTTTAAGCCAATGCATTATGGGAGATGCAGTGCAAAAACTGACGCTGATGGTGGACAAACTGAGCCCCATTATTTTTTTTTCACTTTTTCCACAGTCTGACGCGGATCCCGTGGGAAGCTACAACGCTAAACACGAACTCTAGCTATTATTTTTGTTGGAACTGTGAGACTTTATGAGCCAAGTGGCAACAAAAAAGTGCGGATGATAACAACTTTTGATTGATCATACTGATGACATGATTAAGCCTCCAAGAATGATTGGTGGAGACAGTCGGGGGGGCGGAACTTTTCCAAAAAACAACTTGTTGTGGCTAAATCGCAGGACCGTCATTCTTATCAAAAAGTATTTATTGGAATCAAATAACACAACGTAAAATATTCTTAACTATATTCTTAATTATTCAGTGTTTTATCAGGGCCTGTTCAATGAAAATGGAGCTGATTTCCTGGTGATAGAAAATGTTTTTAGATAAGTAAAAATGAATAATTTTCCACACCTGTACATCTCTTGTGCCGCGGCACACTGCAGTAATGGACAATTCCATCAAAAGTAGGACTGAAGTAGCAGCAAATCGGTGAACAGAAAGACTCACTGACTCTTTTTTTTTTAGGAGTTATTATTTGTTCTCACTACGGAGTAATTGGATAATAAATTAGCACATTCAATACATTTTACATTTTCTTCTGGTAAAAACAATGTCTATAAAATACAGGTTTTACATCTAAAATGGATTTCAGTTTTTAAAATCATATCAACACATTTAGATTATCGACAAAGATGCAGTCTAAAAGTGAACAACTGAAGTCGTTTTTTAACAAATGTTTTACCCTATGGAAATATTTTTTTATAAACATGAATACAACCACTGCTGAGGGTCACATGTTATTGTTTACCTTGGGGCCCAACCTGGTGGGGACATCCCTGCAGCGTTTCCACAGCCACAACCACTCCAGTTCAGAGTTTGTGTGAAACAAAAATGCTGAATCTTGGTTGAGAAATTTCTCTGCACACATTTGCTGTCGTGGTGAAACAAAATAAAACAAGCGATTTGTGACCTTGACAATGTAAATAACAGTGATTTGAATTGTTTTGACTTGCCAATACAGCAGGATGACAGCCAGCAGTGCAAATGATTTCCTCTGAGTTTTTGCATGCAGATGATGCACAAAAGTCTCCTGCGCAGCTGAATATCTGCAGTCGCAGACAGAAGGTCGAGGAAGAGGAGGAGGAGGTGTGAAGATGGAGAAGATGCTTCGGTTCTTCATTGCTGCTTCAGGTCAGACTTTTTTAGAACCTTTGTTCGTGTCAGTTGTAACAAGAAGTATTTGGAAGGAAATTGTTTGAACAAATTCCAACCTGCTTTGGGCTTGGAGGTCAAAGGTCACTGGAAGTTCTGAAGGAACTATATAGATTTAATCTTTTATGGTTTGTAAAACTGAAAAAAAACAATTGGAGGTGAAATACTTTCAATAATGAAAAATAAAGCAAGACCATGACTTAAATCTAACTCCTTGTTCACAAAAGTGCTTTTTTGTTTGTTTGATTTGGGCTACCACAAACATTGCTACCAACAGTATTGGAATTCTAAGTAAAAGCTATTTCTTACTTATATATTTACCGTATTTTTCTTTTTTTTTTAAGTCTCACTGCAACTTTTGTTTAGTTTTAAGATCTATTTCGAAACCTGATTTACAGAGGTGTTAATATGGAGAGAAAATAGACTCACTCTGATTTGTGAATCCGTAATTCTTGATTTGTAACTCATATAATATGTTTTCTGCAAAAGTTAAAAAAAAATTACAAAATTCAAAAGAATACAAAGTACAATTTACACATGCAAAAATTAAAATTACAACAGCTTGAAACTAAACACAAAAATCTTTAAAAAAATACGCACAAATCGCCTCTGCAGCAAATGGGAAGCACTCTTTTTAGAAAATATTCTTATTTTTAAAGGGATAAGTGTTTTAAAAATATTTATTTAGACTTTTTTTATATTAATCATCTGGAATATCTTTTTAAGAAAGTAGGAAAATGTCAAGCGTTACTGGATATTCTTCCCAATCGAAGTTTAAAAGAGCTGATAAGAGAGCTATGATGAACTTTTTAAGCTACATGGTTATACAGCACACATTAACGGTATAGTTCGATCTTCTTGTTCTTGTGTTTCTGCAGCTCTGGGTGTCGGTTCCATTCTGGCTGAACGCGAGTACCACCTGATCTCTAAGCAGATGAACTGGACCAGCGCTCAAAGTTACTGCAGAGAACATTTCACTGACCTGGCCACTGTGGGCAACATGGAGGACGTGCAGAACCTCAACACGGAGATGGCCTTTGACTTTTTGTCCATGTCAAATTATGAATCGAACCAAAATGTATTTGACTTCATTTTCCCTCTTTTGTCTGAACACCTTTTAAGACATTTTAAGATTTCAAGTTCAAAGAATTTAAGTGTTTTCTTAGAAATTAGACTGTTAACTTTACTGTACTTTGGTTTATGTTTCATATCTGTTACATTAATTTGGTGTTAAAATGAAGACCAAATCTGTCGACATTTTTAATTTCATTGGTTTAAGTCTAAGCTAATTTTGGTATAAAATATGTTAAGGTTGTAAATTTAGCCAATTAAACCTTTTATAGAATCTGTTTTCATTCTTAAAAGTTGATTTGATCAATGACTTATGTATTTTTTCTCCTTTTTTATTTAATCGTATTTTTAAAATCTCCTTGAAAACACAATTATTGCAAAATCAAATTCCTGCTTGCAGTTCTTGTGGCTTGGATTGTACGATGACATGAACAGCTGGAGGTGGTCATTGTCAGACCCAGGGTTCTATGGTGACGGCGAGGCCAATTTCAGAAACTGGTTGTCCGGTCAACCAGATAACTCAGGACTTTCAGATCTTTGCGCAGTGACGTCTGCTAAGGGAGAATGGGCGGATGCATCCTGTGATCAATCGATGGAGTTCGTCTGCATTGATGTCAAAGGTAACTACATCTTTATCCAAAGACATGTTTTCTGTCTTTTTCTTAAACATGACACTAACTTTAGTTTTAGCTAAATAAATCCCTCAGATTTCTAGTTGCTGCTGACCGCTAATGATGAGCCACGTTTGGTCCTCTTTTCAGGGCTTAATGTGAATTTTGTCTACATCGACAAAGCCATGACTTGGTCGAAGGCTCAGATCCACTGCAGAGAAAATTACAGCGACCTGGCCAGTGTCAGAAACAAGGAAGACAACAATCGGATAACCGATGTGATCCCTGGCAGAAAAACCGTCTGGATTGGCCTTTTCCGAGACTCCTGGAAGTGGTCTGATGGAAGCAGCCTCTCATTCCAGTATTGGTCGAGAAATGAGCCTAATGGGCCGACAGAAATATGTGGAGCAGCATATATAGAAAACTCTGGAAAATGGGTTGATGCAAATTGCGTCAACCAGTTTCAATTTATATGCTACGGTAAGTCATGATTCAAGTAGGTTTTAAGTTGGTATTCGTCATTATGATAAAGGGAAAGTAGAGACTAGGGCTGCTAAAAGTCTTGAAGAGTTTCCAGTATTATGCTTCAAACAGACCTATCAGTAAATATGTTAGTACAAGTAAGGCGACAGCACTTCAGATCCAACCCTTTGTAGAACATACCAGTCTGTGAAAGTCAACAACTTCAAACAAAAACTTGTGCAAAATCCATCTTTTCCTCAGATGCCTTAAGCCTTTGTCACAAATGCTGTTACTAGTAGATACAGGCGGTTCACAAACAAGAGAAGAGAAGCATTTCTCCTCAGCTCTCGATTCCCTGCAATGATTTCACAATAACACCAAAACCTGTCGGTGGATCTTCAAGGATGCAGATTTGATTATGTTCTGTGTCAGGCTGTCCAGCAGTTAGGATGCAAATAGGGAAAAGTGCAGCGAAAAGTTTAAAGTGTAACAGGGATGGGGCAAACTTTTTGATTCGTGAAGAGTTCAAAAATTTGAAAATAGGACCGGACCAGATGCATGGAGTTTTTTGGTTTTCCCACCTCAATTGTTTTTGATTCTAGACAAAAACATTCTTTTAATTGAAAATTAATTGATATATTTTAAAACAGAACACTTTTGGATCTTTTATTTTAAAACTGTGGTTTTTATTTTCATTTTAATGCTAATCAGGTTGATGTCCTTCAGGGAAAAAAGCAAATGCTGCATTCATGTGATGTTGGAAAGATCAGACAAGTGACCTTCCAACTCAAAAAAACATGTGAATGTGAGAAAATTAACAAATCTTCCAAAACTAAATGAATGCAGAATAACTTTCTGTACTTAAACACGGGTCAGTGTTAATAGTGCGCCATCTATGAGTAGATACCAGAATTCAAATGAAAATAAATATCATCAATAGAATTAATTTCAGTTTGGGGCAAAAATGTATTGTTTTAGGGGTCGCACGTGGCCCCTGGGCCATAGTTTGCCCACCCCTGGTGTAACACATCATCCTTTGTACGGTGTCCTGGTCATCTTGTCCTGGATCACAGATCTGCAACCTTTGATTCTGAAAGAACCATTTGGTCCAGTTTTTACTGACCAAAACCGAGCGAGAGCCGCAAAGTTTTATTTAAAAAAATACACTTTATCTGTCATTTTGTATCCATTTATTTATATAAATTATGTGTTAAATAATTCTAATAATAGAATTAATATAAATTTATTTTTACAACCATTTCAACTTCTTTTACTTTTCACACAAGTTCCCTTCAAAATAAAATGAACTTTGTGTCAAATAGCAAGAAAGTCAAATCAAACATGCCATTTTTCTATTTTTAGCACTTTACTGCACTTAATCCTTCTCCTCCTTTGGACTATTGAATATAAACATGATAACACTGGTGTCGAAGCAATTTTTTAAGTACATCTATATGTGCTTTATTCTTATTTTAATAATAAACTACTCTTTCCATTCATTTTTTAGCAATCTTACATGTTAAAATTGAAAGCATAAATAACAGAACTTATTTAGGTAAAATAAAAACTAACTTTAAAAGCTTTATTTACTGACATTTTTAGCGTTTTTATTCAAAGCTAGAATGGAGGGATGAAGGAGTCTCAGGTTGCAGACGCTTGTCCTGGATCGAGCTCAATGTTTACAGGTCTCCCTCTTAAAACCCTGTGACAACAAACACAATCAGGAACACTCCCAGCTGGGGCCGTAAATGCACAAAAATATTGACACATTTTTTCATGTGCATAAAGTTAACAAATGAAAGACTTTTGTCGCAATTTTTTATAAAACACTGAATGTTTGCTTTGCTTCTTCGGTGAATTAAAATCTAAAAGTGATTAAGATAGTCCATTAAATAAATAAACTTGTCTCTGCTTTCACAGACAGTAGATTAAGTTTGAAGAAAGTGGCTCTGAAGCTGAAGGTAAGCTCCCCCCTGGACATGAGTGACCTAACGGTGCAGGAAGACATCCAAAGGCAGGTGAGTCACAATGTCCTCAGAACTCCCAGTAGAGTAGAGCACTGGGTTGAAGATAAGCTCAATGTTTCAGACAAGAATATTTCTGCTGTTGTGTTTCAGCTCAAGCAGAAGCTGAATGAGCAGAAGGTGTTTGCAGAGATAAAACTGAACTGGGGTAGGCGATCAGACGGAAAGATCTTCCACGAGGATGAAGAGGGACTGAAGAAGACTCTAGAAACACCTTAAATCTTGATTGTTTATGGATATATTTTTAGCAGATTAATTTGAATACTTTTCTAAATTAATCAGTTTTTAAAACACTCAGTTTCTTTGTATGGGACAAACTTCAGACTTTGTCTTCAAGAAATTAATGTTATCGTCTTTAACTTTCACTGAGTTGTCTGTGATTGTATTAACTTGTACTTATGTTGCATACACAACAGTTTTATGTCAGTTGGATTTTTTTATGTAAAGTCATGAATAAAGTAGAGCTGCAGTGAACTTCAGAGTGCTCTTTGTTCTTTGAAAGGAGCGAGAAACATCTTGAACATCACAAAACAAAGTAAAAAAAAACAAAACATTTGAATTTCACTGAAAAATCATGTAACTTTACATTTATGAGGTAACTTGAAAATAATCACTGAACCATAAATCAGGAATTATGGTTTGTTTTTCTGATCTTATTTTTTGTTAATAAAACCAGCTAAAAGATTTCTTTATACTTTCTCATGTGACTGATGACACTTTAATGGCATTCTTACTAAACCTGTCTGCAACAAAGCAAAGTGCGTTGCAGTTATTTGTCAAGCACCTTAACCTGACACAAAACCCTTTCTTTATTGGTCATTAAGTAATGTGTATTCCATTGTAAATATTTGGTTATTTAAATAAAGGATTATTGTATCTCTGTGAAATAAATTGCATTCATGTGAAAACTAGTTTGTGATGTTAGGGCGCCCTCTGCTGGAGAGCAGATGAACAACATGTCAGGTAACTGAAGTTCCAGCTTGGTAAAAAAAACTTTTTAAACATGTTTATTTGCAATATTACTACAAAAAGAGTCTGACATTAAGACAAATAACAATTTCTATGTTTGGTCATGTTTTTAGCACACAGTGAATAACTAAGTTTGGGGAAATAGTGTGGAGATATTTGACTTTATGATGAAATGGTTTGTTGTAATAAATAGTAATGCTTGCACTTATTTGAGAATGTAAATTTACGAGCAGTAATAAAATCGTATTTTTTTGCGTGGTAAAAAACAAAAGGAAAAACAGAACAAACAAAGACAACATGACTGTAGTGTATACAGTGGGGCACTGCCATGAGGCAGCAATGCATTCTGGAGGACAAAAAAAAAACTTAGTGTTTTAAAGACTCATGTTTAGACTTCCTTATCTTAGTTAATGGGCCATATCTGTTTATGAAAGTGGGAAATTTGCTCCCAAATTTCACAATCTAAGTTCAAAGCAGCTGAAAGAGAACTCTGAAGACCCAACATTATAGCAGAATTCAAATGTATCAAATCTTGGAACTGAAAAGAATCTAAAATCTGATCTGTGCATAAATGCAGTTTTGTGTATATTAGGTGTTTGGTGTGTACTATTAAAAGATTTGTTCATAGTACCTTTTAAGCTGCTATAATTTTAAGTTGTGCGAGTGTAAATTGTATTTTGCAATTTTTTGACAATAATGTGAATACACAATCGCAGGTGCACACAGTCACACCCAAATATGCTGTATGAGTTGATAATCAAGAATTAACACACACACAAGTCCAAAGTTACACACAAACAGGCAGACACAAGTTACAAATCAAGAATTAGGAACACACAAATCGTTTCTTTCAATAAAGGTGAATCCATGTTGAGCTCACCTATCCAGCAGGGGGCGACAAAGAGTTACTTTGTTGTGTTTTGATTTCCGGTTCCGGGTCGTTCTTCCTTTCCTGTCGGCCATTTGTCGCGAGCGGTGCGTATCTGTTCAGCTCATTTCAAAAACGATTTAAAATTGTTTTAAATCCTCTTATTTCTTTATTTCAATATACCGATTTGCAGCTAACGTCATTTTGTTGCCATATTCGGTCCTTTAAAGTCTCTATTTGTCCTTTTGTGGTCAAAGATTTAGAGTGAACGAGGGCACGCGGTCGTTATGTCCGCGTGCTAAGTTAGATGCTAACCATTTTCTTCGTGACAACGTTTATGAGAAATGTCTTTTTATAGGCGGGATACGTAGTTTATAAACGTGACCCCAGGTTACGTTATCCCGTGCCAACAGCTGAACCTGGTCTCTGATGGGTTTGGTTATATTTGTGTTTTTTTATCAGATTTGAAGGCGACCACCACGAGCTAAAACATGCAGAACGACGCTGGAGAATTTGTGGACCTTTACGTCCCACGTAAATGGTGAGTGTCTAGTTTGATTTGTGGGGATGGAGTTTGAATATTAACATTTTAGTTAACCACCATGTTAATGGGTGCAGTGTATTTTTAATGCAAGCAGAATGTGCATTTACTACTATTGTTTTTGGCCTTTCTTGAATCGAATCACAGAATAAGTGCTCAAGTCACGTGACTCTTGCAGCCATAAACACTTGGAAAGATGAACACTTGTTTTCTAATTTATATAAGCATTATAAGGATGTTCAAATCAAAGGAATCCGTTAGTAGTTGATGTTGACACTTAACAAAAATAGGCCCTGATGATCCACTCTGAAGTTCAGACAACCCCATACCATGATCCTGCTTCCACTATTCTTCACATTGGGAATGTTGCTCAAAACTGTTTTTAAGAAGATAAACTATTAAGGTTATTGATAATTTGTTTTAAATCCTGGTCATTTATATATTTATGTTTAACACAAGTAACTGATTAATTGTGCTGAATGAAAATTCTTGCACAGCACTTTAACAAGTCTTCACTTATCAGAAACAATTTTCACAAAACGGCAACTTTGTTTTATTGAATACTTACTTTTTGCCATTTAAAATTGTTCTTTACACCAGATTTTCTGTATGATCAATGTAAATTTAATTTCTTAACTTTTCTCTTAATCATCATCACCAGCTTCAGCCTCGTAAAGCCAATCCTTTGGGGGATTACAGCTTTCAATGACTTTGTTCTACACTCTGCATGCACTTAGAAATGCTGCTGACAGTTCTCCAGCTAATCTGAAGGCTATGTGAAGTTTGAAAGTGTGAAGTGAAAAAGTTCATTGAAAGTTTTCGTGTTCCATCACCTCATGGTTGAGCTGCTGTTGCTACCATCTTTCACTGACCCAACTAAACATCGACCATTCCATCTCCGTATAAAAAACATCAGCGTTTTATTTTCTTTAGGACTAACTCGCCCTTTCCCGCTCAAAATAATGCATCTTTATTTACATTCATTTTTTTATTTTTCAGCTCTGCAAGCAACAGAATCATTGGAGCCAAAGACCACGCCTCCATCCAGATCAACATTGCTGAGGTATGCCATTAAATGCTGCACTTTTAGTTATTCATTTTAAAACTAATTTTGTTTGCATTAGGAGCTACAAGTACTTTTTTCATATTATCATTGTATTTTTTTAAAGAATTTTTCAGGAAGACTGGCATAATAAAATGTGGAAGAAATAAGGTGCCGTGTATATTTTCCAGATGCCCTGTATGCTAAAATACTTCATTTTAAATGTATTAGCTATAAATTCTATTCTTACCTCAGTCAAATACATTTGATGCTGGCTATTGATCCCTCTGGCTATTGGAGCTGCATCAGTGTTCATCTCTTTCATCTCATGCTTGCCTTTCGGTGATCTTGGTCTCATCCATTGCTTCCATCTTCACAGTAATGGTTTTGTTGTTGCCTGTTAAAATGTGTGTTCTACATCCAGTTTGCACATGACCTGATTAGTTGACTAATCAGAAAAAAATAACTGGTGATTATTTGACTTTTACAGTAATCGTTTGTATCAGCAGATCTGCTCACAGATGACACTTGAAGCAGTGAAGCTTCTTTCTTCAGGAGTTTGTTTCAGTGCAGGTTCTCCCTTAGATGATGTTTCCTTGGGTTTTCACTTCAACCAGCGTTCCGATAAAAAGATCCAACAGTTCTTTGTAAAAACGATTGCAGAGTATTCTCAACGTGTTTTCTTCTTTGTTGTTTTGTCCTACTCTTTGTTTCTGGTTTTATAGTTGTGACGCAAATTTGCAGATTATTGCACATTAATTTTATCCATAAATTTCCCTCTAAGAACTCGGTTTGCGGGTATTCATTTTAATATGGACGATACCTAAAATTCAAGCCCCTGGTTTTAAAAGGTTTATTTTGAACAATGTTTGAAGTGGTTTAGATTGAATATTTAACTGTTTGGGAAATTTTGGTTGAAGGTAAAAATCCCACTTAGTTTGAATTTATGTCCAAATACAAATCTAAGGTGTGCATCTTTGGGGTGTAGGTCCTAAACAAGGAACCATAAAAATGCCACTGATGTTATTCACAAGTTTATCCACCGATTTTGTTACTTATGTTGCAAAGTTTTCTACAAATATTTGTAAAAATGAAGGACTAGTACCAGACACTGTTATGTGTTTACATCAGTGTTAAATCTGTTTGACTTTCTGGTGGATTCATAGACTTCCTGCTTTTTTGTTTGCTTAAGTTGATGCCCCCCAAACTCAGACAGCTCTCTAAACCATCTCACTCACAGGAATTTCTCCTCTCTGGATCACATAAGAGAAGTTTCCCTGCTGTTAATTCATGTTTTCTACATTTCTTTTGTATTAAATAAAACTTGATTGAAAGCTAGCCAGTCTCAGTTTATGAACCAGCTTTAGAACTGCATGTTCGGTTCTCTCTCACCTTTCTGTTTCATTTGATTCTTCACTCACATTTTTTTTTATTAATCTTCTCCTGGAAATACATCATGGTCCTCATCTTCGGTGTTTGAATTAAACAGCTGTTCAGTTTCAGAATCAAACATTCTCTCTCATCGTTGTCTGTCAGTCTCGTAACCCGGTGGCTGTTCAGCAATGATGCCGGTTTTAAAGAAAGCTCAGAAAACAGTTAAACAGAGACCCTCCAAAAGCCATTTACATATTCCGGTGCTGCTCAAAAAATAAAAAAGAAAAGACAAACTTTTCTTAGTGTGCTGGTTGTTTATTGTGGTTTCCAGTTGTCAACTTACTTACCTTGATTTCTTTGTTCTTCAGGTCGACAAAGTGACTGGTCGCTTCAATGGTCAGTTTAAGACCTACGCCATCTGTGGTGCCATCCGCAGAATGGTAAGTGTCTTTACATTGAGTTGTAAAGCTGAGACCACAGGCCAAATGTAGGAATAACAAAAGCAAACAGCTGTCATTGAGGTTCACTGAAAACTACATGAAAATTAATCTGTTGATGAGCAGACGGGAGGTATTTGAGGGAAAGATGATTAAAGACAAAAACAAAACAAAAAGCTCTGTAACCAAACTTGGAGAGTGATGGAAGTCTCTTTGCTTCAGAGACGCTGAGCAGATAAAGCTTGTGATGCAGTTCTGGTTCTGAGCCATTTGGAAGGTCCTGTAGGCTCTTTGAAAGTTTCTGTTACAACATCCAAGACAGTTCAGGTTTATGTGGAAACAGTTTAGATTTTATCTACGTACTTCAGTAAACAGCAGTTGTTCACGCCTCACAGTCATCAGATCATCTACAGCTGCCTCTGATGATCCTTTGCTGACCTGCTTTTGTGATCCTGCAGGGAGAGTCTGACGACTCCATCCTGAGGCTGGCAAAGAATGACACCGTCGTTGCAAAGTAAGAAGCCTGTCAGAACATTTCAAAGTTGACGTAAATGTTTTGACCTACTTGCAGTTAACTTCAATTTTGTCTTGTTTTACAGGAACTTCTAAGTGCAACTCTGGAGTTATGGCAAATTTGTAAAATAAAATTGGAGAAAAACATTTCTTGTTTCTTATTTTCTTACTGGGCTTTTTCCACTCTTGGCTTTTGTTGAGTTCCATTGAGTATTCTTAATTTTTTTTTTTTTATCGATGCAACAGATCGTCTCATTCCATAATTGTACCTCCATGGGCACTGCATCAAAAAAATGTCCACTGTTGAGAGTAACACATTACAAAAATCGTGTTTTCTAAAAGTAAAAGACAAATGTGCTGAGCTGAGAATCTGATGTAAACCAATAACTCTCTTCAATCAAATATTTTCTAGTTCTTTCTCCTGTCCGAACAACTGAGTCCATGTTAGAATTCAAACTTTTTGGACTACAATGTGTGCTGGTTTCATGACGAGCCAAGTTTGTTCCTACGACAAAAGAGATTTTTAGTCTGGAAAACTACTTGGGTTGACAGCATTTAAAATGAGAGAAGATTAAAAAAAAACTACAGCAAAACTGCACTAATGCTCTGTAACTCCAAACTGTTAATAGTGTTTTATTTATTTAGTATTCAACATTCAGTTGAATTTTAACATGCCTTTCTCCCTTAGTGTGATCTGTGCTGTTATGTCTTTTATATTATTTTTAACATCTGTCAGTGGAAAACGGATAAAGACCTGCTGGATGAATTTCATGTCCATTGTCCCAAACAAGTAAATAAAACAGAAATTAAAGTTCTTTTTTTAAAGGTAACAATAACACACAACCCCAGATTTTTTTAAATTTTGATTGTTTCATCAGGGCAAGATTGTTTATTAGAAAAAATCTGTTGCTCAAATGTGGCTCAAGCTCGTCTCCTGAGATAAGTTTGAGCATTTCATCTTTGTATCATTCGCGTCTTAACTCAGAGCTAAGCAAAGATGAGAAAAGACATCACCGAGACAAATGAGCTTGAATGAGATACGCTTTTTGAGCAAGACTTCAGAAATGGGAGAAACAAAAGAGATCTCATAATAGTCTCGCTCTGATCTAAATTGTCTCAACTATTTTAAAGAAGGATTAAAGAGAAAAGGGTGAGACGCTGATGAGACACATCTGAGAAGGATTAGCTCTAAAAGAGATCTCATTTTCATGTCTCTTTCATTTCTCTTGAATGTCTTACCAAAGCCATATATGAGAATGATTTGAGAAACCGTAAAAACAACACAAAATATGTAAATGTTACATTTTATTTGGCATTTGACCAGCACCATCAATACAACATTTGTATTGGGATAATAGCATTAGACTCTTTAAATTTTTTAAACAAAATACAGAAATATAAAACATAAATGAGATACAAAAATAAATTGAATACAAGCTCTGACATTGTTTACTAACCCCCTTGCTGAAAAGATGGTTTTAACAAAATTATTTTTTTAATAATTTAAAAGTACTTTAACCCTTGTGCTCTCTTATGGGGTCAAGATGACCCTACCATTATATTGATGTGTGACCTCTCCCATAACAAATGTGGACAGGATCTTATGTCTGCCACGGACACCAGACAAGATTAAAAATCCTTGGGAAAAAAACAGATGACCCCACTTTTAATGTAAACATGTCCAGGATAGCACACGAGTTAAAACCACCTGGCTTCTTAATGAACTATTTTGGGTAAAACCAGAAATACATTCACAAAATTGTGTCGTATTATACCTGGAGATCTATTTAAAACAGTGTGCAAACTTTTTTTATGTAATTGCATTAAGTACATGAACTGTGGCGTACTCAATCTGGCCGACGTGATAATGAATACTTCCAGATTCTAAACGACAAACACACTGACAGCACTGCTGAGGTACAAGGAAGAATCTCACTTGGCTTTGAAACAACAGAACTTACATGCTTCCAAATCGTAGAACACACTTGGCAGGAACTGTATTAAAACTCATGGTCCACGAAATTTAAAAAAAAAAATAAATAAAGGATGAAAGAGTAACCAGTCCACATACTGTAGATCATAGCAGTGGCCTACTGCTTAGAACCTGCTCTGGCCGTACATTTGCTGACAAACGCTTTCTTGAGCTTGACCTCCACAATTTTCCCCAACCAGGTGGAGTGGCACATCTCAGGACACAAGCTGTAAAACAAGAACATTAAAATCTAGTATGAGTAAAATGACAATAGATGGCATAAGACAAATATAACACTTCAATATGCAAGCAAATTATAGTTTTATTAGATCAGCGGCATAATGCTGCCGTGAGATTTGATTTACATGTCATCTGATGAATCAAAATAATAATTTCTGGCATCTAAAAACAGCCAGAATTCAGTTAAGATGACATATTACAGGTGACCTCTATAGCCGTTAAAATAATTTAAATTCAGCATGTTACGTCTTTGGGCAGTAAAAATCTAACAAATAAGTTAAAATCGGTTTACTTAAAAGATGGGTTAGATCAAGGGTGTCAAACTCAAGGCCTCCATGGCCAGCCTGATGCTGGTCTTCTATAAATCCTGCCTTATCTGCTGCTCATTACCTGGATCAGGTGTGTTTAGCCAATGAGGAGCTGGAAACCATGTAAGACACCAGCCCTTGAGGACTTGAGTTTGACACCCCTGGGCTAGATGCTACTGGACAATAATTCATTTCCAGTGTTAAACTTATATTTTGATAGCAATCATTGCTATACTGTAGCCTGATTGAACATGT
>NC_050518.1:24114310-24130549 GCF_002922805.2 Oryzias melastigma | reverse complement strand
TATGTGGTTTGACTTCATGTCTCATGAATACAAACAAATATGTTTTTTGTTTTTCTGTAGCTCTTCTTGGGACTGATGGGGTCCGCATGCAGTTCCCCCATCCCAACCTGCGCTAAGGAATGCAATCGACCCACAGCATGTCATCATGTACATTTTAAACACGTGTCATTGCCGTTCAAAGATTCTGTTGCACCGTGGACCATGACTGACAGGTAAGAACTGGAAGAAAATGTCAGCAACTTCTGGAATGAAAGAAAGATCATGAAACTGGAAGAGAAATGTCTAAACTTATAAAAGCATTTCCTAAATCCTGTTTCCTTTGTCCTTTTCAGTGATCCTGTGGATGGCAGAAAACCCAAAGTTATCCAGCAGGCTGTGTGTGGCAAATGCATCCAGGAGGACATGATCTCCAAACCAATCTACGTTCAGATTTCAGTCGTTTATGAGTCTCAAAATCCAAATGTCCAAGGATGCTGTCGTTGTAACATGGATGTGGCTGTTGGCTGCACATGTGTGAATAAGCAGCACTAACTTCACTTTGAGGAAAGTTCTTTCTTCATGTAATGTGCTGTAACAATGATTTAACATGTCAATGACATAAGTTTACTCTGTAACATGTTTTACATGACGCTTCATTTCAACATTTGAAAAGTTAGCTTGAAGAAAATCCTTCACTGTGTTCAGACTGAGAACATGACACTTTTATTGACGTGTTTTAATCGTGTGTTTTTATTCTGAGAATATTTCTGTTTAGCAGAGATGTGAGAAAACAGTTTTCCTGCAGTTAAACTTATGACTGTCTTTGACAGAGTTTGTGAATTGAATTATTGTTGCACCTTTTGGATTTTAGCGTCAATAATGTTTAAAGTTAAAGTGAGTGGTGGCCTTGCAGTAACATAAAGAATATGTTTTTACACAGATACAATCAGATACAGATGATCTCATACTTTGTATTAAGTTTTTTTATTTTTTACTTTTGATGAATTTAATGTATTAATAAAAAGACAAAATGTTACACATTTTTGTTTGGTCTGATGTTTTGGTGAAACTTAACCTCACCTGTGTTTGTGGGTTTTTTAAATTTTTTTAAAAATGTTTTTGTTTTTAATCTTTTGTACTTTGCTAAAGAGTGTTTACTGCTGCTAATAGGCTAGCGGCTGGAAGGCTCAGTTGTCTGAGTGTATAAATGGTGTGCAGGAAACCTGGGTTCACAAAGCGCTGTTACAACATAAACAACTAGGTAATTTATCAGATAAATCTTAAAATATGAAAAGTAAATTACCAATTAATTTCCTGTTTTTTGCAGAAACATAAACATTGATGTCTATATGAAGCTTAGCTTAGCTTTGATCCAAATTAATGTTGTTTGTGCAAATCTAAAGCCTGTATATATTGCATAATATTTCCACTAAAAAACACTGGCGTTCTATGGGTTAAAAATAAATGTATAATTCCTCAGTAAGAAAAACATTAGAAATATTCAGTTATAATCAAAGTTAAGGGTGAATGAAACATACCCAATTTTCACCATTAATAAAATGTATTTTAGAAAAATACATTTTAAATAAATTTTTGTCTCATTCATTTCTCAAAAAATAAGTCCTGAGATCGTCCTGAGGGTGTTGTTAGTCCTCCAGCCATTAGGGGCGCTGTGTTAAAAAAAAGCCTGGGTCCTGAGAATGCGGTCCTGAGAACGTTGTTGGGTCTCAGGTTTATATTACTGAAACTGGTGGTAGAGCGACACAAAACAACCAAAGACAAGTTGCCCAGAGGTGGGAAGCAGCCGCTCAGATCAGGTAGTGCTAATCGCCCAGAAAAGACACATTAGGTAGGGCAGGATATGATGTCAAAAATTAAGCATCTTCAACCTGTGTTGCAGTAAATTGGCATAGATTGAAGTACAAGCAAAAATACATCGCCATTCAAGCAACATTGATTCACAAAGACGAAAGATCGGCACTCCAACGCCAGGCTAGGCCTTTAGCAGCTGTGCGTTATGACATTGCATTACAGCACAGCCTGAGGGAGCAAAAAGAGTTCTTCAATGCATTGAAAACTAGTGAAAAGGGCACGGAGAGGGGAGATATGTGGGTTTCCATGACACCCAGCTCTGCTTATCGCACTTTCAGTGGATTTGTCTTGATGATATGGCCAGGGAGAATGTCCTTGGCCAGGGACAGTCCAATTAGGGAAGATTGTTTAGGCACAAGCAGCCTGTTTCTGTCTGCCTGCTGAAAGTCTGCAGGTACTGCTTAGTGTCAAAGTAGTCACTAATCCAGGTCAATTTTCATTGTTCCCTCCATGTCGAACAGTAACCCATTCCAAGGTGGTTTTCCTCTTCCCAAAGGAGAGTTTGATAGGACACGCGGGCAAACGGAGCATCGATCTTGGCCTCCAGTCCATTTAGTTTTTCAGTCAGAGTCTGTGCGGCTCTTAGTGTCCCATCCCAAAGCACTCCCAGCTGGCCTTGTGCTGTGAGCTGCTTTGCCAGGTTCCAATACTTTCAACTGTGCATCATTAATTAAGTGAATTAAGTGAACCCATTTACTAATCGGCTGTTGTATAGGTTCACTTGAGATTGAGAATTTTCTATTTTTTAAAAAATTAAAGGATTTTAAGTTGGCCTTGTGATAGGTATATTTACAAATTTATGGCTGAGATGCACAAACAACGGTAAAACAAATAGTCTTTTTTTATTTTTACAGGGTGTATTTTATTTTGAAAGCAGCTAATGTGAACCTTCTGGTCATTACCCAGAGCTCATGACCATAGGTGAGCACTGGAATGAAGATGGACTGGTAAATTGGTGTCTGACTAAACTCTCAATGAAGCCAACAAGACATCATCATCTGCAAAGAGTAGAGATGAAATCCTGTGGTCCCCAACCCAGATCCCCTCCACGTCTTGGCCTCGCCTAGAAACTCTGTCCATAAAAACAGAACCAGTGATAAACGGCCATCCTGCCAGAGTCCAACATGCATCAGGAATAAGTCTGACTTACTGACAGCTATGTGGAACAGGGTCCTACTTTTTTAATTAATTGAGAAAATTAATGTATAGCTTCCATAGTGGTGCAGTGGTTAGTGCTTTAGTCTCACAGCGTATTTACTATCTTGTTTCTTATTTTTTTTTGCACTTATCTTGTCTTTGTGTGTTTTTGGTGTTCAGTACTTTGTTTTAGCTGCCTGCTTTTCCAAAGTGCTATATAAATGAAGCTGAGTTGAATTGAGCGATTACTCCAAGTTGTCTTTAGGGGTGACTGAGTGTGTTTGGATTTGTGATTGTGTGGCGCTACGACAGACTAGTAATCTGTCCAGAGTTAAAGCTGGTTAAATAAATGGATGATAAAAATATTCCAAGCAAAGAAGTAACTTCAAATTTTCCATATTGTTAAAAGACATTTGTTTCATTTAGATTGAATTAATTTTTATAGTGTAATTTATATTTTTTTTCTTTTAAAATATACAGTAGATATATATTATTTGTTGGATTAAAAAAATCAAATTCAGATGAGGATGAGCTTCTCCAAAAACATCAAATGAAGAACAAAGGAGTAACATTGTCTTTTTATTAATATTATTTAAAAGTACAAAACAAAATATTTACAGCACAATAATAAAGGATCTGCATCCGATAAAATATGTGAAAATAAAAATCTATATATTAGAGTAAAAAGTGCAGGTGCAACAATAATTCAGTTCACAAACTCTGTCAAAGACAGTCAAAAGTTTAACTGCAGGAAAACTGTTTTCTCACATCTCTGCTAGACAGAAATATTCTCAGAATAAAAACATACGATTAAAACACGTCAATAAAAGTGTCATGTTCTCAGTCTGAACACAGTGAAGGATTTTCTTCAAGCTAACTTTTCAAATGTTGAAATGAAGCGTCATGTAAAACATGTTACAGAGTAAACTTATGTCATTGACATGTTAAATCATTGTTACAGCACATTACATGAAGAAAGAACTTTCCTCAAAGTGAAGTTAGTGCTGCTTATTCACACATGTGCAGCCAACAGCCACATCCATGTTACAACGGCAGCATCCTTGGACATTTGGATTTTGAGACTCATAAATGACTGAAATCTGAACGTAGATTGGTTTGGAGATCATGTCCTCCTGGATGCATTTGCCACACACAGCCTGCGGGATAACTTTGGGTTTTCTGCCATCCACAGGATCACTGAAAAGGACAAAGGAAACAGGATTTAGGAAATGCTTTTATAAGTTTTGGCATTTCTCTTCCAGTTTCATGATCTTTCTTTAATTTCAGAAGTTGCTGACATTTTCTTCCAGCTCTTACCAGTCAGCCATGGTCCACGGTGCAATAGAATCTTTGAACGGCAATGACACGTGTTTAAAATGCGTATAATGGCATGCTGTGGTATTTGTGCAGCCCTTAGCGCAGGTTGGGATGGGGGAAGTGTATGCGGACCCCATCAGTCCCAAGAAGAGCTACAGAAAAACAAAAAACATATTTGTTTGTATTCATGAGACATGAAGTCAAACCACATAATAGCCACACTGCTGTGTGTTGACTGATCCTAAACAATAGAAGTGACTGATTACTTACCAATAGGCCGGTGCAGTGCATGCTGGAGATGTGGAGGAGCAGCAGATGTCCTGAGAGCCGGTTGAATCAGAGCAGTGTTGCCTCTGTTCTCTGTCCCTGATCCTGTCTGTCTGACTCCATGCTCACCTGAGCCTTTTATCCCTGCAGAGTCGGGATCATTTGGGAGAATTTGCATAGCTGGAAAGTGGCAGAGGCGTAACAGGTACTTGTGGAACTGCAGCTCAGCCTACTTTCCATGTAAAACAGAGACTCCGTCCCTTTTTTGTCTGATCTGTGATGTGTATCCTATTTCAGTGTTCACAAGATTGACATCCCTTTATTACAGTAAAATGACAGAACCATCAGAAAAACGAAATATAAAGCTGCACGAGAAAGATTTTTATGGACAAAAGTGTAGCTTTAGTTCTGGATTACATAAAGTCTTACTGGATTAATTAGACAGAAAGGAACATAAAATCACAGGAAAGAGTGAAGAATTGAAAAATTGTTTTATCTAAAATGTAGTTTTGCTACATTTTTATTGAATTTCTAATGAAGTACTGTTTACAAAAATGCAAATATAAAGAAGTTTCAGGTCCAACAGAAGCACAATAACTGTATTTCAAACAGGTTTCACCATGGATCTGCCTGATCTGGCTTGCATCACTGTAGGAGGCGGGGCCGGGGATTCCTCTACTCCAACATCAGTGGGAGATTCCTCCGAACCCGGCGAGGGAAGCCCACGTCAACGCCCACGCAGAGGAAAGCCTGCAGAGTGTCAACACTCCGTCACATTCCAGCTGCCCTCTGTTTACTGCAGCTCTGCTTTGATTACAGATCACGGTTTTGCATTTACTGAAGGTCAACATGATGTTATGAAACACAGACAAGTTAAAGACATTTGTTCAATTATGTCTTTGTCTGGGTGTTTCTGACACTCTCACCTTTACAGTCTTTGAATTTTCATTGAGACCACACAGTCTCTGTATTTTGACTGATAGACTGATGGTCTCAGAGAAAACTGATGAGTTGAAGCAGACACTACTCTGCTGCACCTCCTGAGTCTTCTATATTAGGCGTGTTTACATTAAAAATGGGGTCATCTGAACCCAATAAGACAGCGTCCTGAACTTTTTTTTCAAGGATTTTTTATCTTCACTGGTGTCCATGGCAATCAAAAAATACTGTCTACCTTTGTCATGGGGTGGATCACACATCAATCTGGGTGTGGGGTCATCTGGACCCCATAAACATCACCAGC
The DNA here is from genome assembly GCF_002922805.2 of Oryzias melastigma. Taxonomy (NCBI): domain Eukaryota; kingdom Metazoa; phylum Chordata; class Actinopteri; order Beloniformes; family Adrianichthyidae; genus Oryzias; species Oryzias melastigma. Next base: position 24,124,734 of record NC_050518.1, on the reverse strand, counting down.
ATAGGACAGCTGGTCCTCATTATCATCAATACCTGTCGGTCTACAGGTGTGGTACCTACAAGTTTCAAACATGCTGTTGTTAAACCTTTGATTAAAAGGCCAAACCTTGACAAGTGACTTAGCTAACTTTAGGGGCGTCCGTGATGTGGTCGATTCCCGATCGGAAGACTGCGGGTTTGATTCCTGACTTGCTCACCCATCTGTCGACGCGCCCCTGGGCAAGAGCCTACCTTGCCTCTGGTGGAAGGTTGGTGACAGTGTGTGAATGGGACTGTGACTACAAAGTGCTTTGAGCCTTCAAGGAAGGTAGAAAAGCCCTGTACAAGTATACAACCTTTACCATTTAGGTTGTCCTCTCTCAAAACGTTTGGAGAAAGTGGTTTCCCTACAGTTGAACTCCTTCCTTGATGAGAACCATGTCCTGGAGAGGTTCCAGTTCACTTTTAAAACCATGCACAGCACAGAATCGACGCTGCTGAGGGTTTTTAATGACATCTTCCGAGCAACTGACGATGGGAACTACGTTGTCTTATTTTTGCTTGTCCGCAGCATTCGATACTGAGAACCACACGGTCTTACTGTCCAGGTTGAAAGGTTATGTTGGAATTTGTGGTACTGTGTGTGTGTGAGCATGACTGGCAGCTCTGGCTTCATCGAAACATAAAAAAAAAGCAAAATCTCCTAACAAGTTTGAAATATTCATGCCTGTATGTATATGAAGATGTTCATTCAGTCAGCAATGTATTTTTTAGGTCAACCAAGCACTAGCATTAGCCGTCCTCTGGGAAATTCCATTAAACGTTAAGCTTGCGGGCTTTAGCTTTATGTGTTAAATCAACTTGTATCTTTTTTGAATCGATTACTGATATTCAAATCGATAAATCAATTTTTTCAACCCAGCCCTAGTCAGCAGGCTTCTAAGAGTGTTAGTTTATACTTCAGAGTCTTTCTATAGAAAATAAATAGCATATATGAATGGAGGAGTATGAAGAATAAAAAAAAACGAATGGAAAGAATGAACTGGCATGTTGAGTTTTGTTTATCTGCCTTTTCAGTGACACACAATGATGCTATTTAAATCTGTGCAACTAAAAAACAACTGTTGCTTACTTACACAGCAGCAAAAGTGTTTGTTGTGGTTTCACCTAAAGGATACTGTAGATCTTAACTGTTTCCTAAACAACGTGGGGGAACAAAAATGCAAACAAGAGTGAATTAAATATGCCAAAGGGTACAGGATTACATCTCAATTGATAGAAATCTGGTCTCACTCAGTGTGTGGGTGGTACCACGATGTAGCGTTTTGAGGCATGGGCGGTTTCCGGGGGCGCCAGCAAAGCGCTTGGAGAAATAAAAACAAAAAAGAAAGAGGTGCCACCCTTTGTTTTTGCATTATCTGGTATATCACGGTGCTTTGAACAGCCCGAAACCATAGAGATATATTATCATCACTGGAATAAGTCAGACATCCCCCACAGAACATACCTTACCTCCTGCTCTCGCAAAATAAGGCCATATCCGGTCCAGCCATTTCAAACCCATCGACAGTAATTCATCCTAGTCACGTTTTTGGGGCAACAAAACACAGTTTCTTATATGTATAAGTTAGAGGTCTGCAACCTGTGACTCTTTTATTTCTTTATTGTGGCTCTGTAGTTCTAAAGAAAAATGATAATAATTAAAAATAAATGATGGATCAGTTATTTCTGTTTAGATTTTTAATATGTCAAATCACAGAGCAAAATTATGTCATAGAAATTCTGTAAAAATCTTCTTTAAATTTGTGTTTTTATCCTAATGATAAAAAGCATCATGTTTGACTGTCTTGCATTTTATTTTGAAACTCTTCTGCAGAAGCAGGATCTTAATTTGAGTTTATACTTTGAAGGGAACCTTTGTGCGACTGTCAATAGTAAAGAAATAAAAATAGTTATAGAAACATATTGATGCTGATGAAATGCAATATTGTAATATTTAAAATCTACATTTTTAAATGATTTTTAATCATCACAAAAAAATAAATATTGTGTTTTTTTCTAAACGATAACGTGGGAAATTCCAGCTCTCGTTGGATTTTAAACTGTAAGAAACTGGACCAAATGGCTCTTTTAGTGTTAAAGATTGCCGACCCCTGGTATAGGTAGAACTGTGTTGTTTATATTTTTGTTTTTTTTCACAGTATTTTTATTTACACATTAGATTTTTATATACATTTTTATGCATTAATGTCTTAAGTCTATTATAATGAACGTGTCATGATTGAAATATTACTAAAAACACAATTTGATGTGCATCTCGATACATGGTCCACGATTCCGATACTTTTACCAAAAATGCTAAAATCTAGATATTTCTCATTCATATGGTATTTAAGGCTATAAATAATAATGCATGGCATGTGACAGAGAAATGTATTCAGGTATTGGCCTGGAAGAAGCAAGCTTATGATTGGACATCTTTTTGTTTGCATCGCATGAGCATAATAGAACAAATAAGGTAGAAAGAAAAACAGAAAGAGAAACTGCAGTTTGCTGAAAATTGAATATTTAGGTCTTTATCGGTTACATTTTTTTACCAACATAATCTTGTTCATATCTGTGGTTTCTTGATCAATTTTTACATCCCTAACCGATACTGCTGTTCCTTCCACTGTCTAATACATTTTTTGATTTGTATCTAATATCATTTAATAAGTATTAGAGATAATATGTAGACAAACAATCTTATAAAACTTATGTAGTTAATGCTACTGGACCTATAGTGTAGATAAATAAAATTAAATGATGGTTGTGTTGACAACTGTTTATGTAAATGTGGATGTATTTTTGTGTAATTGTCCTTAATATTTATGCAAAAGATAATTTTCATTTTCCTAGTTTGATATATTTGATTAAATTTTGTTGATTTAGCAATAGGGGCTGATAATATATGTTTTCCTCTTTCTACTCCTTTTCATTTATTAACTGTTTTATGTTAATTTAGTATTATTTTTGATGTTACGTATTGTTACTAAAGAAAATAAAATAAAAATATAATTTTCATCCCTACTAAAAATGTATTAGTATTTTAGTAGTTATTAGTATTTTGTATTTGCTACAGAAAGAAGTTGTTTCTGTTAAATATTCCCATTAATGCTTCTTCGTTATGCTAGATAAGCTTATACTCTGACAAAGTTTAAGTTCGTCTTCTGTGCTATTTTGAATTTATTTCCCACAGGGAGAAAAACATTAAGTTGATATTTTACGTAGTTTAAAACGTATCATTTGTGATTTCACATTTGCTTTTCCTGCTTTTGTTTTTGAAAACTACCTTGAATGAACTGTAATGTAAAAAAAACTCCTCTACAGTTCCAGTTTAGTTCAGTAAATTGTTTTCTCACTATGTCTGAAGAGAAAACGCATGGAATCAAATCCAGTTCAGCTTAAAGTGAAAGAAAGAACAGATTGAAAACTTAAAAAATAGACATTGCAACCTATTTTTTAAAATTTTGAAAACTGAAAAAAAAGAAAATTCAAAACAGCAGCTGTTACTAATGGAGATTTTTTTCAATTGGTAATTTTTACATTTATAGTTTTTTTATTTCAAGTTTTCAGTATTTTTCACATTTTCAAGATTTATTTCAAATTTTCCTTTTTTTATTTTATTTTATTCAAATTTTCAAAACATTTTTTTTCCAAATTTACAATGTCTTGTTTTCAAATTTTCAAAAAATATTTTTAGTTATGTCTATTTTTCAAGTTTTCAATCTGTTTTTTGGTAACTTTATGCTGACCCCGATTTGACCCCATAAGGGCGGCTGAATGGAAAACTGTGTCATCAGCATAGAGGCGAAGGGGCGACTCTTCTACAGAAGTTAAAGTTGATCAAGAGTCAGTTGAGGTGGGTGGACACTTTCTGTGACAAAGTTGCTAAAAAATGTCCTCCACCCAAAATTCTAATGGATGCTCAATTTCCTGTATATGTCAACAAAGAAAGAGTTACGACAGGAGTAAAGTATTAACAGTTTTATTTTCCTTTTAATGAAGGTGATCAAGCACAGAAAAAGCCATTCACAACACAAGAACAGACAGCGTCATAATACAGACATGACAGATGGTGGCTCTTCACCCTCATGTCACAGAAGGGAAACAAGCGAAAAAAATGATTGAATTTGTCATTTTAGTGATAAAAGCTACAAAAAAACTAGCTATGTTCAAATTCTCTTTAGAACATACAGATTTATAATACACAAAGTCTAAAACTTTTCTTTTTTAAATTTTTTACAAATTCCTCACCTTTATGGTCCCCCCACCCTCTGTGAAGCTACAAAGATGAACAAAAATGCAGGACTGTACAGACATATGTCACTGAGGCTTCACGATACCAGCAGAGAACAGGATCCTGGTTTCAAATCTTCACGAACAGATGTGAAGCTTTGGTGGGGAGGGGCCTAATTTGATCTCACCTGGCAAACCATCAAAGTCAACCTGTTTATTATTTTCTGCTGCACTTCCTGCAGCTCTTTCAAATTAAAAGCCTGGAGTTCTGCTATAGAGAATGTCCCGATTTTCAAAAGAGCTTTTGATAAATCACTTTAGGGTTGGTGTGCTATGTGTGGGTGTGAATGGCAGGGGGAGTCATACATTCTCTGGTTCATTTTCACTCAACAAAATGAAAAATAATAGTGTAGGGTGTACATGACCTCAACATGACACCCTTCTCATCCTTACAATGCCTTCAAAAAAATTCTTTCAAGGACATTTTGCTTTCTCTGAATCTTCGTGTAGATCTTAGCAGCGGTCTGATTCATTTCTTTGAGAAAGCTGCTTCACATATCCAGCTCCAGTCTGTGTCCGGTAGATGAATCCAAACGTTCATCTCAACTCTGAGGAATGTCGGATCTGCTGTAACAACAGAATTAGGCTCATTTGAACGCTCTTATTTTGACGACTCAACTCTGATTTGTTTTTTTTTTCAACCTTTTTGTTTGCAAAGTTTTTGGTTTTTATTAGAAATCTTAGAAAAGTGTGTTTGTAACAAGCTGCCTGGGGGTCTACGCCCTGTAGATAGCTCGTACCGCCCCGCACCGTGCTGCGCCAAGCCGCGCCACGCTCTGTTTGGTTGTCCTAGCAGGCCGCACGTCGAGAAAAAAATAAACCCAGAGAGCCTCAGTTTCTTAAAAGTTAATTCTTTCTTCTTTATTTTACATAAGTGAGGGGAAACAGAAAGGAGAAAATGCGAATGATTGAAGGAAAAGTAAAAAATAATAATAAACAAACTAATCCAAACTGTTTGAGTGACTCACAAAACAACAGAAGTGAATCAGGTTTGATGACATTGTTTTGTCTTAAAAAACTCCAAATGCAGCTTTAAGCTGTGAAGAAACTAACTTTGACTTTATGACTGATCGAACATTGTGTTCCTTACTTTAAAAAGTGCTTTAAAATAAGCCAATCCTATTAAATCAGTTTGAAAATAGTATAAATAATTACATATTAATAGAGGTAGAAGTTTTACTTCCATTTGTGTTTTCTGACATTCATGTTAGTGCCTTTGACTTTACTTCATTTGCTGTTTACTTTAATGTTTCACTTTTTAAAATATTTTTAAGGTTGAAATAAAGTATGTATAAATAAACTGTAGAGCTCTGAGGAGACTCCATACGGATCCCCTGGGGTTTTGCCCCTTTTTTAAAGTGCTGGGAACCTGGGACCACCACCAGCTCAGTTTGTTTAGTTGTGTCAAATACAAATTTGGAAAGTGAGGGGTGTACCTTTAAGAGTCGAATGCAGCTCGGTTGCACCTCAATGGAAAAATAATTGGATTAATGAGAGAGATTACAATTAAAAAAGGGAAAATGCGAAAGAAAATAATAGAAGATAAAAGATCTGCTTATGGTTCTGATTCTCTTTAACTCCAATCTTTTCTACCACATTTTTCTCTGTTGCGTTTATGACACTTAGAATCATTTTATTTTGAAAGTCAATTCAATGGGAGAAGACAGCACTCCACTTTTAAACTGTACTGAGAATTCTTCATCATTTTTTTTCTTAATGAATTTTGAGTTTACTGTTGTCAATATGTCTTTAAAAAACAGATAAAAACAAACAAAACACTTAAGTGGCCATAAGGACTTTTAGCAGGAAACACTAAACTTTGAGCGACCAATGACAGACTTTCTTAGACACGATTGCACAGAAGGAAATGAAAAGAGACGAAACACAAACTCCTATGTCGTTCTGAAAAAGGTAGAGTTCCTCCTACAGCCTGAGTGAGCGGTGACGGTTTGTTCACGCCGTAAACGTGGCCCAGAATGGAAGCTGGTCTAGTTATGGGGTTTTCCAGTTGAAGCGTTTTGTCCAACAGTGGCAGGGATAGGCTCCAGCAACCCTGTGAGGGCAGAAAGGACTAAAGGGATTTAGAAAAAGGGACGAATGTGGAAATTGAACTTTAAGTGTAGTTTTACTGCAGTGAATCTATTCACGAGTTCTGATTCAATTTTTTCAATTCAAAACCAATTTGTATTTGGTTATAATACATTTTTGACGAAGCTAGTAGTGTAAATTAATTTAAGGAGGCCATTTGTAAAATAAAAAAGATTATATTGGATTTTTAAAGAAAAGATTGATTTGATATTACATTGTTTTGAAGCCAATCCCATTGAAAACTTTGTTACACACTAATGGATCGAAGATCTGTCAAGTTCAACCACAACAAGTTGCATGTTTGTGTTGTGCAGGATCAGTTTGCTTATGCAAATCAACCAGTAAAATGCCACAGAGACACACTGAGGTGTCTGTCCGCCGTCAGGCTGGTCAGGAGCTTCTCTGAGCTCAGCAGCTTCATTTACCAGAGGAAAAAACAAAAACAGGCTGGTTGTCCTGTTGTACAAGTTCAAAGTTGTTAAAAATGTGAAAAATCTTCCAGCAGAAACCCTGACTTAACTGTTTGGTTTGTTGTGTCTAAGAGCTGGATGTTTGCAGCTGATAAAACATTCCTCGACTTACATTTATAGCTGCTCTTTAGTGTCCTTGTAGTTTATACTGGCTGGTGGCAGCAGTTTTAAGACAATAATGATGATTTTTCATATTTATCATAGCCTTTGTAACAATTTTTTTCCCAATGTTTTCACACATGTATGTGTGTCGCTGAAAGGTCAATTAACTTTTGAAATGTATTTCCAAATAAAGACCTTTTAGAAACTGCGCTGTAAGCCAAAATTCGCATTTTCGCCTTTTTGTTTGAAGCCCAGGGAACGTTTGCCTGGAAGGAGCCAGCAGTGGTTTGAGTTCTGCCGGGTTTGAGGAGCAGTCCGTTGGTCGTGTCTGGAGCTGCTGCCGGCGTTTGGAGCACAAGGGGGCGACTTTGGGCTTTCCTCGTCGTGGCCTGATGAATAATCTAATGTGGAGTCCACCTCAGTTAGGTAGTCTGCAAGACATACAAAGTAGAGGTTTCAAGAACTGCAACCAAAATCAACATTTAAGTTTATTACAAAATAATAAAAAAAATCAATTTCCAGACTAAAACAGGATAAAACGTGAAGAAAAACAGCAACATTGATTCAAATATGTGACACGTTGGTTTTCCTCAATGTAAAACATCTAAAATGTTTACACAATTAGTCATTTCAAAACAGTATTTGCAGTAAAATGTTTCCAATATGCTGGTTGGGAAATATGGAAATGGGTTTTCTGTCCTAAACCTCATGTCACCAACCAACTCCTTTCCCATATGCTTACAGCTGGTTTGAAAACAAAAGCTATTTTTTTTAGCTGATTCATATACAGTCGGGATCAAAGGTTTGGGCACCCCAGGGAAAATGTATCATTATTGTGCATAAAATAGCCAAAGAAAAATGGAAAATACATATGAGGCATTCTTTTAATGTGAAAAAACTGTTTTTTTCCCATCATATAACCCTTTCAAAATAAAATAAAACAAAATAAGGGCGTGAGCAAAAGTTTGGGCACCAAGCAGAATTTATAATATGCCCCCCCCATTTTAAAAGCCTGACAGTGTCATGGATCGCTCATATTTGCAAAGACGAGTGATTTCGAAGATTTGAAAAAGCTGATTGAGTATCTAACAATATGATTGTTAACAGAAATCCAGAGGTTGACCCATCTGTACCATATTTTTCGCACTTGACATGCACTTAAAAGCCTAAATTTAAAAACAAAACAATGCCTATTAATATCTTACAATGGAGGATTTAGAGAGGTCTTGGCGCTATGTCAAAATGTCAGCCTGTCTGTCTGTTACAAATAGGGTTGGGTAGTTTTGTGACGATGCTAACACAGCTAGCGTGTATTGGTGTCTGTTGTTTTTTTTTTATTAACAAAGTTGGTATAGTCACTGTAACATTTGTCTTAGTGGTATTAGTCTGTTTTTTTTCGTGTGTTGCAAACAAGGTTGGAAGTTACAGGATTTGTGATTATGCGTTTCTATAAAATGTCACTGAATTCTCAAAAAAGAAAATCAAATCAATACAAACTTTTCACGTCTATTTGTGACTCCGATTTGTTTTGATGATGAAAATGTGGATGTTATTAAAGAATGATCAATAAAAAATGAAATTTAAACAATTTTCTTTTTTTTTGCAAAAATTGTTAGACCGCAATGCATTGTGGTCTATATTCGTGTAGTGAGTATTGACGCAAGCTAGTAGGAAATTTCTAGTGTACTCGATTTTGGAATAGTAGATTCGGACGGCATTATAAAATGGTGAACACACAATATAGTGAGTAGGGAAGGAATTTGGACATTGGAGGGATTGGAGGGATTAATGTAGGGACAGGGAGAAGCAATTCTGATTCAGCCTTACTACTAACCCAGGAAATAAACTCTAACCGGCTGACAGAATTATCTCTGACTCTTTAGTCTCCATTAATGCACCTTATAGTTCAGTGCACCTTATAAGTGACATAGGAACAAAACTAGACCCCCTAGTAAATGGTATGTCGTATAATCTGGTGTGGAAAATGCAGAGGAGACGTTAAACTGCAGAATACCTTAAATGTTTCTCAAAGTCTGGCGAAATCTCTGTGCATCAGGGACAAATGTTTCAAATCTATGTTTTTAATTTAGCAGATACTGGATAATGTTTGTGAATATGCTAATTATGAACTTTTCAAGTTTCACTCTATGACGATAAAGTTCAATTGTTTATTTTTCTTCTTGTGTATTTCTTTTTTAATGTTTATCTCTGTGAATAGCCTCCACAATTGGTAGCTTAGGTATCACTGGTATTTGTTTACACCCCCTGCTTGGAGACAGATTGGTTTTTGAGGAGGCGTACCAGAAACTTGTCAGTAAGCTGTGCTGTGGTTTCAGCTGAGTGACCCTCATGGTTCCCAGGACGGACCTGAAGCCTTGGTTTGCATATGTTTTGTGTTTGCCATTGCGAGCGGCTTCAGTTGATCTTTCCATCCACGCTGTAAACTCAGTGATGAAGTCCTTGTACCGTGATGCTCATTTACAAATGACAACAGTTTGGGTCGTTGACCTATTCTCTGGTTTCATGGTGACTCAACCATTGGGGATTCAAAGACCACATTTGTTGGAGTGCAGCTGAGTCATGGTCGGCGTTGTGGCCAGTTGTGCTTGATTTGCAGATTCCATGCGGTCGGAGAGTGACACTGACCATTGTTTCTACAATCTCAGTGGGTGTCAAATTTTTAACATACCGTAACTTTTCAACGGTTTACACAATCAACGTCATTCCAGTAGATTCTGAAGGAGAAAAGCGGCGCTTTTCTCCTTCAGAATCTACTGGAATTACATTGATCGTGTTAAGAATTTAAAAAGTACAGTAAATCAAAGAACATAAACACTGGTGAAGGGTTAAAACATACTTCAAGCTGAATTTTTATCCAACTAAATGTCTCTATTCGACAAAATCCGACAACCCTCTCCCCACACCACTTTAATGAGTTCCTTACTTTTTTTTTTTTCAGAAAGTGACTATTTGCACTTAATTTTCTCAACACATGCAGCCAGAGCTGTAAGGGGTTCCATTAGTGCCAAAAATATTATTTTTTCATCCACTGGCTATGTCTTTGGTCCGTTGTCTATGTCAGGGGTCGACAACCTTTAATAGTAAAAGAGCTATTTGGTCCAGTTTCTTACATATGAAAATCTAGTCCCACGTTATCGTTTAGAAAAATACACAATATTTGTGTTTTAAATCATTTAAAAATCTAGATTTAAAATATTACAATATTGAATCACAACAGTCTCTATATGTTACTATTATTTCTTTTACTTTTGATAGCAGCACACACACAAGTTCCTTTCAAATTAAAATACACCAATTAAGATCCTGCTGCTGCAGCAGGGTAATTTCAAAATAAAATGGAAGACAGTCAAACTTAATGCTTTTTATCAATAGGAATTTGGTGCACCACCATTATTTTTCTCATTTCACTTTAAAATATAAACAACAT
>NC_050518.1:24112211-24114272 GCF_002922805.2 Oryzias melastigma | reverse complement strand
TGTTTTTTTAGGATGCGAGGCACAAAACACAAAATTCTTGATCATTTTTATTGTTTTAAAATGCATTTGTTTAAAACTTTAACCACTTTTGAGTAATTTACCAAAATATAAGAATAGTGGAGACTTTTATTTAACTAACGTGACAATAAAACAAAAATTCTACAGAATTTCTATGACATAATTTTGCTCTGTGGTTTGACATATTAAAATTCTAAACAGTAATGCCAAAACTGAAATAACTGATCAATCATTTATTTGAATCATTAGCATTTTTCTTTAGAACTACAGAGCCACAATAAAGGGATAAAACAGGCACATGAGGCTGAACAAGTTTATTGAACATCTGTTCATGTCTACTAAGCAATATCATCCGCATGTTCCACGCTTCTTTGATGATAGTTTTTATTTGCTTTGTGATGTTCCAGCTGGTTTTATGTTTAAAACTTTGCATTTGCTTTTTGTTGTTGGATCTGGTCGTCAGAAAAGTCCTTAGCAACAGTTGCTAGCATCGTTAGCTCCTGTCGTTTAACAGGACACGCAGAGGATTTTGCTTAGTAATACATAGACATGAACAAATGTTCAATAAACTTGTTCAGTAGACATAGACAATGGACCAAATATATAGAGAGTGGACGCAAACACCTATTTTTGGCACAAATGGAACCCCGTACAGCCCAGACTCACCCAGACTCTGCCTTCAGTAAGATAAACTGAGTTTGAGACCCATGATCTAAACCTTTGGAAATGGTTTGTGTGCAACAAGCTGACAAAAAAACTCTTGACATTTCAAAGTCTGATGAGTGAAAACTGACCTCTGCACTCTGCCTCTGCATTTTATGCACAGAGCAGGACGACGGATCTTCTTCTCCCGATCCTTCGCGTTCCGACTCGCGCTCCCGTTTTCCTGTGATTCCCCCCCTAGTGTGCAGGAACGCTCCTAAAGGTGTAGATGGCGAAAAAAAAACAATTATTTACCATAAAAGCTTCACAGGTTTAGAAAGGGTTCTAAAAATTATCAACTAGCTAGTGCTGCCCCCTTGAGGTTAAAACAGTTAACTACACGTTAGCAGCATTGGGTTTTCTGCTCACCTGGGTGCTGAGGCACAGCAAACTCGTGGTAGAGTCGGCTGCTGGTGATGGTCTGGCTGGTGTCTGGCACTGAGTGGTATCCTGCAGCACGGAAATTGATTTTATCAACCCAGCTCTACAAAAACAGTTGATGTCACTGACAGCAGAATTACTTGATTGATTCATTAAGTTTGTGACCTGCTGCTGCCTCAGCAGAGCTAAAAAACATGATCAAAGCCTGTCCACAGCCTGAGTCTAATCTGTTGGACCTGTTGCCCTCAGGCAGGCGCGACAGGTGGACCAAGACAAAAACAGATTTAAAAATAGCTTCTCTCTGAGGGCAATAAATATCTTTAAGTCCAAGGTGTGCTGATAACACAACACTGTGTGTTCATTTTGTTCATTTACCTTTGTATATGTGTATGTACGTGCATTTGTATATTTGTTTATTAATCTTTCACATTTTTTTTAGCTTTATTTAACTTTTAATTAGAATAACAATAAATACATGTATACATTTTTATTTATCACTGTATTCACATACTGCTGGTACACAACCTGAAGCTATATTTTTTTTGCAGTGATTTGTCTCTCCTCTCATTACATGTGGACAGTGACACTAAAGACACTCTTGATTCTGGACGGGTGTAAAGAAGCAGTCAGGAATCAGTGTGAGGTGATGTTTTACCATGCTGCGGCTGACTCTGCTGCAGCGGCTGTAGTCGTCGTTGTTGACCAACACTATTGGGTCCATTGTGTTCTTCACTGTCAAAGTTGAGGAGGATGCTTCCGTTGCCATTACCTGTTGCAACCGGGCTTCCTGACACTCCAGGCACTGAAAAAACAGAACCGGCCACACCAGGTATCAGCATGGGTTTAATAGAAATACAGTTGGCTGAAGTGAAAACGTGTTCTTTAGAACTAAGACCTGACTTACAATGTGAGTTATTGTTGTTGTTGTTGTTGGTCCCTGGCTGCTGCTCTCCAGGAGAG
>NC_050518.1:24108572-24111706 GCF_002922805.2 Oryzias melastigma | reverse complement strand
CGAAAACGTGTTCTTTAGGACTAAGACGTGACTTACAATGTGAGTTATTGTTGTTGTTGTTGTTGTTGGTCCCTGGCTGCTGCTCTCCGGGAGAGTAGCTCATCATTCCTCCATTGCCATTCCCATTGGTGGAAGGGACTGACGCCAAAAGTCCTGGGGAGCAGAAATAAGAGTTTTACTTTTATGAACTTGAGTACATTTGCTAGATATAAATTTTATGTCACAGCAAAACTTAAATGACTGTAAAATATGACTTTTTTACTTTTAACATGAGACTTCCATATCTATGTTTGCTATTCACTGTAACTTGTGCTACTGTACATTGACTCAGAGTTCATTGATAGCACCTTGTAATATAAAAACAAAAAAACTACATTGGAATAACAATAAACTGGTGTTGCTCCATCGTTGCACTAACACTGACCTTTGCAAGATCACATGAAGAAGCAAAAAAGAGACCAGGTGCTCTATTGTGGTTCACCTTTTGCTATTTCATAGATTTCTTTCAGTGGAATTTTGCCTGCTTTTTTTTTAGTGTCCCGCGTTCTGCGTACTGATTGGTTGTTGAACTTGTCAATCAATATCCTCTGTGACCTGTTCAAAATGTGCTTAGCTTGCTACATTTACATAAATATTCATTTGCAAGCAGATCTTTGTTTTCTTTCTATAAATCTGGACTTATTTTTCTATGAGGGTTTGAACTTTGAGAGTTTAAACAAGAGAAAAAGAGTGAACATGTTCATGTTTGTCTGAAAAAAAGTCTATAAAGTTAGTAGTGAGGAGTTTTACAGCCTTGAAACACCTATTTTCCAACTTATTATTCTTAGAACTCTAAAGATCAAGGGTTCTCAAAGTGTTTGTTGCCCTCCTCAAATCATAACCAGCTGCACATCGTTTGGAAAAAATAATTTTTGTTTCGTGGTTTCTGGCGACATCTGCAGGTAAAAAAGGTAAGTACACCCAGGTGTCAAAAGTACAGTGTATTAATTTCCCCACTAGAGGGCAGACTACATTTTTTTTTTTTCTATGTCACTTCCTCCACAGAGAAAGGAAGGACCGCGACAACGGCGGTAGAAATGGAGGCAGAACGGGAGGATGAACAGGATTTGGAGAGTCAGCGCAGGTTTCTTTGAGGAAAAAACATGTTTGCGAGGAGAAAAGATGGTTTCAAGCATACCTAATGGGCTGGATAAAGTTGTGCCTGATTTCCATGCAGGTAAATGCAATGCTCAAAGAATTCTGTATTAATTGTCACTACGTTAACATACCTAAAAACTATGACAAATTTACTGGTGAGGAGCGCAACAGTTACAACAAGGCAACACTGCACAGCAGATCATGTTGATAAAAATGGCAAAATCCAGTGAAGCTGTGACAGAAGTTAGCTATGTTGTGGCTTTGGAAATGACCCGTCAAAGAAAACTCGAGTGACGGGGAGTTTGTTCAAGAATTTATGCCGAAAGTAGATGACATTGTTTTCCCTGAGAAAAAGCAAAAGTTTGGGTAAATAAGTCTGTTAAATGATACAATTAGGCCTACTAGACAAGTAGAAGATCTAGGCAAGGACTTCAAACAGAATCTGAGGGGGACTATTTGTTGTAAATAGGTTTTGCTTACAATAAAGTCAATAAATAGACATTACACAGGTCTGATGTTGACCAAAATTTGTGATATTTCTGAGTTAAAACAATGTTTCAAATGACACTTGGTCATTGAAGTTATTAAGAACAGGATTTTTCTGTTTATCCACTTTTTAAAACCAAAATTCCCCCCAGTCTAATGTTGAGTTCCTAATTTGGCTTTGAGAGGCCTGCTCAAGATAATCGAGGTTAGGCTGTATTTCAACCAGCGTCTCCCACATCCCGGCTCCATCTCTTACCGAGTCCCCGGTATCGGCTCAGCTGCTGGTAGATCTGCTTCATCCTCTCGATGTTGAGCCGGCTGGCCTCGGCATGGTGCACCATGGGCTTTGGGTAATGGACGCCTATTATGCACTTGGCCGCCGCCTGCACAGACTCCGGGGCGTTCCACGGGTCGTAGATGAATTTGGCGGGGAAACCTCGGAGGATAGGTAAGTATCGTCTGAAAGCAGAGGAAAACATTAGATGTGCTTGCTTTTGCCAACTGTCAAAAAACATGAGATATGCAGACATTAGAACACCTCATTACAACAAAATCAATCAAAAATTATGTTTACTTATTATCTGCATCTGTGTTTTGTCATTTGACTTAAAGGTTAATTCATAATTTGTGATGTAGTTTAGTTTTAATGAGTGTGTTTTCTAATCTGTCAAAGTGATGAATGCATTTTGCAAACAGCATTGTGAAGTTTAGCAGCCCGTGTGTGTAGTCTATTACAAGCATGCTGTTTATGACTATTTCATGCTTATAAGTAAAAGTAGGTGCTACAAATGAAGGATACATACAACCACAACACTGCACAGTATGGCTACAGTACATGAGAGTATGAGTACAAAAGGCTCTTCAAATATGGCGCTCTTTGGTGGACTATTGGAAAAACCTGGCACTGAAGTGAGTTACCGTCGCAGTGCACAGCAGACACTTTGGATTCAAAGAGAACAAGAGGCTGTGGTCCCAAACACCATTTACTATGGGGCGGGTGTGACAGAGCCGCACCGCAGACAAAAACACTGATCCTCCAAGAGGAAGCCAATCAAACACTGAGTGCATCAAGGTAGAGAAGTCTCACAGTAGCGTGTCCCTGGGCTGCCGTGGATTTGCTCCATGTGACAAAGAGAGGCCACCTACCTACTGCACTTGGTCCCAGCTTACCTAGTCCGAGGAGGGGAGACAGACAGGACAGAGGAGGGGGGCGAGTGGAACTGTGGGAAGCGGCTCAGTGCAGCGCTGAGAGGCACAGAGAAAAGGGTGGGGGGCCGGTGGGGTGCGGCCGCGTGGACCGACACGCACACACGTGACGGACGGCTCTCCGGTCGCTACAAGAGAGACCGCCGCTCCCGATTGGGCCGATGATGCTAGGAGACGTCTACTGTAACACGCGGTTAGAAAGCAGAGTGTGTTGATCCCACCCCACCCGCCCCACCCCACCCGGGCCGGAGCAGGTGTATGGTGGAGAAGTTCTGCCATCGAGAAAGCTGGGTTATCTTGCTTTT
>NC_050518.1:24070797-24107774 GCF_002922805.2 Oryzias melastigma | reverse complement strand
AAAAAAATAAAATAAATTCTGTTTTTTTTCTTGCGTTTTTAATTTAAGTGAATCTGCTGCAGCAGGGTGTATTTTATTTTGAAAGGAATGCGTATGTATATAAAAATAAATAAAATAAATAAATAAATATAAAATAAAAATAAATAAATAGATAAAAATGACACATAGAGAAAAATGCATTACTGTTATAATTCAATTATATAAGTATTTGAAAGCTACATTTTTTATTAATAAATAGCTCAATAGTCAAAAAGACATAAATAAATTGTATTCTTCTAAACAGGAAGTGAGATTTTGTGGCTCTCCCTGGTTATTTGGCCAGTAAGAAACTGGTCCAAATGATTTTACTTTTTGATGGTATACCTTTAAGCGTTTTGACACTTTATTCTGTTTGCCTACAATTTTGCATTTTCTGTAACAATTTTGAGTTTTAATTATTTTTTTTTATTTTTTTTAGCATTATCTGTTATATTAAAAACATTTTTGGGGGTTTATCAGCTACAAATCATTTAGCATTTTGGGATCATTGAATAATTTTGGCTTCTTGAATTTCTCTAATACATTTTCTTGAAAAATCAATTTTTTCAGCACAATTTTAGCTTAGTTTGTGACATCACTTAGCATTCTTTAATGTAAAACTGTTGCTAGTTTAGCATTTTTGTAATAATATCACAATCAAATAATTGCCTTTTTATGTTGTTGCTATATGCAATAATTTTTTAAACTAATTCATTCATGTTAGCAATAAAATATTTCGCATTTTTACGTCATACTTATTTGTATTCATAAAATTAGCGCCAAGCATTTTCAGGTTAGTTATTGCTACTTTTTCAGCTTTAACTAACATTTTATGAAACTTTTAGGACCTTCTTAAAGCTAGTGTAGCATTTAGCATTTACTTAGCTTAAATAAAATTCAACTTTAGACATGCTTTAATGGTTTCTGGAAGAGTTTACTAAACTTTTAACTCCTTAGATGCATTTTTTAAGGCGATGCATTTGTTCTCTTGTTGGATGTTGTTACTGCTATAAGAGTGTGTGGGTGAAGGGGTGATCAAAAGCCACCTGCTGCTCCAGGTCCACCTGACCCGGCAGGGCTGCATTTACCTAAGCAGAGCACCACTGAACATTTCACAAAGGGCCGGATGAGGGGCTTTGCCCAGCGCCTGGACAATGGACCGGCTCGCGTGGCACGGCACAGGTAACGAGTACCAGCGCCAACCGTGCAACACTGCGATGGCAGAGCTACAGCTGGTCCAACGCCTCTCCTCACTACCCTCCGGGGAATGCTTCATAGCGCTCTACCCAACAAATGCAGGCGAGGCGTTTGCATTTCCCTACCAAGCGGTCAGAATCCCTTTTGACGAAATGAGACGCTACCGAGTCACAAACCTTCCCAGAGGGTGCTGCTGGGGCGCGAGCAAGTCACGTCCCTCAGGGTTGCACAGATGAATAAAGAACAAACGGTCACCGATTTCTCAACTCGATGCCCGACTGCCATCCAAGGCAGCCCCGGCTGGAAGCCTGGGCTGCACCTGGGTGGGAGTGCGTGAGAACAGCCAATCACCTTAAAAGCAAACAGGTACAATCCACAAAGGGGAGAGGGATAGCTGAACTTTTCCCCCAATCCCCCCAAGAAACAGATGAGCCAAAACACAAAGACAAAGCCACATTCAGAAAATGATTTCATCTTCACGTCTGCAGTAAAGGTCATTTGTCAAAACAATTACACACCTAAAGATGTGTGTACTCACAATCACCAAACATTCACAAAGAATTAAAAAAAGACACGCAAAGAGGAACAAGGCGAACATTAAAGTTAATACAAACGGAAGACCTGATTCCAAAAACTAAAGTACGGAAGTTGTAACCAACAGAGAAATGATGGCAAAAAAAAAAAAAACATAAAAAAATGAAGGGAGGAGTTGATGGATGCTTTTTTTTATATCCACTTACCAAGAAATCTGGAGGCGCCCTTTCTTCCCTCCATTTCTCCCTCCTTTCAGCAGCTAGATTAAACATGAAAACTCATATAGCTGTATGTGTGGACCTCTGAGTGACGGAACAATGTTAATAATAATTGTGTGGCACTAACATCAGCTTCATGAAAACAAAATCTGGTGTTTATTTTTTGGCTAAAATGTTTTTTTTTTCTTTAAGTTCCCTTAAAAAAATCCTGTTCTGAGAGTCCATAAAAATCTAAGATCCCTAATTTTCTTCTATGGATCTGAATGTCTGCGGTGCAGAGCAACAGAGGGAAGAAGGGCGCCGTCCAGGCTTGGAGGTGGTCGCCAATGGGCGATGCCAGGAAAAGCACCCACCTGATGAAGTCCCCGTTGGGATCAGTGCGCCGGCCGAAGCCCACGGGGCAGTAGCAATGGAAAAACTGCTGGAAAAATGAACTGCAGGACAGCCACATCCAGCTGCCTGCGTTCACGCTCCAATCTGCATCCAGAAGTAACTCCTCAAATACCTGCACAAGCAGACCATGGATGAGAACGTGTTTCTGAAGGCTTGTCTACTTCCAGTTAAAGACCCACTCCGATCATCTATTTAAAAATGCTCCCAGAGGTATTTTAATTACAATTATGCTGTTTTTAGCTTAAAAAAAAAAGCGGTCATTTGTAAGGACATATTTTCTGCTGAGCAGAACGAATTCTCCTCTGAGTTGAGGTGTAGAGTTGAGGTGACAGCTGCCAGTTAAAATAATATTTCTGAACCTGCTTCTTTGCTATGAAGTTCATTCACTTTCTTTTGTGTGCAGGTAAATCGTTGCTCCTCTTCCTTAATCTAAAGAAAAAAAGGGGGTGGCAGTCTATTTTCTGCCCATTCTTTAGAAAGACAAACACAAAAAACTAAATGTTTGGAGCAAAAAGACTGTGAATATGTTGTCTTATTGCTTGAAATGAGAGTTAAAATGTTAAAATGTATATGTGAAAATAAACAGTTCCACTTTTCCCTCATAACTTCCTGTATTTGTTGAACTATTAAGTGTATTGTCATCCCCACCTTCATCCCTTCCTCCCAGCTGATCCACAGGTCCCCTCTGGTAAGGAAGCAGGCCACAGCGTGTCTGGCGAGATGATGGATCCAGCCCTCCTGCCTCAGCTGAGTCATGATGGCGTCTATCCAGGGGAAGCCTGTCCTAGCCTCCGCCCATTTGGCGAGCGCCTCCGGGTTTCTGTCCCAGGGGATGCGAACACAGATGGGGTTTCCTTCCATCTTGTCGAAGCGTGGATTGTTGGTCGCTGCGGTGTAGAAGAACTCTCGCCACAGTAACTGGCCGTACAGGGAGAGTGGAGGAGAGCTGTTCTTTTTTACCTGAGAGAAAACGCAGAACAAAACAGAAAGGATTTTTAGGAAAACAGGAAGGAGGTGTTCAGAAACTGGAAGTTTCTGTTGTTCCTGGAAATTAATGTATTTACTTGGATTAAAATAGCATAAGAACTTAAAACCCTTCATGGAAAACATTGGATGTGTTTCCAAATATCAAAGAAAAATAACAGTCTTCAGCCAGAAACAACTAGTAATGGACATTTTTTTTTTAATCTAAATGTATTTATTTGAATGAGGTTTGGTGTTTTGCAGCTTTGACCTCCATATTTGACTAAAATCAAAGTCATATCCAGATAATGTTCTTTTTCTGAATCCCTTTGGAGCAAAAATGTCAAGTTTAGCGGACAAAAAGGAGCCTGCCCTCCAAAAAAAAGTTAGCTGCTGCAGACGATAAAACAGGTTCAAGAATTTAGATCAGGGTGAATAAAAAAAAATATTGCAGAATCAAATGAATATTAAAAGAAAAAACACTCCTCAATAAGGGGAAAATGAAGGAAACCAATCATCCAGAATCTAAAAGCTTTTAAATTCTAGTTAATACAATTACTCTTCTTTTGGTCTAGTTTAAAATGAGACATTTGTGAGGTGTTGTTAGCAAATACTGTATATATACTTAAATTAATCTATTTTCTAAAACCAGATTTTTTTTTTTTTTAAAAACAAAACCAGATTATTTTGATTAAGTTATTGGCAGAAAAAAAAACAAGATTTTTATTTTTTAGAAACATTTTTGAATTTTGAAAAGAAAAAAAAAACCCAACAAAAGCAGACAAATTAAAACATGAATTTTAATATTTTTTATATTATATTATATTATATTTATATTTAAATTATATTATATTTTGTATATATAGTTTTATATTGATGTCTGTTTTTGAAGTGTCTTTCAAAAGAAGCAAAAAAAAAAAAAAAACAAAAGAAAATCACGGATGTTTGTGTCACAGAGAGTCTACATGTATAAAAAAGTAAGTATAAAAAATAATTACGGAAATAAGACACTTGATTGAATGAGAACTCTGTTCACAGAAGGAAAACTGGAGTGGATCACGACTAACACCTCATGCTACTTGGTGGCGTTGTGGACGAGCTCACCTTGCGGTAGAGGTCAGTGAGCTTGAAGTAGAAAAGGCGACAGGAGAGGCAGCCGAAGCGCAGGTAAGGGCTGAGGCCAGTGGGGCTGGCCAGCAGAGAGTTGGCGTTCATTCTTGGACGCTCAAAATTAGCCACCCAAGCCTGAGGAGAAAACATGACAGAAACCTTGAGAGGAGGGAAGGAAAAAAAACATCAGCAAAAATACACTTTAGGTTTCACATATTTGCAGATTTTTTTCAGTCATGAGACTGAAAATGTGACCGGTTCGTTACAAAAACTTAAGACGCTTGTGTGACATTTTTGCTTCTGAAGGAAGTGCTGCGCTGCTGAGGTGCATCTCCGCACCGCGGAGCCCCCTCTGGAGTGCGGAAGGACCCTGCATGGAATGGCGGGGGCGCGGATGGACTCTCCACGAGAGGAGCGCCCATCCTCCACAGCAGGTGTTTATTATCTGATTTGGGAGGAAGGACATGCTCCTGATTTTAACTCTTGTGCATTGAAACGTAAGAATTACACTATAGATAATTGAAGTTCTTTCTTTATTGTTGCTCCCATTTGCTTATAGCTGTACAAGTTCCTCTACGACGTTTAAAACTTTAAGCTACTGTTCAATGTTGGAACAACAGCAATTAACATGCACTCGTTTTCCTGTGCTACAGTAATCTGTTATTATCTGTTGTGATGAAGACTAAATTCTGAGAGTTCTGGTGATTACCATAAAAAAAGAGTCAAAATGACAGAGAAAAAAAGACATAATCTAGATCTACTGTGATATAAATTTTGCTTGCAACATAAGACTTAAAAAAAACATTTCGTCCAAACTAGATTTAAATGAAATTCCCAGAGTTGAATCTTTTATTTGTTCTTTAAAATACCTTTCTTGCAAAACATTAAAACAGGAAGTTGCAGTACTCACTTTTCTCTCCAGATGGCGCTCTATCCTGGTCAGAGCCTCAGTCTCTCCTCCGGGCCACACGGCTGATGGCAGACCCTCTGTGTCAAAGCCTGAAAACATTCACCTTCATCATCATCTTCACCTCACTGGAATATTTACACTTCATACAAACAAGTGGGTCTGTTTAACTGGATGAACACTAAGATTCTCCTGTGCGGCTGTAGGGGGCGCTGCTGTCTGGACTTCTGAATGGAAACAGAACATGTGGACTGATAAGAAGCTCAGCCTGAAGTTAGCAGCAGTCATCTGCATTGGCATCTTTAGAGTTGAAGGCTTAAAGGGATCATGGGGTTTCTACTGAAGTTGCTTGTGTGAAGGAGATATTTGTGGTCAGCGTCCTGAGCTGCAGCTGCCAGAGGTCAGAGCGCCGACTCAACGGAAAAACCGAGTTAGATATTGAGTGGATGTGGAAAACGCTGCTTCAGCCACATCAGATAATGTTCAGCTACACACCACCGACACCTCTGTTTACCTCCTTTTTTTAGACTCATACAGTCCGACGCTCCTGATAAAAACGTCCCTTTGATAGTTTGGACTGAACTGAGTTTGTATTCCTGAAACCATGAGGGCCTTTGTGTTACTAAAAGGATTGGCAAGAGAAGAATTCAAGTTAGTTTTGTCTCATATGTAAAAGTGATATTTATTATTTATATAAAAACATCCAAAACTCAATTTTCGACCTGGGCAAACCCTCTTAACAAGTATTAAAAGTAATATTGATACTAATGGATTTGATTTTTCTGCACTTTTCCAGTGAGCTACAGATGTAACCCCAGCTGCCCTGGGGGCTCCAATTATAGACATGTTTATATTCATTTTATTACATTTTTGCAGTAACTGATGCAGTCTAATGAGAACGATTCCTTTCCATTCTGTATATTTTTAATCTGAGGTCATTTGGACTCCTTATACCTCTAACATAGTGATATTTTTGAGTTAAAAAAGGGGATTACAAAAAGATTTACAGAATTGTTTCCCTTTCGTATTGCAATTTTGAATCGGAAATTAATTGGAAACATCACACACTTACAACTGCTGGTCTTTAGGGGGCAGTATTGCTCAAAACAAACAAAAACCTAGACATGATGAGATGTTTTGGTTTTCTCCAAAGGACTTCCTGCTCTGCTGCTTTGGGTGAGTCCGCCTGACCCCAACATGGAAACTGAACCGCAGCAGAGTTTACTTGCAGGTAAAGCAAAGCTTTTGTTTTTAGATGAACCGTCCTTTGAATACTTGAAGAACATAAATCTGCCATGTGGGGATAGGGTTCACTCTGGTCCATGACTTTAAGTGATCAGCTTGCTTCACACATGTCAGAGGCAGATGGGTATAAGCTTGAAACCGTATGAATGAGCTGTGACAGTCTGTGAATGGAAACAGACATCTGCAGAGAAGCTGTAAGAACTTAACCTGATCAGTAATGAGGATTGAGAGGAGGTAAACCTCCAGAGAAAAGAGCAACAAGAAACTAAACAAATACATTAGGAGAGTCATTTTTGAAATGTCATCATAAAGTAACTGAATTAAATTTTTTACCACTTATTTAATTGTTTTTTATTTATAGAGGGCAGGATTTTCTAGTGTTTAAAGAAGCAGGCCATCTGTTAGAAACGGAAAATGCGCTAATTAAAGCTACAACCAACTGCTACCTTCAAGATCAGTCTGTTCTCAATGTCTTTATGTGTCTGTTTCTGACTTTTCATGTCCAAGTTTACAAAACAGTTTAAGAAAATGGTTGCAAGTGACAAAATAGTGAAAGGAAAAAAAACTAAAAGTTCCACAAATCTCAATGTCAGGGTGACATAAATCATATTTAAATTTGCCTGTTAAATGATCAAATGTTATCAATAAGTGCTCTTGGCTTGGTCTCTTATCTATAAACACTTTTTTTCACCTTACGATTTCCTAATATGATTTTACATATATATAATTTTAAAAAGGATACTACAGTTATTCCAGTATGGAACAATTAAGTGATTTTTAAATAAAGTTTTGAAGATTATCTTTAATTTTGACAATGTAGGTGAAATAAAGTACACTTTTATTACAAATAGTGGAGCCGGTTATGATAATATTCCATGTAAATTGTGCATTTTGTAGTACAAACAACACATTTGGCATGGACGTACCTTAGAATCCTCTCTTTCAGAAAAGCACGTTAGCCACAGGAAAATCCAAAATGGCGGTCATTTTTAAAGATGGCAGCAAATACACTTTGTTGTTAAAAAAATATTCAGTATCCATTTGCACTAGTCTCAACAATATGGGCTGTTCATTCACAAAATGCAGTTATTAAACTTGAGGAGTACCTACAGAATACTATTATATTTATGTTATATAGACATATTTATATTTAAGAATCTTGGATTTTCTTGTGGCTATTGTGCTTTTCTGGAGGGGATCCTATACATTCACGCCAAACTGCACAATTATTTTAATAATCAGCTCCACTAAAACATGAAAATATATCTGTTGTCTCTAAATAAAGTGAATTTTTGAATCCAAGAGAACATTTTGGGATGTAATGTAGATAGTTTTTGTCATTTAAGTTTAGAAACTGTCCTCAATGTCTGATGTGATAAATGGTCTGGGATGAAAGTTGTAGCTTCTCTTCATGTGTTGTGTGGTTTTCTGTGGGTTCCGTCATGTCAGGTTTACGATAAACAAAGTAACAGAAAGTTTGCATATTTTGCTCTGATTAAATAAATGCTGTCAACGTCTTTGTGAGGTTCTTTGTCTTACCAAGCTCCTCCAGGGAGGGGACCCCATATTTTTCCCCATGGTCCTCAGAGACGGGGGTCACGCAGCAACCCATTAGTGTGTCCGACAGCGTCTCCACGGGCATCTCAGGAGGGTCCAGGCGGCTGATGAGGGTCTGGAAACGCTTGTAGGTGAGAGGAGGCTGGCTGCCGTTCAGCTCGATGATCCTGCAGAGACAAACATCACAGTTTAAAGACCAATAGAACAGAAATTAAACCACTTATCCTTAAACCGCTACCATAGCTACAGGAACCAGGACTCTGATTTACAAAAGTTACTGAATTTCTCTCTGCCATCTCCCCATGCGGACTTACTTGTCCAGGTCATAGAGCGTGTGAGATATCTTCACAATGACCTCCACCCCAGCCTCCATGGCCAGCTTCTTGATGGCAGCATCTCGCTCCTTCCCAAACGGCTCTGAATCGTACTCGAAGGTCAGCCGTGAGATCTTCCACTCCTGAGAGACGAGGAAGAATTGGTTGGATAAGTTTTACAGTGTTGGCCCAGATTAGTCATAGACAGATTTCCATCTAAAAATGAAACGGTGTGCTTCATGTTCCTAGTTTTTGAGAGGTGTTCAGATTGAAAAACACCAACAAAGCTGCAGTGATCAGGGGAAATATGGATGTGAAAATTAGATTTCATTCATTCTCTGAGGGACATTTTAACAAGTGTTTATAAATTAGTAAAACTGGATTTTAAATAAAAATGTTTTATATTACAGTAGATTAAATTAGGCAAAAGCCTGGGCTAATGTTTGATCCATGATGTCTCTATTATTCATCAAACTTAGTTTACTGCTTCTTTTTGAGCTTCTTTTTTTCTGCTTGTAGTCCGTTTGTCCTGTTGTTACACCTGGACTTTGCGTTTCAGCTGCTCTGAGAGTTCTCATCTCTCTTCTCCGTCTCAGACCTTTGTCTAGTCTGTGCTGATTTTCCCAGCACCTGTTCATTGTCTGGTTTGTCGTCCGCTTTTGTTAGCTTCTATTCAACTTCCAAATACAAAAACACAAAGACCTTCAGCATGATCTGGCACTTTGAAACTGTTTTCCAGTGTTAAGAATCTCCTCGTGCTCCACTTCTGACAGCCGGTGCTTTGTTTTCATAATTGATTTATGGTTCTATAACATTTCCCCTGTTGTTATGAAAGTTTGCTGCATTTGTGTTGTCAAATCTATAGAGCGTGCTTTTTAAATCGATGTTTTTCTGCACACAAGCGAATCCTTTAAACTTGAAGCCGAACGACACGTGTTACCTTGAACAGCCGGGGAAACACGTTGGCTGGTTGGCCCCTGATGACGAAAAGGCGAGAGTTGAGCTTGCGAAGACTGGCGTCAAGATCCTCCAGACACTGAAGGAGAAACCTGAAAACAAAGAGTGAGAGGGAAAGCCGTCAGATTTGAGGGTTTCATTTAAAAAGTTTTTTTTTTTGCTTTGAAAACCTTCTAAAACATATTTTTAAACATTCTGCAACAACTTTGTTTCACCAGCATCCATTCAAGAGTCCAATCAAACAAATCATTCTGGTTATAAAACCTTTGGTATGAAAGTTTAAAGATAAACACAGGCGTTTCCGCTGTGTGAAGGTTGTTTGTGACGCAGAGCTTCCAATCATAGTTTCAGATGAGGACTTTTGTGACATCAGAGGCTCTGATACTCTCACACACTGACTTACACCTTCATTTTTACATTTGTCTGGTCTGGCCTTAAACCCAATAAAACACCCAAATGTCTTTCTCAAAAGTAACTATGAAATGAGCCACAACTTTTAAAGCAGAAACTGATATTCTTTAAAGTTTTTCTGTACTTTTGTTTTGTTTTTATTTGATATTTCACAGTTTATGATGCACAGAATGTTTTCATTATTATTGAAAGCCTCTATGTGGGCATTATAGCAGAAATCTTATCAACAAAATAAGAAAACATTTGCCTGTTTCCAAAGTTTTATTTGGTAAACTTATCTTTAATGATATGTACACTTTGTGTATTTAACTGAAAACGTTTAAAAACAATAAGATTACTGATGTTTTAGAGATTTAATACCATATATCTGATTCAGTCACATCAATAAAGTTGCTTTTTTTGATCACAAAAACATTTAAAAGAACAAGGTGGAACTTTCAATAGAAAAATGTTTTCATGTTTTTAACAATACTAACAAAAACAGTGTTTTATATCTTCATATTGACATAAAAAAAAACTATGTATTGATTTTAACGATCAATAAAAGCCAATCAATATTCCAAAGTCTTATCGTAAAAGAGGTAATTACAGCAGGGTCATCCATCAGGTCAAACGGAGTCAAAGGTTAACAGCAAATGGTTTTTCCAGAGGAATACCATAATCATATTGCCATGGCAACCCTCAACCCCTGGATTGCATGTTAAAATTTTGACTTTCCTCTCGGTGATCAGATTGGTGACCTGTACCCACCTTTACCCAACTATAGCTGGGTCACGACCTCAAGTGGGATTCAGCAGTTTCAGAAGAACTATGGCTGGATAGTTACAAGACTAAACCTCTTATCAATGAATCTTTCCAGTTTCACATCCGCCGCTGTGTTTAGAGGCCAATTGCTTAGATTATTAACATGCATTATTCCCCTGCAGCAGGTTAAACTGCTTAACATCTGTCTAGACTGCAGAGTCTGACCTGCTGTCCTAATCACGGGCATTCGGGTGCTGAGCACGGCCCGCGGCCTGCAGCTAACTTCTGTTCCCCTCTGTCTAAGCCCCGATCATTAAACCAAAATGGCCTCTCTGGCAGACAAAGCTGCATTTGCTCCCAATCCGCAGGCAGACATGCAGAGCAGAGGACGCTGAAGGTGGCTGCCCATCAGGTGCCTGATGCTCTTTTGTACTTAGCCTGCTGCCATGCACTATTTATTCTGATACAGATCTTAAACCAAAAGAAGTCATCCAATAAATTAATTGATTTTCCAACATTATAAGAAGTTTTGAAGCAGAAAAAACAAAACCTTGACAAAAAAATGACTTTTTTTTAAAGTTTTATTTTTTTTAAGTCAATTAAACTACATTTATAGTGTTGCAGATTCAGTTGAAAAAACTAACCCTGATTTCTGAAATAACTATCCTCATCATGACCTCGGTTGAAACATTTGCTTTTTAGGACAGGAAGTAGATCTCTGCGTCACACACAGGCGCTGTCTGTTGGCTGTGTGGTGACAGAACAGATGGATGTGGTCAAACTGCAGCAGGTTTTTTAAAGTTATTCCCCACTTAAAGAGAAACTACAACTGTAATATTGTCTTCTAATTAATGTGAAAAAAAAAATGTGATTGGTCGAACCACTTAAGTCCCCATATCATTTCATAAGTCCCACGTCATGATCTGCAGATCCAGTAACAATAACAGTCCAGCCCCCCAGCCCCACCCCTCTGATTGGATTTTTACATTTCAGCTGTGGGTGGAGTCAGACTCCAACTTCCCTGTTTGGTTACCCTTTAAGCTTGAACAATCAAGCAAAACAAATGTTTGATCTATTCTTTAAATTAGTTTGATGTCAAATTATTTTTTTGCTTCTTAAGTCTCAGTGTAGTTTGGGTTCAGTTTCTACACATTATTCTAAAATAAAACATTTAATTGGTCTAATTTCTTTGCTCAACTGCCTGAGGAGAATGAAAGATCTGGTTGAACCTAACTAAGGACTCCTCAAGCTAACACTAGTTTAAACATGTGATGTTAAATCAGGCATGTCCAAAGTTTAAATATCCAACAGCTCTCATGCTCCTTTCATAAAATCAATATAATTTTAGCATTTTCCAAAAACTGTGTGTATATTTCTCGATTGTGTTTCACTAAATTACGTTTTCATATTCACCATGAAGCTGTGCTAATAGACTAGACCAGGGGTAGGGAACCCTGGTCCTCGAGAGCCACCATGAGAGCATGTTTCCCAATATACCCTGCTCTGGCATGTTCTATTGGCTGGACACACCTGGACCAGGTAAATGGCATGGGTCCCTACTCATGCCTGATTACCTGGTCCTGGTGTGTCCAGCCAATAAGAACATGACAGAGCAGGGTATATTGGAAAACATGCAGGAAGGTGGCTCTCGAGGACCAGGGTTCCCTACCCCTGGACTAGACATACCATATTCAATTTGCTAACTGGGAAATAACCGTGTGAAAATTGGCAAATTGACAGAGATTTTGGTAAAAAAAAAAAAAACATTCAGTCTACTTTCAGGAAAACAGAAGCCAACACATCAAGAAGTCTAATTTTCTGATCACTTTTACCAGAGTATACACAGGAGTGTGCACGTGAGATTACATGTCCCTACAGACTTCATATCCCATTGACATGAATGCATTTCCACATCTGCATCCTACTGTGTTAAAGTTTAATGTTTTTGCACAAGGCAGCATGTGTGCGCACGTGGGTGTGTGTTTGTTTAATCCATTAAAAGGCTGTTTCTGGTGAGGCTTGTGTGCTTTAGATCATTCTTCCTCATATCAGAGCAGCAGTGTTTGAGTGTTAAACACACAGATACACACTTCTTCCTCTATTTCTTGGCTGCATGCCATGTTTAATGTGTATTTATAATGTATGTGTGCACGCGCGTGTGTGTGTGTCCTGTTCACAGGGACGTCCTTATATAACTGCTCCGGCCTACATCTATTAGAGCGGACTCACTCAGCTTCTACAGCACTATAACACAATCCCTTAGCCTAGTAACCTCATTCCTGTATGAAACACACACAAACACACGCACGCTCGCGCACACTTTGTGTTTCTGTCAGTGCAGGCGGCACAGTGCAGTAACAGCCTTTGGCTGCGAATGAGGGGGAGATCTTTAACCAGATAGGAAATGGAGAAACCCAATAACGTGCTGCTTTAAACGCTTCTTGTCAAGCTAGTAGAGAATTACCAGGGTCATCTCAACAACTGACCTTGGATTTGAAGCAACTGCTCACAAGTTTACACTCTGAACAAAAGCACATTTTCTGCTGTACTATGTCAGAATCAATTCAAATGAATATCTTTTTGTTTTTTACAAAGCAACAATCTTACAAACAGTCTTCTAGAGGAGCTAAGAACTCAAGACTAACATCAAACCAGGTAAAAGATGTTTTTACAATTGTTTGAATCCAAAACACTGAAAACACAAGGTGGTAAAACATAAGTAAATAAAATGGTGAGGATGCAGGTATTGGCTGCAGTTCAGCAGACTCCAGAGCACTAGGATCTGGTGTGAATGCTTTTGAAACCCCATAGTCCCCTCCAAAAGTATTGTTACCTACTGGGAAATAGAAAATACAGACAATTGGCAAAAAGTAGTACACTTGAAGTTTCATTTAATAAGCATACTCGAGTCCAGCCATTCTACTATACTGCATGTACAAATCAGGAATGAGGTAAATCCTTGAAAATAATTGAATATTAAGATTAAGATTTGAGGAAATGTTTTGAGTTGAAAACCATAAAACGATTGAATATTTTGATTGTATGTGTGTTAACAGTTTCTGGGATGATTTTAATTTGTGATGTTCTTCTTAATTCTCTATTTTAGTAAAAAAAATTGTGTTATTTCATACAGCAGGCTGTTTGATTTAGTTTTATATGCTTTTATAATATTGGGCAAGTTTGATATTCATTAAAGTGCATTTTAAAAAACTAAATCCCTTTATAATACTTTTAATGAGGAGATTTTTTTTATATTTTATTAACTTTAATTCGTGAAAAAATAATTTTTCGCCTTTGTAAAGAACAAAAAGTGATATGAAAACCCTTTTTGTGTTCTGTTTTATTGCATGTCTATTTTGCCATCTTCTTTTATTCAATTATGTGGTCAAATTGTTTTATTCTAGCTGTGTAGTTGTAGTTGTGTGTGTGTTCTTGAGTGATCACTAAAAAACAAACAAACAAACAAACAAACAAACAAAAAACAATGAAGCATGTACGAGTAGTGTAGGGAGAGTACTACCTGAATACTTTTTCAGACTACATTGGGAAGAACATTTTAAGTTCACAATATATAGATAATATATAAAAAGTTAACCTCAAATATACTACCTCACTTTTAGTATAAACTAAGTGTACACTTAAATAGTCTACTATTGGACTTTGAACTTATACATTTTACACTATATAAGACCTAGTGTAAAAAATAATGTTATCCCTCCTCAAGCTCGGTTCTAAAGATTAATAGCTCAGTTTCTATTAACAAAGAACTAGAGCAAATTGGATTTGCAATAACAAATTCACCTAATGAAAAAACAAAACGATTTAAAAAAACCCACATCTATCAAAAAAAGTTTTTGTGCTTGAAGAACGTGGTTTTTGAGGCTTATCAAAATTAACATATCTCGCAATACTCCAAAGCAAACACTTTTTTGAATTAAATGAGTCACATGAGCAACTACCTGAGACCACACCCAGCTTTGCAATGGCTTAGGCACTGCAAGCGGTTCCACAGCTTCAACCAGCTCATCAAGAGTTGAGCGTCATGCAGAATTGTTGGATTCACAGCTCCTCTGTAAAATCAACAACCACGATTTTCCATAATCGCGTCATCCTTAGCCGCTCCCACATGTAAGGAGCTTGTCGCTCCACAGCCTGAATGAGACGCCGACGTCTCCTTTGATAGATGATGATGACAGCTAGTGCCGGGGCAGAAATTTGAACACAGCTGCTCTAAATTAAAGTATTGTTCACATCCATCATCATGTTTTTGAATGACTTATTGGATGAGTTGGTTTGTGTTTATTGGGATAATGGAAACTGTGTAATTTCTAGAATTTTGATAATGTAGCCAGTTGACAACAGTCAAAATGTATTTCAGCATGATTCATTGAAGATTTCCTGGTATATGTAGGTCCAAAGTTTTTCCTCACCAAGAGGGAGGGTCTATGGGCTGGGATAACCAGTTTTATTTAGTCTGTTTAGTCTTTAGCTATTTTTTTCATATTTTGACTAATTTTCTCCATCTGTAAAATTACCAGCATGAAGCCCAATGAGGCAAATTTTCTTTGTGATTTTAGGCTATATAAATAAAATTGAATTGAAAGTGACCACAAGATTAAATTGAAAAATTCTTGGTTTAAGCCACCATGCCGGACATGTAATTGTGCTGTAGATACAAAGAAACCTCCAGTTCAGGTCTAGTTTTTGTCAGTTTCAAACTGAAGCAAGAGAACAAACATGTCTGTCAAAAGTAAGGTCTGAAGGTCTGTATATGAAAATGTTGACTTTGTTATTTCTATGACTAATTATGAAAGAAAGCAAAAGCAGACGTTTTTGTGTTATTGCTTTAAGTTGAGCTCATTCCAAAAGTCGGTCATGATATTATGTCATGTGTATCACTATCAAGGTCCGTTTCTGATGTTACAGACAGAAGCTTTCGTAAGCAGCATCTGGAACTGTGTCAGAGCAATCACGCAGCAGATTGGATCTAAAAATCACATAACTGAACTGGCCCCATTTACACACATTTGATGAATCTGTTTGGGTCAGATTTTTCCATCACAAAGGCAGCCCTGTGACACCAACGTGTGTCAAACAAAGACTCGAGTGTCAAATCTACTGCACTTAAACAACCTTTGATTTGGTCTTCTTTCATGACCCAATGTTTTGATAATTTTATAAGTGCGCGGTGCTGATTGAGGATTATTTTCCTTCAGCACAGATGTAGTTAACAAAACCAGCAGCCTCACAGCTCGGTGCCGAGATCTCACAGCTGTGTCAGTGTTAGCACAGCTGATGGAGAAACTTTCCACACTCCTCACAACTTGTCCGTTTTCACAGATGACACGGCGGCAGGTTTTGTTTACAAGCTCGCGTGTCTGTCACATATGCACTTGTCTTGGGCTGCAGCTCCAGCGTCTCGAGGGAGCAAGAGTCAGTTGAGTAACGAGCCACAAGTGGGCCACAAACATGTAACATTCACGGGCTGACACACTAACCTATTTTAGTAGAAACTGCCTTTGCAATTCCACCCTTTAAATGAAAAAAACAATAAACGTACAAACTCCATTGATTATCAGCCTATGTGCATCAAAACAACCATAAACATGACACCAAATGGACAGTCCATCTGCTGAGCGGCTGAGCGTTCATAGGAGGTGTTAGTTTGGGATTATCGGAGATTGGAGAATGAGCCCCCCCGCCGTCTTGGGGAGGTGTCTCAAATTTCAGCATCTGGTTATCCAACATGACTTTATTTATCATTGACCTCTACCTGTGTTTCAAACACAGAGCACTTAGGGAGGAAAAGTAAAGAGATGAAGGTGAACCCTTGTGCTACCCTATGTTTACATTAAAAGTAGGGTCATCTGGACCCAACAAGACAGTGCACTTAACTTTTTTTTTTCCAAGGATTTTTTATCTCCTAAATGGATGTTTAGGCTGTCTCCAATTAGAAGTTTTTTTTTTTTTTGACATGCTGGCTAGTCCAATTAAATCAAGGCTCCTCAAAGTCCGGCCCGCAAACCTGTACCGGATGCAGTACCAGACATGGACCAGGCTATGGATAGGGTACCGGGTCAGAGTATCAGTACTGGTCTGACAAAGCAACCAAACCCCTGACTTAATTGGAAAAGAGTTGACATTTAACATATTAATCACTAGCCACGGGTCAATGTGTGACGATTAGAGAATGAGAATGTGTTGAAAAAGCATGACATCTAACCTGGAGCTAGCTTTAGAGTTTGGTTTGAATGACTGAAGAATATTTAAAAACACATTCTCCAGGGATTTACAAACTGGACTTGCAGAAGCAAAACAAAGAGTGAAGTGGAAAAGTAGTGGGGGCTTGTTGTCTGAAAATAACCTCTTCTCCACCTGAGACACATTCTTTAGCTTTTCCATAATTTGTGTCGTTCTTTTCCACTACTAGTAAAACCAGCTCAGCAGCGTGGTGATCTGCCATGACACCAGGGGATCGCCAGTTTCAATCCACAACTGGGTCAAACCAAAGACAAGAAAAATAAGACCTGAAGCTCACCTGCTTCACTGTTAGCTTCAGGGGTTGGATTGGGTTTTTAAACCACCCACTGGCTCCTGAACGCAGCAGTGACCTCACCTCCCTCAGGGAGGATGCTAAGATGTGGGACAACTGACTTTAACCCGTAGCATCTACATCATTTACTCGCTGTGGTTCATTGTGATCTTTGGTCCTCAGAAGGTCAGTCTGCGTTCACACTGAAGCGAACCACACCAGGGTTCACTTGCAACTGAATTTCTCTCTTCTCCATCAAGCAGAGCAGCGCTCGTTTGTTTGGTCTCATTTCTCATCTTTTCAATAATAAGAAGAAAGAAAAGAAGAAGCAAACATATTGGCACAAATGTGAGAAAGAAAACTGGAAGTGTGACATCAGTTCAGACTTGCACCAGCTTCTTTTTTGTTCTAACCACCCATCTGTTGTCATGGAAACATCTTATGTCTTGATAAAGTGATGTTTACCTTCATTTTTAGCATAACTATTAGGATAAGCCATCCAAACGTGGCTGAAATGTCTCCATAGCAACAAAAGAATAGAACTTTATGTTGCAAAGTTGTACCTGCATTTGGTGTTTTTGCGGTTTTTAGTTTTCTTGATATAAAGAAAACCTTTAATATCTTCAGACTTAACATTCTTACTTTTCCTGTACAGGTTAATTGTTTTAATAAATTGTTATTAATATTTTAAAGGACATCTCCAGGTTTTTGGGGACATCTCATGGGATTGTTACAACTTCCTTTGGCATAGGAAAAGGGGAAAAGAGTCCTGGCCTGTTACTTAAATTTATTACAGCTGTTACATCCTGCTGCTGCAGCCTGGCATTCTCATCTAACCAGTTCCCTTTGGCTCACCTGGCAGGTGTGGCCAATCTGCCTTGATTGGCAGATAGTGTCTACTTAAGCCAGAGGAGGCCACACCAAGCCAGGCAGGGAGCAGAGCAGCAGGCTGGGTTTAGTTTGTGTGGTGTTGGTTTGTGTGGTGATTGGTTTTTTGACCTTTGTTATGTTTTGCCCTCAGCAATCTTAGATTGCTGGGTTTTGTTATGTTAGTTTGGGGTTGGGACTTGGTAGTTCTGATTTGCGGGCTTTGTTTAATTTGTGTTGATTGGGTAGTTTTCTTAGGGAGCCCTTAGCAGGGAGCTGCTGACTCCGATGGTCGTCATGGCTGGGTCAGCAGTCTCCCTGACTTCTTTTTCTTTTGGCCAAGGCTCCAACTCTGTTTTAGTTTGTTCTTTTTTTAACCTTAACCACTAATTTCTTTGCTTCATTTCAGGACACAGGTTTTCCGTTTATTTAAATAAACTGTGTTCCTTTTATGTTTGTGTCCATCTTTAATGTTGTCCCCTCTGATAGATATCCCCTAGACCAGTGTTTCCCAACCCTGGTCCTCAGGGCACACTGTCCGGCATTTTTTTAATCCAACCCTGCTCAAACACACCTGCCTTTGATGACCGCGATTGTCAGGCTTCTGCTGAGCCTGATGATGAGCTGAATCAGGTGTGCATAAGCGGGGCAACATGGAAAACATGCAGGACAGTGTGCCCCGAGGACCAGGGTTGGGAAACACTGCCCTAGACACAGGGCCAGTTTGCCCATTGGGGACGTAACACAGCACTGAATGATAAAACTTGGCTTGTGCTTTTATTTTATAAATACATAAAATCAATTCCCTTAACGATACACTCCTGTGAAAATTGTGTTTTGGTATTTTTAGCATGTTCTTGGTTTTTTTTTTGTTTTCTTTTTGCATTAATAATATTAAGATTAAAGTTGCCGTTCAGACCATTTCATTTGCCAAATTGTTGTAAATTACAAAAAAAAATACTGTTTGAAAAGAGCTCATTTGTGACGTAAAAAATGTGCTGGCTCCCTGCTCCAAGCTCCCCAAAACGCCTTCGAAAAGATTCCGGGACAGAGAGCGAGACCCATCCCTGGAGTTCCTGTTTCAATGGCGCCGTGTTTGATCTCTGAGCTCACCATGTGCTCCACCAGCTGACTTCCTCCCTTCCCTTTTAGCGTTTGATTCATAAGTGACCCGTGCATCTTGTTAGGTCATCACAGGGGTTAGCTAACTGACGTGCATCACTGAGGTGCATTTCCGGCCTCTCCGCCTGCCAGATTTTCACTTTTAGAGGCCGATCTGTCGGATGTGATCGGGTCAGTGCGCCTTCGATCCCCCTGCCCCTCCCGTGCAGCGCAAACAGCCTTCTAGAGTGACACTTTTCAGACTCACGTGAAGCTTCTTTGCCCCTCCAGTCTGCTGTAACACATCACCACTGTTTTTCAAAGTGGGGAAACCTGTTCCAATGACCTACTTCTAAGACCCCCTCCCCCACCACCTTTTAACCAGTCATTATAAAGAAGGCCTGTAAACACTGAGCCCTAAATCCATCTACCTGCAGCCCGCCCTGCATGAAGGGATTATGAGAGCAGGCTTGAGAAGGGGCACCTTGAAGCCGAGCGCCTGCATTCAAGTCACAGCTGCAAAACACGCTCAGTCTTGTAGACATTGGTTTGGACCACAGTTTCCCTCAAATGAGAAGCAGCAACTACATACTAGAATACAGAGCAATGCTGACATCAGGTTGCACTTTAAAGAACTGCAACAGGACTCTTCTTTAACCCCTTTAGTGGAACAAGTCAAATCTCTGATGTCTTACAAGGGGAATAAAGGCTGAACTAAAATGAATAAATTTTGTTATATTATATTATGATATAAGTCGTTTATATTTAACATTTTTCAATAAAAACAAGGTCTTGAAGGGATTGAAGTTCATTTTTACTTGTTATATTTTTTACATTTTCACTCTTTATTTTATTAACATTTGTATTAATGGAAAAAAACATTTTTTTATAAAGAGCCAATCCAAAGAAAATCATCTTTTGGTATTTTTAACATGTTCTTGCAGCAGTTTTCTGATAATGGAGGATATAAATAAAATAGTTTAAGGTTAAAACTTTGAGTATTTCTTTATTCAAATCCCGGTGGAATCAGGAGCAGTGTCGAGCATTGCCGTTTTTATTATTATTTTTTTTTCTTTTCACAGAGACCTGTTTACAGTTCTGCATCCTGATGGACTGTTGACCTTGTCAATCAATCTCTTCTGTGTCGTGTCTTGAACAGTGTGCCTTCAGTCTGTCACTTTTACTGTGTTCCCCCCGCTTATTCGCGGGTCTTTATTCGCGGTTTCCTCAATTTTTTTTCCAGTCATGTGACTCTTCCGGTTCGTCACAAAAATTCTGACAACTCAAGATGCGTGTATGAAATGTTTGCATTCAAGGGAGGTGCTGCGCTGCTGAGGTGTATCTCTGCACAGTGGCGCCCCCCTCCGGAGCGCGGAGGGATGTCCGTGCTCCCCCGCCCCTCCGCGATAAGAGCATCCCTCCTCTCTCCATGGCTCTGCATGGAGAAATGGCATCAGCTGACCCAGAATTGGTGTAAAAAAAGTCTAATTTACTGAAGATGATAATTGCGGAGGATAATTATTATTCTGAGAAGGTGTTTATTATCAGACAAAGAGGCTTCTGATTTTAAGGTACGGATTGACACATACGTCTCCTACTGTGTCTGTTGTACAGTCTTTTGTTAAAAAATATCTTTTTTATGTTGAGCAATACTACAATTTTCTTTAGTAAATGTTTAACAAAGTATGATCAGAACTGTTTTTGAGGAGTTTGGACCGTAACAGACATCCTACGGCCGCAGGGGTTCTCCGTATTCGCGGATTTGGCATATCCGTGAATTTCTCCAGTCCCTAACCCCCACGAATAAGGGGGTTTAATAGACATAATCTTTTTTAATCTAAAATGCTGGACTTATTCTTCTATGAAGGGTTGAACTTTGAGAGTTTAAACAAAAGAGAGTAAAGTCGAAAAATGTTCACGTCTGTCTGAGAAAAGGGGAGGAAACGTTCTGTGCCAATTTCACCTATTACAGGTTATTTCTAGAACTACTATGATGATCTCAGAAACACTGTAGTTTTTTTTATAGAAAAAAGGAGTTTGAATGGACTGAACTTTATTTTTCCTTTTTTCTGCTTGGCATGTTTTTATTTTGTTTGCTGATGTTTTTTTAATCAACCAAAATTGATTTTGAGGTTAAAAAAAAGTGTTTTTTTTTATGTATAGAACTTTTTCAAGTCAAACTTTGTTTTAATTTAGAAAAAATGAACAATTTCTATAAGTATACATTTTACTTTACTAACTTAAAAAATGTTTTTCTGAGTTTTTTTATTGAAAAAGTTTAATAAGATAAAAATATTAATATAATAGTCTTTTTGTTTTAAATTGCCATATACATACACACGTATGTGTAATACCAGCCTTGAATGTATGATAAAATTTTTCACAATTATGTATAATTTTTATAGTTGGTTTCCGCTGATCTGCATCAGCGTATGTTCTCTGACTTTACATCTTAAATCACCTTTCATGCTTTTTTTGTAAAGTCAATGAAAGAAGCATGTTTGTGCAAAGAAATGTACATGACAAACTATATGACATTGTGCAATTTTTAAGTACATTATGCAATTAAGTCAAAACAAATATCCCCTATCAAAACAGGCATACAAAAGTTTGTATAAAACAGTTTGTGATAAACACATCGTGCTCAAACTGACACAATCTCGTTTTTCTCCCAATGTTAAATGAACAAAACTTTACAGATGCACTTAAACGTTTTGATGTGTATGTTTCTAATACTAAGTACTACACTTCATAAGTGGAGAATAAAAGAATTATAAAGTTTATGGCTTATAGAGACGATATATTAACGTTTACACAAAGAAAAAAATGTATTCATAGTAGAGAAAATTACTCTTTGCTCCCTTTAGAAAAATAAGAATGTACAGTGTTTTGCATAAATATGAATATTTTCATTAATAATTGTAGCAAAAACATAAACTTAGCTTAAAACATTTCCTGAAAAGAAATCTGCTGACCAAATTCAACATGATTCATATCTTACCTCCACCTGTTGACCCCCACGTTAGAGGAGCCTGCGAACCACGGGTCCAGAAAGTAAACGCACCGCACCGTGCCCGCCCCGCGCACCGCCTCCCGCAGAGCTGGGTTATCATGGAGACGGAGACCTTTCCGGAACCAGTGGATGGAATTTGGGGCCATGTTATTCTGAAAGAGAGAATTGAAGAGCGTTCACAGTCACTCCAGCCAATCTGGGAGAGCCGAAGTGGAAATCAGAGTGTGACGCTGAGAGTTTTCCTCCCTACGGAACTATCAGCCCCCGGACAGAAATGAAGGTCTCAGCAGGACTGATAGCGAGTGTGAACGCCTCCTATCTGCTGCCAATAGCTGTGGGAGGGTCCTGAAATAGAACGAGATGCTCTGATGTCAGCAGAAACAGTTTGAGAGATTTGGCGAGAATCTGCTTCCAACCAGAACACAAAGTTAAGGTTTTCTATTATTATAACACTGAAAATCAACATAAAAAAGTAGACATCAGGAAACCAACTCCTTTTTAAGGCTTTCCTGGGTGTTTGTTTTTTTTTTCTCATCAGATTCTATTATTTTAATTTGGCTCATAAACTTAAATAGTACAAATGCAAATCAAGAAAATCTCATTAAAAACACAACTCAGTCACTGAAGCTAAGGTAGTTTCTGGCTTTAGGACCACTTCAGACTGTTCTAGTCCAACATGAATCCCAGATCCACTACATGAAAGAACTATGCAAGAAGTGCAAAACAGCTTTTTTGCAATTTCACCTGCTTTGACCCCAACTTGACTTTTCTGGCTTCTTTTGTATCTGCACCTTCCAAGTTGGAAAATTACTTTTTACCACATGGTGACTCCTTCTTTTTTGTGCTTATTGGTAACAAGCTAAGACAACAAACTAACAAAACAACAGTTTTTTTTTTGCATGAATGTGACCTGTTACAGCACTAAGCTCTGCACTAAACTCAAGAAAACTGTCCTACACTAGACATGAGAACAGTGAGGTTCACTTATTAAACAGCTTTCTTGGAAAGTGTCTTAAATTAAAATACTTGTAACAATTTACAAACAAAAATACAGACAACAATTATATGGAAGTATAAAAATCTGCTTTGAAAAACCCCTTTCAGCTGCGTAAACAGTCTAAGGTTGGAGGGTCAGGTTGGTGTCCACAGGTTTTGTTGTACAATAATATATTTTTTTCCTGCAGTGGGAGATTAACAACCTTACTGGGTTTCTTTTTGAATGTAAAGCTGTTTTGTCTAACACCCCTGTGTTACTCCTGTTCTCTACAACTCCTCCTGTTATCAACAGCTGTTCACTCGACCCGAGCAGGGAAACTGATGGACCTATTGAAGAGTGTGTCAGGCAGCCTTATGGTCATCAAACTGTAGCTCCAAGAGCTTTTGGTAGAAATTGCTTTTATATAAATTAAAAACCTTAAAAAGTTTAACCTGGACCTCTGACAATAAGACCAAAAGTTTGAAAAAGAAGCTTGAAAATTAACTGGGAGCACATGCTGAGCTTCTCAAATTACATATACCAGGCACACACGTGTTCTTAAATGCACCAATGCCTCATTTCCACTGAGCGGTCTGGAGAAGACCGGTTGAGCATTCAATTTATAAAATGGACCCATTGGGACCAATTTGTACCATTTTTGGTCCCCTGCTGGTTGTAGGACCATAGAAAAATAGTTCTGGTTGTAGAAGAGAGCGTCATCACAAAACGAAATCCATCGGCAGAAAGGTATTACAACAACAGTAAGGGTCCGACTAGCACTGATCCCGACTCGAGACAGAAGCCGAAAGCTTTGTCCTCTTGTTGGCTGTATTCTTCAGTATTCTTCCCTTATTTGTGGGGTTTAGGGACTGGAGACATGCCAAATCCGCAAATATGGAGAACCGCTGTGATCACACTGTTTTGAGGCACAGCTACGTCATCGGTCTACACCCCGCATGTGCCTTGATGGTCCAACACTCAATGGAAACCCTAACTTGAATTGCCCGGACAATTCTAAACCAGCCAGGAGCAGACCGGTCCAGTCCATACCGCTCAGTGGAAACGAGAGATAAGTGTGCCCAGGTGCTCACACTGGACAAGCAGGGAGGGCTTCTTTTCAAAGCGGAGCAAATGTTGCAAATTAGGCACAAAAAACTGGAACCGATTTGGTTCCTTGTAATGGTGGGTATGGATTACCATCCCATCAGGACTGTGTCCTTGGTTTGAAAAGCAAATACATCGTCAGACTCATCACTGTGTCTGATATTGGTGATTTTAAGGCCTGCTCCATACATCACTATCAAATCTGAGTGATTAGTCAAAGTTTGACCTGGTAAAGCTGACAATGAGCGTCCAATGGCTGCGCGTTTTGTATATAGAGCCAGAAAATGGTTGTAAAAATGTGCATAGAGTTTTGAGCCTAAAACACATGTTGACAAGCATTTAGAAAGACTTTTCATTTAATGATGAAAGCTCTTCTCCAGACCTCAAAGATGGCGACATCTCTTCTGACTAAAACACACACAAAGCCTGTAGCCGACAGTAATCTAATCAAGACCAAATAAAAGTGTCAATAATCATTATAGCTCTCACACCAGACCTCTTTATCTTTGAGTTTCTCATCTGAAAAAAGCTACCTGTACCTGATAGTTTCATTTACTCCTCAGAAAACATTGACGAGCCAAAGGTAACAAAGAGATTACATGAAGATCAATGAGATTTTTTTTGAAGAAGCAATAATCAGAGTCTCTGTCTTGCCTGGATTTGACAGTAGAAGGTGTGCAGTGTTTGATAGGAGACAAACAGTCAATAATGAACTCAGTTGATTGAACTCAGTCTTTAATTGAGATAAACAACTGAGAAGAGAACATTTAACATGCCTGGAAGGAAGAGAAAAATGCAACTTCTCTTTTTATAAGCTTTTTCAGAGGCTCAAAGCGCTAACAATGCGTATCCATTATTCATTCACTCCTCAATCTAACTTGGTGATGGTAAGCTACTGCTGTAACCACAGCTGTTGGTGCATTTTGACAGAGGCGGGCTGCCAGTACGCGGCGCCTACAGCCTCTCTGACCATCGCCAGGACATTCATATTAATTCACACACCAGTGGAGCCACACTAGAGACAGCGAGTGGGGATCGAACCGATAATCCTTCAATAATAGGCCGACCTGCTCAACCACCTGAGCCACTGTCGTCCCAAGGCTTTTTTTTTTTTGGCCACTCTTATTTTGAAAGCTGAAAATAGGTGGCTTAATAGACGCATTTAAAATATTTGCTGTGCCACTTGGTAACCATTACTGTTTTTACAATTACCCCTTAAAATATCCTGTAGAACAACAAACTAAATTTTGCTTTGAATGCATCTAAAATGTGCATTTTACACATTACAAACATAATTTTCCATCAGCTTTTGTGCTTAATCGCACTTAAAATGCGTGTAAAACAGAAACTGTTAGAATAATATCTGCTCAAAAGAAAGGTTGATATTTTCCATAAAATGTCAAATACTGGAGGATTATTCAAATTTGTATTTTCATAAGAGAGGAAAACAAATACAGTTAGGTAAGACATTTATAAAATAAATGTACAAATTTCTGTTACAATTGGTGAGGTTACCTTTTATTATTTACATAAAACTGTGAAAACAGTTGGTCTAAACCCATAAATCGGAAGTAGTTTTGTCTGACGCCACCATTCGAAGGAGGCTATTGCTTGCCAGAGAGATGGGTGACGGGAAGTGGAGCGGGCACACAACGGAGATTTCAACTGAACTAATGCTGCTCTGTTCAACTTATGTCCTGGAAAACGACAGGTTTTTTTTTTAACTTTGGCTAAAAACTGCACTATCATAAATAAAAGAACACTAGGATTGTTTTTAGAAAAGATCAAAAGATGATAGGTTTTGAACTTTCACTAAAAGCAGGATTTAATTTAAAAAAAAAGCATTGAAACCAGCACCACTATACATCTAACAAGATATTTAGTAAGCTTATACGGTCAGTGGGTTTGCCGATTAAACATTTCAGTTTCTCTTACAAACAGCAAAGAAGCTAAAAGAGGAATAACTACA
Source organism: Oryzias melastigma (assembly GCF_002922805.2). Taxonomy (NCBI): domain Eukaryota; kingdom Metazoa; phylum Chordata; class Actinopteri; order Beloniformes; family Adrianichthyidae; genus Oryzias; species Oryzias melastigma. The sequence continues at coordinate 24,081,644 of NC_050518.1, read as the reverse complement.
TAAAAAGGTAATTATGAAATGAAGAAAAGATCTTTTGTCAGCATTGCTTTTACTGAATGGAGAGGATGGGTGCTGTTAAATTTACCAACACAGAGTCTAAAAGAGACCCTTTTCACACTTTTCACCCAGAGTAAGTCTAGGAAAGTGCATTTCCTTTCTTCAGCAAGCTATTCTTGTTTTTTGTTTTTTTTTTTAATTTAATAATAGCATTCTTTGCTAAAAAGGTTCTACTTCTGAAAGTTGTGTGCTGTTTTCTTGTGTTGTATTGTAGCTTAAAAAAAAAAAAAAAACTCTGGGATGAAAATAAAGGATTTGGATTGTGGATCAAGAGTTCCGTCCAAAAATACTCTCATCTGATCTCTAAAGCCGGGTTTGTCGGCCCAGCCGGCTTCTCTAGTTCACAGCTCATTCCGTGTTGGAAGCCAAGACGGGAATGCGACAGATCCAGAATCTGGCTGGTGAGCCGAACAGCCGCTGACGAGGAAGATCAGCAGAATGACCCGACAGACGCGCAGGTCCAAATTCAAACTGGTAATTCGCCAAGCTGACGCTCTTGGCTCGCCTGCAGCTTCTCTTCCCTCCGACTACAGAGAGCCTGAGCTAATGACTGGATGAATCAGACTTTAACTGCCGGACGCCCACGAAGGAGAGAAACCTCGTTCAGAAATGACGACAGCGTGGAATAAGTTTACATTCCCACTGAGCTTCACAGTGAAAAATACTTCCAAATAAGATGACAAACTGTTTCCTTAAATAAGAACACCATTTTTGGGGGGAAAAATACTAGCATTTTGTGTCAACAGAAGGAGCGGACGTCCTTTTATTCACAGAATGTCCAGACACCAAGATAAGCGATGGCACAGAGCGTAAAACTCTCAGATGCACCGCCTCAATGACGGCAGCTTCACGCATCGCTTTATGGCATTTTTCAAGGAGTAAACAAACCGTATCCGCTCCTCTGCAAGCTGTTATTTCACACTTAGGTCAGTGTTTACGTGCTTAATATGAAGAATATAAATAAATCACACAGTTACCAGTAAACATCCAAAAGGTCATCAAATGGGAAGTTTTTGCAGAGATAATTACTTTTACTCAGAATAAAGCTGGATTTCACTGATTTACTTCTGAAATATTTTTTTATCTGAACACATTTGAAGGATTTGCGTGAAGAATTAGTTCTAAAAAAATAACTTTTTAGTTTGTTCTTTTTCAGTTAGAATGTACAATATGTACAATCTAATAAGAAAGAATAACAGGAGCAAAATGAAGACAAAGCCTTATAAATCCCTACCTTACTCTTATTATTTCATATGATATAAACGGATGACTAAAGGAGTGGGTTTAAAAATTAAGTACAGTAAATGCTGTATAAATGCATATTTCATATTTTTTTGTAGTTTTCCAAAACTCACCATACGGCCATCAAACAAGAAGTTGCAGACAACCACTACACCACCTGAACCTCAGGCAGGAAAGGGCCTTGGATTGCTCCAAACCTTTAAAGGGCAACAGCTCAGGTTTCTGTTGCCAGTTTTCTCTGCACATCAGCAACAGGCGGCCTCCACACTTCACACTCAGAGTATGCTTAATATATGAGTAATAACACAGGATAAGGAGCAAATTCTGAAGGTTTGTTGTTATAGCAGAACCAATATGTGCCATCAATAACAAATTTATTAAAAGGCCATTTATATTCTAAATATTGCTAATAATTTCAGTAATCACTGGTAATGTTTTTCAAATTAATCTAAACAACACTCAGCAATGATTGAGTTAAAGCTCCACCATCCAACACAAGCCACCTCTACTGTGAGAAATAAACCATAAAGTCACTGTACACCTCCTCCATGAAACACAGAATCACACATAAGTACAAAAATTATAATTTTACATCAATTATTTGTCTTTCAGACAGTTGAAAAATCACATTTGTTGCTTTAACGTTTGGACAAACGAAATTAGGTCACGGTGTCTCTCCTGAAGGGGGCCTGAGGTTAAGGAAATCTCTACAAAATCAAAATTAAATGAATATGTGACATTTGTGAACGCGGGAGAAATGCTGCCCGCGTGCACAGCACAGCTCTACCCGATTCATAACTTAAACGAACCCAAAAGGAGGCGAGAAAAGAAACCCAAATCAAAACGGGGTCACCGGAGCGCCGCTTATGTAAGGCGGTGGCGCTGTTTATAACTTTAAACTCACTCCACTGCCCATAAAACCCCCCAGACGAGACCCTTCTTACCTCGAGCTGGCTCCCTTTGGGGTGAAGACTATGTCAAGCCCAAAGAAAGAAGCATTTCTTCCTCCCGGTACTGGAGAACAGGGAAAAGATGCACGCGGGCTACGTGCCAAGAGCTCCTGTCCGAGAATCCGTGCTGTGTCCCTGAACCAGCTTTACGCCGCTGCACTACTTTGTTTCATAACAGTTTGCGCCAGTGCGCATGTTCCCTTCTTTTAAACTAAGCTGTGGTGCGTTCACGGTCCGTGGGTGTTTATGCCTCAAGCGGCTGATGTCTCATCTCAAAAAAGTATGTCACTGCAATTGTTGGGAGTATATGTGCATAATTATCTCCAGGATTGCATTAAATGTATTTCGAGATGTTAATAATAATATAAATTGATATCTTCACTGATATATATGTATATTAAAGTATATATTTGTACAATTTCGTGTAGGCTTGCTAATTATCGTCAAAACGGAATCAGTATGGACATTAGTATGAAAAAAAATCTTTATTAACTCTGACTTTTTCTTTTCTGACCCTCTAAAAAAATTCTTTCAGAATAAAAATAAATTTTTGAACGAGTTGTTGTTTTTCCTACAGCACGGCAATGCAACACTTTTTCCTGCTGAACGTGAACAATGACGCAGTTCCACCGAGACGTCCCCATTGGTCATTTGGATGTCACATGCTTCGTTTCAGTCACGTTTAAGAGGCATGGAAATCCGGAAGTTCCCTCACACTCCCGCTGCAAGCTTCAGATGTGAAGCACACTGATCCAAACTTACAACAATAATCAAGTCGGCCAAATGTTTAAATTTGGGAGATACATTTGGTCACATTAATCATGAATCAATATGAATGATACAATTATTCATAAAGCAGAATGGATCATTCCCTACATTGACCAAATTTAGGAATTTTCCATCACTAACATACAGTTCAACACTGTAGAATTACATTAATATCAGAATAACCTGCATTTATTAAACATGTTATAAACATGTCATGACATCATTTTTTTGGAATAGCTAAACAAAACAGCTAAACTTAAAACTAGAACATGTTAGTAGAACGTAATAAAAAGCAAATTAGATTTACAACATATTCATTTGAAAAGCTTAAATTATATTTAAGTAGGTAAATGTAAAGTAAAAGTAAATGTATGTTTTCTCAGATGTAAATAATATTTAATAGCCTAACAAGTAATGTTTTTTTTTTTTTTTTAGAAAAATAAATGGGTTTTAATGCTCTGTATTTGAGTTTTCACCCAATATTTTAATTTTCTGGTCTAAATTCACTAACACTTTTTGAAATGTGCCCTCTGCGCTTTCACATTACTAAAAATAAATTGGGTTATTAATAATCATTTTTGCACCATAATTGTCCCAAATCAAAATGTAAAATAGCTGGTGCTACATTTGTAACTACAGTATGTTGTTTTCTACCTTTACTTAAATGTACTGACTCGTCAAACAAACACGGTGCTTGCATCTGGGTCGTGATACTACATTTCGGTATCAATCCAATACCAGTTATCATCACTGATATTGATACCAACATTAATATTTTTCGTAAATGCGGTGGATGTGATATGAACCTCAAAATCCTAATTGTTTTAATAGTAGATGTCCAAAGACCCTCAAAATCGGCATATTTTCATTTATTTTGATACATTAATTAACCAAACCTTCATTAACTTATATATTTAAGAAATTCTTTGATCTAATTACCACATAAAGTGCCAAAAAATGAAAAAAAAAGCACCTAAACAGAGACAGAGGATAGAGCAGTGGAGGTGTGCTGTTAGTGGCACTGACTTCCAGCTGGAGGGTTGCTGGTTCAAGTCCTCAGAATGATTCCCCTCAGTGTTTATCCTTGGTGCTTTTGGCCCAGTTGGAACTATTTAGTTTTCACAGACTGATCCGGAGCAGCTGGGCAGCTAACATTTTTAAATGTGTGAATGAGGTATCCCAGCAAAACAGAGAGAAATCACCAAATTACAAGAAAAAAAAAATGCATATCAATCGATGGGACGAGTTTGTCCAGGAAGTGCAATAATATCATTAGAAGGTTTGTTTCTCTGTTTTTTTCCCTTTAAAATTTGTCTTTTTTTTCTTTTACTTAAATATTCAGCTGTGAACACTTTTTTCATTGAAGACTCAGTAACCTGAGTTTGATCTCTTTTTATTTTTTATTTATTTGAGATCTGTCATTTTTTTTATTTGCCTGTAAGGTTAGTAAAATTTACTTTTAAAATCAACATCTTTCATGTTTTGAATTGTGTTGCTTCTGTTTGTGCTGGTATGTCTGTACTCAATTGTTGGACCAAAACAAGGACACGTGTATAAAGGTGAACGGCCTGCCAGTGAAAGCAGTCCTCTGGAGGCAGAAGAATGGAGATGATGACTGCTGCAGCTCAGAAAAGGTTTCCCTGATGATCAGATCAGGGGCTGAGTTCTCATGCTTGAAACAAACCCAAAGAATAGAACAGAAAACTGGCCTCCATGGATCCCAAAGTCTTTAAAATAATCTAATAATTTGATCTGTGAAATTAATGTTTTTCTTTTCTTTTTTCCTAATTGTTATAAAGTTTATTATTTGATTCTATTGTTTTTCTCTAAATGTTTGGAATAAAGGTAAACTTTGTCTGCAACTATTTGCATTTAATTTAATTATTTTGTATTTTATGTATCTTATATATTGCCGAGTCATTTTTTTATCTAATAATTTGATTTTACCTCATTTTCTGTGAAAATTTGTTTCTGAAATATTAATATTTGTTGAATAAGATGTGATTGATTTTTTTTCTGTCTCTATGATCTTTCTATATTCAGCATCCTGGTCTAGAGCTGCATTGTTGCAAAATCTTGACACATGCAGGCCTTGTTTATGTCAGGGAGCGTGTCATTCAACGTGATCCTCACGTCAAATCGTGCCTCTCATTATCTAACAGTGACGCATGAAACCGCCGTTTATCGCTGGGAAGAAATGATGAAGGAAATGAAAACGAGATGAAAACACTCGCATTAGTGAGCTCCAGAGCGAGTTGGTGAAACCACATAGAGCAGCAGATGTAGGCCACCGGCCTTGTCTCTGTTTTAGTCAAAGTAGTTTCAAGGTTGAGCATCTGGATCCAAATACCATTTTCTTTACTTATCAACATCAGACCAAGATGTTCTACTGTTAAAGTCCGTGATGCAATAGTCTGCTTTGCTCGTGCCGTTCTGGAGGGTTATCAGGGGGAGGCAGAGAACTCTCATTCTCTGGGAGACTCCTTGAGGGCCTCTGCTGTGCTGACGTCCCGTCTCAAGGCCACGCAGTTTCATTTTGTGTCTGCAGCATCATCAGAGTGCAAGAATAACAATAATAAGAAAGCTTCACCAAGGTGACGCTCTTTTATTTCCACAATTTTATTGCAGATGGATTAAGATCTATGTCATAAAAGTTAAAAAAGAGGAAAGGGGTCTAAAATGCCAATTTTCATTTATTTATTTTTTGTTAATTTCGGTTGTTTTTGCTCTTTAAGATCCCGTGATTTAATCACAATAGATTATCAATCTCAAGGAAGTTTTCTTTCCACAGTAAAAACATATTTTTCATGGGTGAAAAAAAAACGTTTGTTAATGTTTATCTTTCGAGCTTAATGCTTGTTGCCCAGCTACAGAACTCCCTACTCCTGGTCCTGCCGTCATGTTAACTCCTACAGCTGTTAGCTCTGGAAATGTGGGAAATGAGACAAAACTGACAAATAACTTTGACTTCACTTTTTGGTCTTTAAGCAAAACAATAAAGGTAATCAGTGGCACCCACTGATTGGAAATGATACATTGGACAAGTAAAATGTAAAAAAAAAACAGAAAAAAACCCCCACTTTTTTGCCTTTTTCTTGCAATTAAGTAAGATACAACTGTGCCTGGATTATCAGGGGAAATAAAGTCTAGTGACAAAATGTGCCCAGTCTAAACACACCCTGACACTCCTATGATCACAGACGGAGTTGACCCAGTTGAGATTTACCAACAACAGGTTACATCACACAAATGTTCAAAGGAAGATTCCAACATGTTTTCCTGATTACCGATCCTCTCCTGATGGTCAGAGAGGAGGTTTCTGAATGACTCAGATAAAAGGATGATACATCGCAGGAAGAGTGCATGGGTGAATTCAATCTGTCGGATTTACATACTGACAAATGGATGTGCTGACAGAAATGTCATCCGGCCAACATTTTGCCATTTAGTCGAGGGTTTCCCAGAATTGTAGCCGAACCGCAAAAATAACAGCTTTGGCCTCCAGATCAGCGACAAAACCCACACAGTGAAATAAAGACAAATACAATCCAACTGAAAGCAAGCTGTGACCACCACACACTTCAAAAGTATATAAATGTGAGGCTGCTGTGGATCACAGAAGATTTTAACACTGCTGTTAAGATTTAACCTGATCATCTTTGCATAAATATTCTGAAAAGTGACAGGGAGCTCTGAGGTTTAAATTAACTGAACCAATTTGGTTCAATCGAGTGAATAGTTATTCAGGTAAATCTTTTAATAAAAAGTTGTACCTATTACTACCTCAATTTTTTTTTTTTTTACAACGTCTAGAAAAAAATGTTCATAAAAATTTTTTCGAACAAGATCTTAAAGTACAACGGAGTAATAGGGCCAGTTTACAAGCAATTTCTTTTTAACTACAACATTGAATCTCGCAAATTTGCGACTTTAAATCTTGTGAATTTATTATTTTTAAATCTAGCAAATTTATGAGATTTAAAGTTGTAAATTTGCGGGATTTGATGTGGTAAATTTATTAAAAAAAACTTGTAATATTACTTTTTTTGCAACCTTTTCTTTGCAAGCAAACCATTTTTTTTATTATGACTTTAAATCTTGTGAAATTTACAAGAAAAAAGTCATATCTGTTAAATTGCAAGAATAAAGTTGTATATATACGCCTTTTAAAGTCAAAGGCTAAATTTATGACTTTTTTAAATTGTAAATTTACAAGGTTAAAGGTCGTAAATTTGCAGTCTTAAAATTGGTAAATTTACAAGATTTTTTTTGCAACTTTTTTTGCAAGAAACATTTTTTGCTTCTAAATGATGACTTTAATCTCATAAATTTACAAGAAAAAGCTCATAACTGTGAAATTACAAGAATAAAGTTCTATATTTATGTTTTTAAAAGGCATGGGCCAAATGTATGACTTTTTTTCTCATAGATTTAAGACTTTTAATTTAATAAATTTACAAAATTAAAAGTGTGAAAAATCTCATAAATTTACAAAATTAAAAGTTGGAAATTTATGGGAAAAAAAAACTTGTAATATTACTTTATTTTTGGCCCTAAGACTGCGTCGTACTAAAGTCTCCTCTAAGGGGGGAAAAAAAAGGAGGACGTATTTTTATATTAGTATTTACCAAAAACCTAAAAAAAGAGCACACATGTGGTGAAGCCTTAAAGTATCTCAGGTAGAATAAATTTGTGCTCTCTCCACTGTTGGACTTTTCAAGTGTAGTTTTGCTGCCATTTCAGATATAATTCTGTAATTTAAAATAAATAAATAATCCATGCATTAGTTACACTGCATATAAATATGCTGTATATTGTAACAAACTGTTAAAGATGGCTATAATGAGAACATTTCCTCTGTTTATTGCTGTTTCTTTAGAGCTCCAGCTCTTAAGTTTTTTTTTTTGGTTGCTTTGGGGGAGCTTTTATGTTATTATTAAAAATATTTTTGATGAGTTGTTTTTTTGTTAAGCGCTTTGGGTTTTGAGAGAACGAAAAGTGCTTTACAAAAGAAGTTTGATTTGATTTTTCTTGCTGTTGCGCAAAGTTTGGCCACAAGATGTCAGCCTGAAAGAGCTCCTGAATGAAACTTCACCAGATCAAGTGTTGGTGAAGGTGTGAAGGTCTCAACACTCACACTGATCACTAACACTCACTGGTCAGTCAGTCAAACTGGAAACAACAGGAACCAGCAGACTACAGACTGGTGAGGCTGTGGAGTCTGCCTGCATTTATGGCACAGTTCAAATCAGTGTATATGATGAGCAGGCTGGAACAGTGTCGTGGAAAAGTACAAAAGAAAAAAAAAATACTGACATGATGAGAGGCACCTTTCATCTACTTATGATTAAATAGGTTGAACAAACACATAGTAATTCAAGAGTATTCACTTTTTGTTGTGATTGTGTCTTGTTGTCATTCTAAAATTTGATTTTCATGACTCAAGTATATATGACCTAAATAGTAAAGCTGGTTAGGATGATATTATTGTCTAATTTTATGGCACAAGCACCAAATTTGTCATGGATGTACCTAAGAATCTCCTCTTTCAGGACAGCTCGTTAGCCGTAAGAAAAATCCAAAAAGGCGGCCATTTGTAAAGATGGCGGCCATACACTCGACAGTTTCACGAATGATAAACTGGTTACAAATGGGGTGTTGCTTTTTGACTGACTCGTTGATTGGTCTGTCCCAACAAATCACATGTGTGGTTGAACTGCCTCTTGCCTTTATTTTTGTTTGGAAAGATAAAGTTTATTTGCATCACATCTGGCTACCATGGTAACACCTTTTGGCTGCAAATGAGCACAACACAAACCGATAGATCACTAGACAGCACTTGTTCAACTTTATATATATTCTATGATTTTAACAAGAAAATCAAAGATTCAGATTAGAAATAGACTTTTTCTGGTGTTAACGTTTGCCTCCTTTCCTGTTATAGTACACCTTCAACAAAAATGAACGTCAAATTAAGAATTTAAGAGCTGGGAAAACTTCAGGTTCAAGCAGATGCCACTTTAGCTCAACACATCCATTTATTGAGCAATATTTTTAAAATAATTTTGACATTAAATGAAAACAAAGTGAGGACTCTCAATTTTTCTATTTGCGAACCACAAATGTCAAGCATTAAGCGCTTAAAAACAAGTTCCATGCACATGTCTGTCCATGTGCCTCAGCCTGGCAGACACACACAGCAGCACTTATTCATCACTTCCCAATCTGGCACTCTCAGTGATCCCACACACACACACGCCTTCAACAACACGCGTGAAGCATGTGTGTGAATGACGCAGCGTGTTGGAGGAGGAGACTGGTCCTGGAGAGGCACGGAGAGATGCGCAGAAGGAGGCGAGGAAATGTGTGCAATTATGGTTTTAAATAGAAGCGGCTTTTGTGTGCTTTCCCTCCAACACAATGAATCACTCAAACACAAGGTGTCCTCATTCGTTCAGGGAGGCACGGTTGTGATGAAGCTGTGTCTAAGTCTATTCTAGATCCTCCAAAGCCACCTTCTGACACCTGCTGGAGCCCACTGCATCGACTTTCATCACAAAGGGTGACCCTGCAGCTTCGGTCACGGACGCCAAGAGCTTTGTGTTCTGGTAACACAACAAAATTATAATACAGAAAATGTCAGGAGGCTTCAAATAACACTTCTTTAACCTTAAGTGAAAAACTATCAAAAGGGTATTGCAGAAAAAAACCTATTTTTACACTGTATTTTACTATGGTATTTTATTATTTTATTATACTACTAAAGGCATAATCAAAGGAAATTGCTCAATTTATTTCTCTAGAAGAGAATTTACTTCATGATCTGTTCAAATTGATATTGAAGATTAGTCTTTTAATCATTTTTTAAGATAAATTGTATATATTTTTATCACTAAATATATTTTTCTTTCATCAAGGAAGGTGGTGTCCCTTTACAAGGCAAAGTAAAATTGATCAAACTTGACCCCTACATGCTATTTTATATATAGATTTATATATCTATATATAAAAGAAACGCTACAAATACAAACAGACGTTGCTGCAAAATAAAAAAGAAATCTGATGCAAATAAAAAAGCTCTTACAGAAGTGGGTAATGAGGGACGGTTTTTGTATATAATGAGCATATATTTTATTTAAACACAGTTTATATATAAATACAAACTGTAGTTAAAGTTAAAAAAAAGACATTAACAAAAGCAAACTGTTTATGGAGACAGACCACAGCGAATTTTGAAAACGTGGTGTTTTTGTACTTAAAGTCTCCGCCTGACCATCTTTTGATTTGTTGTAAAAACGTTCCTAGTGGTTTCTTTGTTATAATTTACCCGTTTTTGCACAAAAAAAGTTGTTTTCTACAGCAGAGTTTCTGCAAAGCTGTAGAAGTTCATTAGAAATTGGCCTCTGAGTTATGGGCGGGACCGTTAGTGCGGAAGTAAGCCTCCACCCATTACCCATGAACCCCTTGTTTGCACTCTCTCCCACTAGCTTACAGCCCCTCACATCCCCAACCTCACATTAGTAGTGCAACAAAAATGGCGAGCAATATTAGGGCTGTCCAGCCCTATCCAGATTCCAGTTTAGACAACAAAAACAAAGACCTACATGGATCTATTTGTCTGCAAGTGGATGCATTGGAATGGAGTGGTGAGATTTTGGCCTGCCCATCACCAGTACATCACAACTGAATCCTTTTTCAAACTGTATTTTTTAATCTGGTCCTGATGCGCTGCAATTTGAATGAAAAAATACTCGGAAATGCAATATTAAGTGGAATTTTCCTCATATATGTCCTCCATGAGGAGAAAATTAAAAACACCTAAAACACCTT
>NC_050518.1:24070557-24070706 GCF_002922805.2 Oryzias melastigma | reverse complement strand
AGTTCCACTCAATAACTAAACTTCATATTTTTAAAATTCATTATTCAGAATCATAAGCAGGTTTTTTTCTGATGACCTCTGGGGACAGTGCTGATGCATTTTTCGCAAAACTGTAATGGGAACACTTTTTCCGAAATAAATGCCCTGCT
>NC_050518.1:24070053-24070552 GCF_002922805.2 Oryzias melastigma | reverse complement strand
AAAAGTCCCATGTTATGATAATCCTTTCATTAATAATTAAGCTACTTCCATTGATAGTATTAAGATTTTAATAGTGTCAGTCTCTATTTGTCAGGCTGGGACAGACGAGGCGAAGGCGAGTGGATCCACGTGCAACCGTGTTTATTTCAAGTGAAGACCTGACAAGGAAACAGGGAAACTGAAAGAGCGTTTACACGGGGTAACGTAACGGTGAGGCTTCACGGTGAGGAGTGGGGCGAAGGCAGGTTAAATAATAGGGGACTGATGGGCAAATGAAACACAGGTGCTGGTGATAACAGGTGAGGGAAGCTCCAGGTGAGGACTGAAGGTGAGGTGAGAGCTCCCTCTGGTGGCAGAGGGAGGGAGCTCCAGGCTCATCATGACACTATTACATTTCTGTCAGGTTTTACCGTGAAAGGTTTTTTTTTAGTTAATGCTTTTCAGAGAGATGTTCAACCACACAGTTTTCACATTCTCTTTTCATTTTAGCTGTTCTCCC
>NC_050518.1:24061283-24069945 GCF_002922805.2 Oryzias melastigma | reverse complement strand
CACATCCCCAACCTCACATTAGTAGTGCAACAAAAATAGCGAGCAATATTAGGGCTGTCCAGCCCTATCCAGATTCCAGTTTAGACAACAAAAACAAAGACCTACATGGATCTATTTGTCTGCAAGTGGATGCATTGGAGTGGAGAGGTGAGATTTTGGTCTGCCCATCACCAGTACATCCCAACTGAATCCTTTTTCAAACTGTATTTTTTAATCTGCTCCTGATTCGCTGCAATTTGAATGAAGAAATACTCGGAAATGCAATATTAAGTGGAATTTTCCTCATAAATGTCCTCCATGAGGAGAAAATTAAAAACACCTAAAACACCTTTCACTGGATTGTCCTTTTATTTTTAGAAACATGCTTTGTTTTAACAAAATAATCCAAAGACATCTGAATGATGAAAAAGTAAAGATAACTTTAAGAATAACTAATAGGAAGCCGTTTATTTTTCCGTTTAATTTTTACGAAGAGTGAATTCTTTACAAATATCTACAATTTATAAAAGTCCCATGTTATGATAATCCTTTCATTAATAATTAAGCTACTTCCATTGATAGTATTAAGATTTTAATAGTGTCAGTCTCTATTACATTACTGTCAGGTTTTACCGTGAAAGATTTTTTTTTTAGTTAATGCTTTTCAGAGAGATGTTCAACCACACAGCTTTCACATTCTCTTTTCATTTTAGCTGTTCTCCCTCAGCTAAAGACATTATTGGTGTTTCCTGTGTGAGGGACATTCATGCAACAAAAATAAGAAATCAACCCAACATTGAAAAACGTGCTCTGATTACCAGCTTCTTTGCTTGACCTATAAAAAGATGTTTTGATAATGAGACAGAATTACACTGATAATAACAGTGAGTTCATTTGAAGCAGCACTTCTGACACAATGTGGGTTCATCAAGCTGGGATCCAGCTGTGGAACACGCTGTGTCAGCAGCAGCTTCTTCCCGTGTTGAACTCCGAGTCCTGCTGCGGGAAAACGCTCCCTTCAGGTGGAGGCTGTGAGGGCTTCAGGTGAACGGAGAAAATCTCCTGGACTAACCTCCTGGAGGAAAAAAAAGTAGAATATTTGGAGTTAAAATTTGCTTAATTTATTCCTAAAATCATGACTTTGCTAGCAAATAGCATTAATGAGTTCATATAAGAGCAATACAATCTCATTCTTCAATAAAATAGCTGCAGAAGAGCCTACATGTATTATTTATTACAATGATTAACGTGACGCATATCAAACCTTCTAAAAAGTCTGCCCTCATTCCTTTGTTCATCTCTACCTCATGGCTTCTCCGATGTTCTTGTTCTCTTTGACAGAAGCCTCCATCCAGGTGAAGAAGCCGTTATCTCTGCTAAACCGATCGATGGTGTCTGCCGACACAGCCCGCTCAGCCAGGTCACACTGCAGCAGCAAAGCACAGTAACTGACAGCGAAAGTCACAGCAGCCAAACCCTTCTGGGATTCACGTTTTGATCAGTTCACTGTCATGTGGTGTCTTCTGTTGTTTTTGTCTGCTCTAGTGTTTAAAATGTGGGACTCTCTTTTACCACCATCATTTCATTGGTGGGCAACACAACTGTTTNNNNATTACTCAGTCATTCCGTTTGTCAGAATAACTATTTTTGCTCTGCAAACATTTTTTAACTTTTTCTTGATAATTCTTATTCTTAAAAAAAATATTTTCTCTGTAGAGTAAGTTATTCATGTAGTAAACTGGCCAACCAGAGGCCTCAATAAAAGTATGTGGGCTCACATCAAATGTTTGAAATGACAGATACTGAGCTCGTTGTCAGTGGTAGGGGGTGTGGTTTTCCAACAAGCTCACTCCTGATTGGTGAGAGAGAGTGGCTGTTATAAGTTGACTCAGAGGAATTCAGACCAATCACTGCTTACTGACAATTCCTGGTTCCAACATGGCAACGTACATATTGTAAAACAAAATGGTAACTGAATTGACTTCATTGCGTTGGAACCGAAAGTAAGTCGCTTTCTATGGATGACATCACACTCACTCAGTCCAGTACTCAAACACTGTCAACGATTTATACAGTAAAGGCCACAACAACAAGCAAAAGTTATAACTTCTGCTGCAGCAAAAAACTTTTTATTGTTTCAGTAATAAATAAATTTATTTAGTGCTTTGGCATACCCGTCTTTGTACGGTGGCCGAGACCCACTATCGCAAAACAAAAGAAGCACTGTTGCAAATAAAAGAAACGCTACAAATAAAAAGAGACGTGGCTGCAAAAAAAAAAAAAAAAAACTAAACAAAAAAAAAAAAACGGTTGCAAATAAAGAGCAGAAGTACGAATTAGAAAACTAATGAGAATGTAAGTGAAGATGATTGTGTTCAATGTGACTATATGCACTTTTTAAGGTGTTATATGGTCACGTAATGTCTGGGGCAGCTTTCTGTCTCCCCCTCTGGCCACCGGCGGTATCAGCCTCCAGAGTATTGAACATACTACATCTCCCAGCTGCCCCAGCACACACTCCCCAGAGGCCACTCAACTGACTCTCCTCTGTTAATCACCCACCTGTCACTCAAGCACTGCACAGAGCCTCACTCAGTGCGAAGTATTGTTTTGTGTCACTCTGCCTGCATTACTGAGCGTTTATCTGGACCTGATCTTCTGTTTCTGACCCTGCTTATTCTCTGATTGCCTGACCCTCGCTGGACCCTGACTGATCTAGTCTCTTCTTGGACGATCCCATGCTGATGTGTGATTGACCTCTGCCTGTCTGACCCTGATCTAGATTTGTGGACTTTTTGCTGTGCTTAGTTCCTGTCTGAACTAATAAACCTGCTGCATGTGACAACAGGTTTGTGACACGAAGCTCCAGGTAAGATTTATTGTTAGCTTTAGCTGACATGGAGAAGCCCCGTGTGTAGACAGACCACTAACGAGAGGCGAACTGAGTTCTGTAGCTTTACTCCAATATGCAGCAAATCGCAGCTCCACGTACCACTGTAGGGTATCACTCCACAGCAGTCTCTATCCCAGACAAACACAACTAACGTTCACTGAGAGGCTGAAACGAAAACACATCAGAGTGTAAATGACTGACTTATAAAATGTTCCACTTCAAGTCTGGTGTATCAGCAAAAGTCATCCCTGATTTACATCTTTTTTTTTTTTCTATTTGCAGGCACGTTTCTTTTTATTTGTAGTGTTCCTTTTATTTTTGGTTTGCAGTGGCGGTCTCGGCCACCGTACCTTCGTGTTTCAGTGACAAGTAGGTGTATTTTGGTCTCATCGTGTTTTCTCTGTCATTTTTTGTCTATCGAGTGACTGTCAACGTTTGACCTTTTCAGGCTACAAAGGCGTCACAACAAGGATTTTTGGAGTCATTTGTAAACCTTCCACGTGAAGCACATGTGGCTTTTTCTCTTCTCCACAATCAGCTGATCTTGCCCCTCACAGCTCAATCATACATAAACTATGGATCTGTGCCTTCAACTGCAGGAAGTTGATATGAAAATGAAAGTTTTAAGTTTGAGGATTAAACAAGAATATTCTGTTCATATTACTATTGCATCATTTGGTGGAATGACTGAATGACCTTGTTGGCCACCAGGATGCAGGGGATGGGGTCTCCATTAGGCAGCATGGCCTTGTGGTCCAGGTCCTGTTTCCAGAGGCGACAGCTGAGGAAACTGGATGAGCTGCTGATGTCAAACATCACAATGCAGCCCACTGCACCTTTATAATAGATTCTGGTCATGGATATGAAGCGTTCCTGGCCTGGAAGGAGGACACACAGTTCACTGTCGCATCCATATCTAATAACAGCAAATGCTGGTCTGCACATTTCTCTGTACCTGCTATGTCCCAAAGCTGCAGTCTGACTTTTTCCTCATCGGACCAGTTCAGCAGTTTAACAGCAAAATCCACTAAAAGTGTGTTTGAAAAAAACAAACAGTATTTGGGTATTGAACCTAAACTGCACAGGTGGTTATGTTTGAGTCATAACAGACTCAATCCATGTGTACAAAGACAACACAGATTTTTAGATCAAATAAAATATTTCATCAAAGATTTGGCTTGGATCTTAAGAGGATTTGTCAACAGAGAAACTATGATTATATGATTAACATCTGACATTTTTACTCAAGGAAAAAAACAAGCAAACTGCAACACTAAAATAGTTTTCTCTAAATTAGACCAGTTGTGTTATTGAACCGCTGCATGTTCTGACTTTGAAAAGTCTGACTTGGAAGTCGAGTTTCTGTTCCTGTAAATAGGTTACTAAGAGCAAATGTGCAGTTTGAGAAGTGAAGAACAAACCTCCTACAGTCATCTTGTACGTTCTGTTGAACTGTCCACTGACGTAGCGATTCACAAAGGAAGATTTCCCAACATTTCCGTCCCCAACGATCAGTATTTTCAGCAGGTGCTCTGTCATTGTTCGTCTTCTCTCAACCACATGAGCAAGTTGGTCATAAAGTTCCCAGCAGCTCAAAGTTCAAACAGGAAACCTGCTTTATGAGGCAAATATGCAAGATGTTTGTTTTAGCGCATAGCTGCAGGAGGAGAAACTGTAACCGTATAAAAGAGGAAAATCTGAACTTTTATGCACTTTAAAAACTTTTTTCCAAGCCCAAAACAATTTAGATGAACCAATTTCTTCTCGAGATCAGCAAAATTTAAACTTCTAATCTGGTTAACTCGCAATTTAACTACCAGTGACAGCATTCTCTTGTAATTGGTTTTACTTCCTGTTGAAAAAGGAAGTTCAACAAAACAAAAGCAACACCTTCATGCAGCTGGGAGCTGAAATAAATAAGTTTTTGCTTAATTTGAAAACATTAACATGAATTATTTGAAAATATCTTCATAACTTGAAGATATAGGCATTTAAAAGTAAACTCGGTACATTTAGTTATCTCAACATGGTCAAGGGCCCTTACCAAAGTTTAAACCAGGTGTGAGAGAAAAGAGGATGAAACTGTATAAGTGTGGGTGTTGGTCATATGCATCTTTTAATGAACACACAGAGAACACTTTTGAATGCAATGTAACAAATCTCCCACTTCCCAAAACCAAATTAGACCCAAAGCACTGAAGGTTGGTGTTAGAAAGAAGCAATTTCCCTTCAAATCAAATTTTAAAAGCCCGATTTTAAAGTAAAAATAAACAAATTTCTAGCTTGGTGTCAGACACTCATGTGTTCATTTCCATCCATTCATTTTCTAAACCTGCTTAATTCCTTTTGGAGTCACAGTTATATTTATTTCTTTGTTTTCTTGTCAGGAGAATTGTGTTTGTGTAGAAATGGAAGATATTGACTATTTTAAGTTAAAATAGTCAATATCTTTTTACAGGTCAGAGTGCAACTAAATCTTACACGATCTTATGTGTTTCATTTAGTTGTTTATTGACAGTAATAAATCTGTACCCACAAAAATGAAATGTGTAATTAAAAGAAAATAATTCGGACTAAACTTTGTGGTTTGGTCCATTTTCCGAGTTGGCCGTCCTCTGAAGTAGGCCACCGTCATCTGGACATGCTTCAGTCACACTAATGCTGAGTCATGTACATGACTGTCTTCTGTGCGTCTTTTCCTGTTTGTTTTATCGTGACTTGGCCATTTTTGTTGCAGCAGATGAAAATGTTCAGGATTTAAAAATAAGCAGGTTTATTAATATATTCCAAACGATCTCGTATCATATATGTGCTGCAAGAGAAGTTTGGGTTCTTTTTCTCCAACTAGATGAAGAAATGGTGTGAGAGGGATGGAAACACAGCAGCATCCAGGACTGCAGCTAAGAGGAGTTTAAAAATGTTTCTTGTATCAGCTAAAGATGCTAGCTGGAGCCTTATTCTCAAAGTTAAATAGTCTATTTGAAGTGTGTGCAATTGAGGTGTATTTATCATGTGTGTAATCGAAAAATAATAAAAGTTGTAGTTTCATTTAAAAATATGGTAAAAGGGCGTTTTTTAAAAATTAATTAATTTATTTTTTTAGCTCAGTTATATACATTTTAACACAGAGACAAAAATAAAAATAACAGATATTTAGAAGCTGTTGATTTGTCAGCAGTAGAAGGTGCAATTGTTGCACTATTTACAGATTAATCTTCATAGATGATACATATTTAAATATATTATAGGATCATTCATTTTCTCGGCTTTAATTTAAGCCATCATTTTTAAAAATCTGTTAATAAATGAGGGGACTAGCCCAATTTTTGTGGTTGATGTCTGCCTGTCCTCCATTGAAAAAGCAGTGTTCTGCTGCCGTGACTCAATGCATAGCAATGGAGTCTGCGCGCACACATCTCTGTCTATAGCAGCAGATCGGCATGGGCCAATCCAGTAATATATGTCAAACACACAGTGATAAGAGGCAAACAAGTCTCAGGTGAGGATGGTTACCTTTAGCTGCCATTCCAACCCTTTCGTATCAGCTTGTGTGCATGTTTTAAGAACAAAGTCACCAGAGTGTGTAACCTTTTGAACAGGGTCATTTGAGAAGTTTCTGATGATGTTATAATTTAAAAAGGATAAACAGAATCATCCAGTCACTCACTTATTATAATACCTATTTTGTCATTCAGTTTCTATGTAAAATGACAAAGAAATCATTATTTCTTTTAGGGCAGCAGTGTCAAACTCAATCACACAAGGGACCAAAATCCAAAACACACCTTAGATCGCGGGCTAAATATTTATTGAACACACTAAATCTAAATGTTTTAAACTTAAAAAATGTAACTTTTTCGCATTGCTATGAATAAAAACAGGCAGGAACATTATTCCAGAATAAATCGACTTAAACCTTAAATCATTTTCAATGTTTTACTCTCCATAAAAATATACTTTGTCAAATGTATACAAGTTAAAAACAAGCGCAAGATAACATCGGACTAATAATAACAATAAAATAAAATGATCTGGAGGGCCAGATATTATTACCCAGAGGGCCGGACGCAGCCCCCGGGCCTTGACTTTGACTCGTGCGTTCTAGGGTATGTGAACTCTCTGAGGAATCTTTCCAGTACCAAGGATTAAGTCAGTTACGAAGACAAAAGGGAGTCCAGCCCCGTACCAGTAAGATGTAGATGGACAAAACAAGCCTGTGACCTCTGGTTCTAACAAAATGAAGTCAATTCAGTCGCCATTTCTCCACGGTACTGATATCGCCTGATTTCACCATTTTGGGACCAAACGGCGTTAGTAATCAGTGATTGGTCCAAGAATCTGTCAATCAAATGTTTTGAATGGCTGTTATTGAGGCATCTGATTGGCTAGTTTATAACTTGAATAACTAGGGATAAAGAAAATGTATGAAAGTTTAGCAAAAAAACATGTTAAAAAGAGACACCAGAGCAAGAATCTTTATTCTGACAAACAGAATCCTATTTCTCAATAGAAGTCTATGGGATTTTGGATTTCTGGGACCAGCATACTTCCTATTTGGAATGTGATCAGTCCAGTTCTCTCTGTACTGTCTATGGGTTCACCTCATAAAGTGGCGGTGAGTGTAGTCGTGTGTGCTCCTCTTTCCAGGGGGCCTTCTGCTCCTACAGCTTCCACTCCCACTCAGCCTACTGGAAACATTTGTCCTGTTTCCTGTTGCTCTTTAGAAAGTGACCTCCACTGTGGAGAGATGACACACTGTCATCTCACAGTGACACACAATCAAACACAACTGTTGCTCATCTGTTGAGCACAAAGATGGCCTCCCTCCCTCTCCCTCCCAGGACTGTGGAGCTGTTTGTGATGTGAAGTTCAGCTGTGACCCTTGCTCCTTTAGAAGGAGCACGGAGGTGTTTGGTGGCTTCTTGATCTAGTCTCCATCCTGCTGCTCGTTTCTGCAGTCAAACAGAACAGAAGGTGAGCTGACATGCTGCCCCCGTGACAACCGACAGCAGACTGGAAGCTGCAGAGGAAACTCACACTGTGCTGCAGGAGCTCAGAGGAGCAGCAGGAGCCTCATGAACCTGCTGTCCAGTGGAAGGAGGACGCAGGAGGAAGTCGGGAAGCATGACCACACACAGAAGAACAACCTGCAGTACTGCCTTCTGTCCACTTGGTGGCAGCTTTCTCTTTTCCATGAACAGAGATTGCCTGCAAAAGGCACTTTAGAAAGTTTTTTTCTCCAAATGGAAAAATTGCACTACATGTATAGTATTAGGGGCCATAAAATCAACAGAAAAATAAGACATTTACAAGAATAAAGTCCTAAAATGTGAGAAAAAATTGGGATTTTATTAGAATAAATCAATAAATTGAGAGGAAAAAAAATTGCATTTTAGCAAGTAAAAAGCAATGCTGTTTTGGAAATCATAGGGGTGTAACAATTAATTGATGAATCAATTTCTATTCCTATGCTCCAATCAGATTAATCTGTTCTGTCAAGGACGAGTTGTTAATTAAATTGACCTAAACCATTAAAAATCAATTCAAAATGAGCTCAAACAATAATTAGTTTTGGCTGATACCATTTAGATTAAGGTTTGGTAGGTTTATTTCACTACAGCGTTAAAACAACCAATCGGAGTAGAGAACACAGATGATGCAGCAAAAACTGATCAACCTTCATTCCAGTTCAATGTGTGGAAACACGGAATTCAGCAAAGACATAATGTTTTCTTTGGATTATTTTGATGTGGAAAAACAATTTAGGACTGAACTTAAACTAAAATATCA
>NC_050518.1:24050309-24060611 GCF_002922805.2 Oryzias melastigma | reverse complement strand
AATATGTATAGTATTAGGGGCCACCATAAAATCAACAAAAAAAACAAAAAACAATTTATAAGAATAAAGTCCTAAAATGTGAGAAAAAAAATTTGGTTTTTTTTAGAATAAATCAATAAAATTATGAGGAAAAAATATCATTTTAGCAAGTAAAAAGCAATACTGTTTTGGAAATCATAGGGGTGTAACAATTAATTGATGAATCAGTTTCTATTCCCATGATCCAATCAGATCAATCTGTTCTGTCTGACACAAGTTGTTAATTAAATTGACCTAAACCATTAAAAATCAATTCAAAATGAGCTCAAAGAATAATTGGTTTTGGCTGATACCATTTAGATTAAGGTTTGGTAGGTTTATTTCACTACAGCGTTAAAACAACCAATCACAGTGGAGAACACACATGATGCAGCAAAAACTGATCAACCTTCATTCCAGTTCTATGTGTGGAAACACGGAATTCAGCAAAGACATGTGACCATACAGTGTGTAGAATGTTCTAATAATGTTTTCTTTGGATTATCTTGATGTGGAAAAACAATTTAGGACTGAACTTAAACTAAAATATCAATGGATTTGATATTAATTCTTGTTTACTTATTTGTTTGTGTTTTTTTTAACATTTAGCCTTTTTTAAAAACAATCTTGATATGTCAATAAAAGCTTCCTAATTTAATTGTAATATAGAAAATAGAATGAATAAATCTTATGTATTTTCCTTGATTCTCAAAGGAACATAATTTCTAAAATTTAAACCTTCTTGCCATTTTTGATGATGCTTTGTTATCTGCTGCCATCTGGTGGTCAATTTATGAACTGCAGTCTTGTCGACCTGCACACTTCTATTTTGTACAAAAACAAAGTAGCACACTATGTATTATTTACATGATAATAGCAGGAATAATGTAGTTTTACTCCAGGAATTACAACAAAAAAAATCATTAGTTAGGTAACGATTATAGAATTTTCTTTTAATTAAAAAAACACATCTAACAGAGAGTTACAAACCGAATAATTTTGAAAAATGCAGTTTTCTGACAAGATTTGGTTCAAACTTCATAACTGTGGTAAGTTTCTGCTACATTTTTGGAGCTTTCCTTTTTTTTAATAATCCGGCTGATGCAAAATAAAATTTGATCTGAAAAAAATCTTATCCAGGAGTGTTTATATGTATACTTGTGTCTTTACTCATGAGAAAATCATTGTTGTTGTGCTTTACTGCAGTTACTACA
Source organism: Oryzias melastigma (assembly GCF_002922805.2). NCBI lineage: Eukaryota > Metazoa > Chordata > Actinopteri > Beloniformes > Adrianichthyidae > Oryzias > Oryzias melastigma. The sequence goes on along the minus strand of NC_050518.1, from coordinate 24,059,379 downwards.
TTACTGTTATGGTGTTTTAAATGGATTTATTGCCAACCAGAACCATTTCTTTTTATAGAAAATAAAAGTATTTGAATGATTGATTAGAGGCTTTCTAAAGTCGTTTTCTCCTTGTAGACTAAATCATATTTGAACAGTTTTTTCAAGAAAATGCTAGAATGTACAGTTCAAGCCAAAGTGAAAGAGTGTTTTTTTTTTCTTTTTCTTTTTTTTTTTCTTTTTTTAGATTATATTGAGGTTTCTCATCAGGATGCAGTGCAGCCACGTGAAGCTTTGTCTGCATCTCCTCCTCTTTCACCTGCTGGTGTCGGCTGGCCCAGATGAAACAGAGAAAGTGGTTCTGGAGGTCATCACTGACAGCTCCCCCTGCAGCACCACCTGTGGGCTGGGCATCAAAACCCAAACCCTGTGTCTGCTGAAAGACAGCCAGAAGGCTCTGGAGGAAAAAGTGGAGCGGACCGGTGGAACCAAGGTAAAGCTTTTAAAACATCTGGAAAGAGGAATAAAATCTTTTTAGAACCAGCTGTTTACCCTTATTTGTCTGACTTAGAATGTCTGCTGTGGTAAAAAAAATGTTTCAGAAGTGACTAGAAACACCCGTTTGTTCTGTCCATCTATTTGACTGTCACTTCATTTATATAAACATGTGTGTATGTTTCTGTCTCCATGTTCCATATCACATCCATCAGGGCGTGAGTCAAACGAAGGTGTCAGAGGAGTGTCGGGTCCGTAAGGTGAACTGTTTGGAACTATGGCAGTGTGGACTCCAGACTGTGACTGTGACGACGGGGCAGAGGGTGGAGCTCGACTGTCTGGGTGAAGTCATGGAGGCCATGGGAAGATTCTCCTGGAGGTGAGATGTTTGGTCAGGATTTGTTTACTACAAACACAAACTTGAAATAGGTCCAAAAAAAAAAAGTCCTTTAAAGGAGCAAAAGAATTAATCTGCCAATGGGGTAAAAAAAATACATGTTTTCTTAAACTAAATGATTTTGCTATTTTAAAAACTTTCTTTACACTATTTTTTTTTGCAATTTTGTTTTTACTTTTTAAATATTCATGTATTATTATTACTATATTTATTACTAAAAAATGTCATTTTAACAGTTTTAAAGTTAATGAGTTTATGATTTTTAATGATATTTTCAAGATATACTCAGATGAGACACAAGGTTTTATTCGTCAACATGGATTTCCTACCAAACGTTTAAACTGAGAATTTTAACAATTTTAATCAATTAATCAGTTTTGAAGGCACATTTTTACTAACATCATCTTCTAAGTTTCCCAAACTATTTCAATCTTCTTTCCTGTATTTTATCACCTGAAGAGTGTATTTATTTATTTATTTATTTTTTCCTAGTCTGACTGAATTTTTAGTGTGTTTAGCACAGAAGTAAGTTTAGAGATCAGAAGTGAGGAAACAGTAATCCTCCTGCTCACCAGCAGGTGGAGCTCTTCTTCAGTCTGACAGGGTTCTGCAACCTCAAAGAGCCATTTGGTCCAGTTTTTTACTGTCCAAACAACCAAAGAGACCCAAAAAATTCCACTTCTTGTTTAGAAAAATAAGATGTATTTATGTTTTTTTTAAATAATTAGGTAATCATTTATTAAATTTCTTTCAAAAACGTACAATAATTGAATTATAATCCGTATTATTTTTTTCTTTAATTGTAATTTTTATTTTTTTATTTTGACAACAGTACATACAAGTTCCTTTCAAAATAAAAATAAACCCTGCTGCAGAAGATTTACCTAAATAAAATAAAAAAACGCAAGTAGAAAAACAAAAGATTTATTTTAGTTTATTGTTATCTGAACCTTCATCCCTTTTCTTGCTTTACGATCACATATAAACATAACCATGTTATTGTAGAATCCATTTTTTTCTTTAAATTGAAACGTGTAAATGCATTTTCTTTAAGAACTCTGAACAGCTAGACATACTAGACACAAATTACCAAGGCTTACAAACCCTTTATTTTATTTAAATTATTAGCATTTTTCTTCAAACTCAAAGAGCCACAATGGAGAGATGAAAGAGGTTGCGGATCCCTGGTCTAAGTCCAGGGAGCTTCTAATTTATTTTTGAGGAACAAACATGCCATCACCGGAGAGTCGTCCTGATTTCAGCTCTGTTGCTGTTTCAGGGTGTCTTGGCGCTACGCTCGAGGAATCATCAGCTCTGACGACTCTCTCTTTGAACGCTGGAACGCTCCTCTTCTGGACCGGATGGTTCTGGACCCTGTTAAAGAAGAGAGTGCAGGTACGCACAAGTTTGGAGGTTCACTTTCTGAGAGCTGCTTCACACCAGAGGATTCATCTAAACTGATGTGTTTTAAAAGAACATCTCAGAGAAAAGTCTTTGACAATCATGTTTATCTTAGAAACTGTGAGAGACAGAATGTAAAAATCCAGGAAATCACATAGTTAGATTTTTAATAATCTGTTTGTATAATGTAGCAGAATATAAGGATTTGGTTCATAGCAAAAGTTCATGTCAATACATTGTAATGTAACCTTGGTTGGCAATGACAGAGGTCAAAGGTGTTCAGACTCTCTAGCTGCTATTTTGCTGTTGTGATAAATGATATATTATGGTATAATTAGGACGTCAGTGGCCAATATTTTTTGGATTGCGCAGAAAAAGGTTCCAACTGTTTTTGGATGTAGTAAATCAGAGCAATCTGGACCAGATGTTTTTTTTCCACATTGTATGAGGTGTCTGAGTAAAAGAGAAAACTTCATAAAACCACTTTTTAAGAAGCATTTTGATATTTCACGGTGTCACAATGTGTCAAATTTAAATGAAAATACATTAAAATTAGGTATTTTACAACAAATATTAAGTTAAATTAAAAATAGATTAATTTGAATAATCAATTACAGGTCATAACTAATAAATTCCAGACGAAAAATAATAATCGCATGTCAGCAATACTAATAGAACACAGTCCAAGTATTAGAAAATATTAGAATGACGCATTTGACAGTGATACGAGTGAAAATGATAAATCAGGTTTTAATAAAAGAGTCAAGTTTTGATTTCTGCTACGAACACAATCAAATCTATGTTGATGCAAACCTTTGACATATCAAAGACTTTAATTACAGAACCAAGGCCTCATTCCTCTGTTTATTCCATCAAACTGTTTCTCGTTTTGTATATTGCTACAAAGGTTTGAAGAGGGAATGTTTACAGCTACTTTAAGTTATCATCTCAGCTTTATTGCAAACCTTTGACATTTCCAAAGAAGTGCTGCCCTATTTATATTATTCTAAATGAATGTTTTTCTTTTTTTTCTGGATAAATTCTGAAAGTTTTAAACACACAAACTAATATTAAATAGTTACATTCATGGAAACAATGACTTATGGGGGAACCATGGAAGATGGTTCAGATTAGAAAAAATAACTTAAAATGTAATAGTCATTATCATAAATGTGGATCGTTTTGCCTCACGTGTGTCTAAAGATTTTCAAAATGCAAACAGACTCACAAATCAGAGATGGAGAACCAATCAGAGATCGAACACTGTCTAATTGGGTCGTTTCAGGAACTTACCGCTGTGACGTCCAGGATACCAACTTCCGTCAAGTGAAGAGGATCTACTGGGGTATCCGGGTTCTGCCTGTCGGGGTCGTCAACCTGGATTATGAAAGCGCTCTGGACCAGTGGAAACAGGATGAGATCCAGCAGAAGCAACTTCAAACGGGTTCTCATACGGTTCTTCTGTACACGGTGCGTTCTGAAGATTAATCTTTGATTGTCATGTGATGTTTGATAAACATAACACATGACGTGATTGAACCCACAGGTGGGGATCAGTTTGAGCCTCGCCATAGTCTGTACTGGACTCTTCAGCCTCTACAGGAAACTGAAAAGAAGAGGATCCAATAAATAAAATATTATTTTTCACTTTACATCTCAAAATGTGTATTTTACAGATTAAGACATTTTCTCTCAGTTGTTCTAGGTTCTAAGTGACCCTGTGATCCACTTTGAATGGATCATATGTAGCTTGAGCCTCAGCTTTTGAAGGGGCCACATTATGCAAAATCAACTTTTTGAGCTTTTTAAGTGTATTATTATGTCATTTTGTCATGAAAAGCAACTCCAAGACGCTATTTCGATCCGCATCTCTAAAAGCCTGCTCTCTGAGCAACAATCCCTTCAAAGAAAACGAGCGAGTCCTCACATTGTGATGTCACAAAGTGAGGAAAATACCCTTCCAGGAAGAGTCTGAATCACAATTCCGATTCGTTTTATGAATTTTAAATAATCAATAATCGAAACATTTATATGAATTAAAGTAAAAGTAACAAGAGGAACTAAACTTGAAGCATTTTTCACTCTGACATTTTTGAATAGGGCACAAACATGGCTGACCTTCCAGATCATCCAACCGGTCCCAACTTCACTTACATTGACCGTTTGGAAGCATTTTGGCTTTTTATATTGCAGAGGGTCAACTGGATAAAAGTCACACAGTGTATAAGTTACATCACACCAAAATTAAATATGTGGGGAACAAAATAAATGAGAGAAATCACACTGTGCTGCTAGCTAGAGACTATTTATTTACTTTGATGTGAGTTAAAGGCCGTTTCATTAAAGCTGGTCTTATGATAAAATTAAACATTATCTTATTAAAGGGGGCGGCCGTGGTGCAGTGGTAGGGCGGTCGACTCCTGATCAGAAGTGAGCGGGTTCGACTCCGCCTTGCCCGCCCATGTGTCGAAGTGTCCTTGGGCAAGACACTGAACCCCGAATTGCCTCTGGTGGGAGGTTGGCGCCAGTGTTCGGCAGCGGAGCCACCACCAGTGTGTGAATGTGTGTGTGAATGGGTGAATGGGTCTGTGACTGTGAAGCGCTTTGGGCCCTCGAAGGAGGGTAGAAAGCGCTATACAAGTATACGCCATTTACCATTTACCAAAGGTTGCTGAGTTCAGGGAACTCTTTTCAATAAAAGTCAAACAATTTTATTGATCTTATTTTACATAAAAGTGCACTTTGGTGGAGAAAATGAAATCATATTAGTCTATTATCTTAAACATTTCCAAAAAAAGCAGATCTGGGATGCACTGATGATTGTTTCATAATCAAATTGTTTCCTAATCAAATCCTTGCCCCTGAATCATAATTGAATGGTGAAGATTCCCACAGCCAGCACCGCCCCCAGGCTAACAGCCACACCCACTTTCTCTGCAGAGCTGCAGTGATCAACAAAATGCTTTCATTTTATATGCATATCCATCTTTGCAAAAATTCGGATGATGCATGTTTTCATGAGCGAAACGCAGACATGCTGCTGAGGCCAGCTCTAGGATGACATCATAAAATGGGCGTCACCCACAAGGAGCAAAAGGCGGAGCTTCAAAGATCGAGTCGTTTTACTTCCTGATAGGAAAAGAGTTTACAAAATAACTCATATTTCATAAATAATGTGTTCTTTAGTGTGCCAGAGATAATATACGATGATAGTTTACTCTGAAAGACTTAAGAATAGCATGATATAAGCCCTCTAACGAGGTGATGGTGGCTTATTCATGTGGCAACTGCTTTTTTCTTCAGCAGGTTATTTCCAAACTGCTGATGGATTTTGATAACTTTGCATTTGTTTGACCAAATTATTAGTATATTTTTGGGTTTATTAGAACATCGAGAAAGCCTTTATAAACCATTTATCTATTTTTTTGGGGCAAGATTTACAGTAACCATACTTTTTTAATAGACTGTTGTTCACTCAACCTCCAGTAGATGGCAGCGTTGGATCATGTGAAGATGTGGAGCAAGTCACTAGAAATGATCTTATGTATAATGATCACTTCCTGTCTTCTTGACCAGCATTGAACATGACAGGACCAAGCTTCCTCTGAGGGCTCAAGCTGATACAGAAACAAAAAAAAAGACTTTCTCTGAGAACGTTTGACACTTTTTTAATGAGTTACAACCTAAGTCAACAACAAAAGTACCGCATTGTCTTACTTTTGCCTTTAAGAAATTACAGCTTGCATTTGACCTTCTTTGTTTAAAATAATAAACATGGATTTTGTCTATTTTTTAGCATGAAAAAAAGCACAAATATAAAAAAGAACCTAGCCTTTCTCAAAATTAGATTTTTTGAAAAATGTATTTTTAAGATAAAAGATGCTTTTTGCCAAATAGGATCATTTCAGTTTGAAATGGGCAGGTAGTAACCATTGTTGGGCAGCATAAAAATACTTTTAACTCACAAAAGATTAAACCATTTATCCAAAGTTTTGCTTTGCATATAAAATCTGTTCATTCTGGAGGTAGTATTGAGCAAACAAGACGTCTTAAGGTCAACAGGGATGTAAAAACCTGCATAGTTTATCATCTATATGCACTTCAGCCATCAATTTATAAATGTAACTAATCTAAATTAGATAAATGCTACTTAAGTAATCCTTACTTTAAAGAATTGGTATTTTATTTTTCTTTTATTGATTTATTTGTTTGTTCTTTTACCCTCTTTGTCCTCAGCAGTCTCACACTGCTGCGTTTTGTTATTTTAGTTTGGGGTTTGGTAGTCTTAGTTTGCGGGCTTTGTTTATTTGTTATCTTTTGGTAGTTTTACCTCCTACATTAGCAGGAGCTGCTGACTCCGACGGTCGACATGACTTATTGTATGTTTGGCCACGGAGCCCCTGGACTAAGGTATACTCAGAGGTTTGCAACTCTTGTGTTACCCTAGTCATGTTTACATTAAAAGAGGGGTCGTTTTGACCTCACAAGACAGTGCACTGAACTTTTTTGCAGATTTTGTTTCTTCACTGGTGTTCGTGGCAGTCATAAAATCCTGTCCAGCTTTGTCATGGGAAGGATCACAGATTAGTATAAGGGTGAGATACTCTGGACCCCATAAGGTAGCAGAAGGGTTAAGGAACATTTGGACCACGCTATAATGAGACAGGGGTCTCAGAAAATCATGCATTATATATGATACGAATAGTTATATAGGGTTACAAGAATGACTTTGTAGAAGGACTTTGTTTCTTTTTGATTTAATGCGAAGAAAGAAATTTAAACCCATTGCTTATAGCTTTTACATCTAAAAACTGGCTCTTATACTTTGGTATAAACACTTTCAATCATAAAATGTTTTTTTTTTACTATCTTTCACCATTAAATATGAGAAAAACTTTAAGATTTACAAATGGTAAATACAATCTTCCAATCGACTGCCCTACTGCTATTTACCAACAATTTAATTTTATTTACATGAATATTTGGAGACTTTCTGAACCTGTTTCTCCCTCAGCTTTGAATGATCTCATGACTTTCGTAGCCTACAGCTACTACAGCCTACAGCTCAGTACGGGAAAAGCTCATGTAAAAGTAGGGCTCTCTCTGAAGATGTAACAAATGAGACCCTATAATCCTAAAACATTAAGTTCTAAAATGTCACCTGAAGGAGAACAGGTTAACGCTGTTTGTTTATACACATGTGTGAACGATGTATTCCCTGTATGAATTCTTTTGAGTGATAAAGCCCAGAGTCTTAACTGTAAGGGTGATGCAGGGACTCAAAATTCACAATCTATCTTTTGCACTCAGCCCCTGAGCAGCAGGCTCTCAAATATACATAAATATCAAGTAAAGCAGACTTGAATTTTTCAATATTGTTGCATTTTTTAGTGTAAGGCATTATTTTTGAGGGTTTTTCTGTTTTCTTCATTTAATTCATTTAATGCAATTCCCCTTTAGGGATTAATAAAGTTGTTTGAACTAAATGGATTTGAGAGAAGTTTTCCCCAAAAGAATTTAAGCTCTTTGTTTTCTTCTTCTCCGGAACAAGAAAACAAAATCAGCCTATATATACTGTAGATTGTTTACATTTTTAAATTACCTAATTTATTTGTCATTTTGAGGAGAGCTTCCCTTTGAGTGACTCCAAGCATAAAATACAGCAGAGCAGCAAATGATGTCGGGTGTTAACATCCCGTAAACAGTCTCAGACGGAAGAGGGAGGCTGAGGAGAGCGATGACAGCATGATCAACATGTTTATTTGTGTTATTTTGGGAGTCGACACAGCAAATGAGGGCCTCTGGGAAATAACAGAAATGCAGTTACGATGATATGCTCACTGTAATTTTTTCATTTCCTCATGCAACTTACCGTCTGAGCCCTGAAAGGTTTCTCTGCTCAGGCGATGTAATCCCCTCAATGCTGCAGTGGAAACCAGCACATGAAGCTCAGGCAGTAATCCTGCCTTTGGATCAATATATGGTTGATGTTCCCACAATGAAGTGCTAAAAATCATTTTATGTGGCAATGAGAAGCATAGAGGTTAAAAAAATGCAATAAACCTGCAGAGAAATGAAATTATTCATAATTTTACCCCCTTGATTTAAATAGCTTTAACCCTGTAAAGTCTATTACATCAAAGAGTTGTCAGAAAATTGTTTTTTTTATGATATTTAAATATCAATCATGGGTGACTTGGTAAGTTTAAGTTAAAACCTTTTGTTCAGGAAAAAAAAAACATCTTATTTAGCCATTGTCTCAAATTTGATGCACACATTTTTAACATGATCTAACACTATAAATAATTAATTATACACAAATGTTGCATGTTTTTTATACAGTTATTAGTCATTTAAGAAAAATAATAACAATAGATGAGTTAATCTCAATATAAAGTGTTGAAAATCAGCAAAACATTTTCCGCTAAAAGTGTTTTTGAGATGTATTGAAGGCAGCCATTTTGAAATGAGCAGGAAAAGTCCTTCTACTGCCCCTAGTGGAATGATAATGAACCGCAGGGTAGAAAACATGAAACAATTTATATGCAATGGGTTTTTAAGGAATATTTAGATAGTGTTAATAAGGTAAAGGTCTCAGAATTACATGTATCAAATATAATACAAATGGTTATATAGGGTTAAAATCAAGGTTTCTGAAGTGTATGAAATAAATCCACTCAATATTTTTTTTTCCAAAAAAAAATTCTTGTTTTTTGTTGCTTCTTCTTTAGGCAATAATTTAGACTTACAAATGAGGAAAATCCACCTTAAGAAAGAAAACTTGCAGGCAATTACATT
>NC_050518.1:24048657-24049343 GCF_002922805.2 Oryzias melastigma | reverse complement strand
TCACATGGCTGAGTGTCATGGTGCTCCTGGGTGTCTCTTTACTGATTGGACCCAGCTGACTACAATCATCCATCACTTCGGGCCACTATTTAAGATGTGCCCTCACCAGCATTCACCCCCTGTTTGTTACTTTCACCGGTGCAGTACTTTGGTGATGTATTCTGTTCTGGCACTAGCTTTTGTGCCTTGTTTTGCCCTGCCACTCACTGTCTGCCCCTATATTGAGGATTGTCACCACCATCTCATCATCTGACCTGGGTCCATTACACCACTGCTGCTCGGAACCACACTGGGATTCCACCTCCAGTCTCGCCACTTACCCACGCTATGCTGCTCATCCTTGGTCTTCTCATTTCCCCTCTTCCTACCTCTATACCGGGTCTGCCGCTCGTACTCATCTCCCAGAGACGTGATCAACTCCAGTCTACCATCTCCTGTTGAAACAGAAAACTCCACTTCCACTCCAAGTCAGAAAACTACCAGACAATAAAAAGCGGATCAGTGTCTCATTCTGAAATCCGTCATCCTTCCGGATTCCAGCTTCTGGTTCTGCTATGCCTAGCTCATCTGTCATGACAGCCGAGGTCAATCATGTCAATGATGATGTGATTGACTATAAAAACGTAATTACAACAATGTCAAAAAAAGCCAATGCAGCAGATAAAAACATTTACTGAACCTCACCA
>NC_050518.1:24005332-24048580 GCF_002922805.2 Oryzias melastigma | reverse complement strand
TATTTATGTGATTTTTTTTTAATGCATATCTTTTAAATTCACTTTTAGCTTTGTGTCACCCCTAAGGTTTATTTACCTGGTTTTTAATCTGTTTTTTTCCTTGCATAGTTTATTGCTTTAACATTGTATTTGAACTCCAGCTGTAGCGTTCTCTGTGAATATCAATGAGGGGGTCACTGGTATGGACAGGACCCCAAAAAATAATTTCCCCAGTTCAATAAATTCAGATTTCTACTTTGCATCTTATTCGTAAAATATTTTATGCTACATTAAATTGTGTGCACGGGGGTCAGGGGTTTGTGTGTGAAGATCTGTGTTTTTGCTTTTGGTTTTTAAGTTGAAAAATGTTTTTATTCATAGCCACTTGTATGAAAATAAAGTTTGATTTGATTGGACGAGTCAGACATGGTTAAAACCCAAGATAAAGACGTGCATAGATTCTGAGATGTATTTGTCCATCAGCTCTGCTGCTCTGTGTACCTCAGAGAGTCTCAGGCGGACTGTAGAAGATATTATTGCTGACCTGTGTGCACCTTTAGCTGCAGAGCGTCCAGCACGGAGCACAGCGATGCTAAAAATAGACTACAGGCATACCAGCATAAAGAGTGAAGCAGACTATTGCTGAAACAGTGGGAACCCTGAGCATAAAGGAAAAGCTGTCAGAAAGAAAGATTTATCCCATTTTTTATTTCTGGGTCACCCAGTATAGAACAATCTGTTTCCTGTATCTAATCTCAGTTTTGCAAGTGCTCTTTATTAAAAGTGAGCACCTTTTGGCCTTTCTGTTTAAAGCAGAAAGGTGAGTCCCTTTTTTCAAGTACTCTTTGCAAAAAATGAAACTTAAATGTTTGTGTAGTTATATGACGGCAGTCCATTCATTCAGTTAGACCCCATCTCCTCTCTAAAGCAGTGAGGCACTTAAAAAGTTTATAAAAATATTCTCTTCATTCATCCATTTAAAAAGATTCAGCATGTTATTTCTATAAATGTTTAAAAAGACTCACAGTGTTGCTACTGTATGTTGTTTGTGACAAATAGGTCCTTTTGGTGCGCCAGCCTTTCATGCTGCTTCACTCTGACGACCGTCCTTCACCGAGGGTTTGTTTCGGCTTTAACATCTGATTGGTTCCTGGAATCATGTGACACCAAACTTTTAAGAGGCTGGTGATTACCTTTTCATCCAAAGGCCTAACACACTCAGAAACAGTTTTTGAGCAAACACGACAGCATCTAAATCAACAAATGTTGAAATTTTTGTTATCAGCCGGAACCAGAAACCATATTGCTGCCATTTAAAATGGGTTTTTAGCTGTGCCTTTTTACCTTTGCTGCATAGTTCACCAGTTTTGTTTCATTCACATTAGAACACAATCCTTTTAGCTAAAATTGTATTTTCACCACTATAAGGCACACTCAAAGCAACAGTATGGTCTGTAGTATCTTAAATGTGGATTAATTCTGGTTGTGCTTACTGATTTTGTGACTATATGCTGTCATGTCTAGCCTTTAGTGGTGTCCATCCATTTTCTTCCACTCGTCCAGGACCGGTTGAAGGGCAGCAGTCTAAGTAAAGATGGTCAGACTTCCTTCTCCCCGGCCACTTCCTCCAGCTCAACTGGGTGGAACCCGCGTTAGCTTTATCAGACTGTGTTTTAGTAGCGATTATGTTTCTTTACTAGTATGGAGTCTTTATGAATTCCAAACAAGGTTGGGTGTTATTGTAAGTATGCTAATGCGGCTAACGTGTAACAGTGTCAGACTGTTTTTACTAAATTCACGTTTTACTTGTAAGATTGGGAGTTAGAATAGTCACAGTAACGTTTGTTTTAGTGGTATCAGTCTGTTTTTTGTGACTAAAATATAATGGTATTTGAGTGCTTTATTTTTTTTTACATGGGATTTACAAGGTTGGGAGTTAGCATAAGGTGTGTTTGAGATCATGCAGGCAAACGCAGTGCTGTGCAGGTTGCCTGAGTTGTAGTGCACATTAGAATGGTAGTTTTTCCCCTGACGTCACAAAAACCTCTTGAGTTTGGGACCTATCTAGGCAAGTGCAGCTGGAAACCTGGCACTGCACTGACTACAAGATGACTACAAAACGATGCATTGTGGGAAACAGTGTCCTGACAGTTCTTGTAGTTTGACATGATGCTGATCCGAAATAACTGGTGCTAAATTAAACAAATCGGTGTACTTTGTAACTCTTTCTGGAAAGCAGTGAATCCCTGATGTAAAAATCATCTGAGGTTATATGTGTTATTGTTGCCTTAAAAGTTAACTTTAATTTAAATTTCATTTATTTTCTCTAGGATAGTGCACATTAAATGAACTCATCTCTTGTCCGCAGACAAATGTTAAACATTAATATAAAAGACATAATAGTTAAGATGATGATAAGGGGGGAAAGGATATTAAAATGCAATTGAATGCCAATATTCTGTTTAATATTCTAATCAATTGGTCAGTGAGATGTTGTTTTCATTTTTCATACACCGGTTACATGTTTGGGTTTCAAATAAGAAACATTTTGAATGTTTTGTAGTTTTTTACAACTTTATTAACATGTTTGTTGCTGTGAGTGTAATTTTTGACTCAGTTTTATGTACTATTTCTGAATGCTTGTGTCATTTGTTCAAAGGTAAACTCTTCCAAGCATGGAAACACAAACACGTTGGTGGTAAGTGATAAATGCGATGTGACTGAGCGTTAACGGGTTAGCCGGACTCTCAGAGCTGTGTAACTATCTTTAGTGTTTGCTTGACTTTGAGGTGGATTAAAAGAAAACACATAAGATTGGTGATGAAACTGAGAGCAGGGACACCAACACACACAGGCGCAGAAACTCCCACTAACACACATGACACGGCGAATGACCTTTTCCTAAAGACCTGCTCAGGTGCACCTGCTCAGTAATTGGAGACAGTCACAGAGGGGAGTCTGGGTGTGAGTGTTCATGTGTGTGTCCTGCAGTGATGGCTGAGCACTTTAAATTAATTTCACTTGAGATCTGGCATTTATAAATGGGGGCTGCTGTTGAGCGCTGACCGTTTGAGTGCAAGTGTGTTTGTGCGTGCACGGGGAGGCAGCGGCATGAGGGAAAGTGCCCCTGCTGCGGGTCTGCTAGCCTTCAGGGCAACATGGAGCACATAACACAGTGTTTTCTCTGTAGAACTGAATTGGAAATGTAGAGTATTTTTACGAATCATCTCCCAGTCCTCTCCACCAGAAGGAGACACTGAGATACATTTAAGCATCCCGGCATTCTCCTCTCACATCAGCCTGCCACATGTCTGTTTGACCCCATTACCTCCTCTCTTAACAATCAATGGCACCCACACAAACCCCAGCAATAACACAAACCATTAACACATTTTCCCCAGCTGGTATCCTCTCAAGCACATTTAAAGAAGCACAGGTTGGACCAATGCTGAGCCTCGATTTATCCCTCCCACGGGGACATTTCTTTAGACCAGTCAGTCTGCTTCTATTTCTGTCAGAAAACTTGAAACAAGCGAATGCCAAAACATTCAACACCAAACCACCTCATTGATGTCATTCAGTTTTAGAAGTGGACGTTCCACAGGAACAGTTCTGCTCTCCAGTGAATGTCTTCACATGATTGAAGCTCAACCCCCTGTCTAAATCCTGCACAGCCCCTGCAGACTTTGACATAAGAAATCACTGTATTGTCAAACACTGGACTGGCCTAAAGCCAATTTATTTGAGTGAACATTTAAAGTAGTCAGCTTGGGGAAAGAGCCAACAATTCCGCCTCAGTTTCAGGCCCCCATCTCTTCTCAGCCAAAATCCCACATTGCTCCTGGTGACCTGGTTAGCATCTGGCATGGCAGCTCTGCTGTCATTGGTGTTTGAAAGTGTGTGAGAGGGTAATACAGTGACTATCTATAGAGCTGATGTAGAAAAGCACTGTATAAATACACAACATTTTTCAATTTAGCATTTTGATCAGATGTATTAATTTAATTAACTATTAATTTAAAGGTATGTACAGAAAATAATCTCACTGGATGTGTTATATTTGATTTGTAACTTGTGTGAGTTTAGATTTGTGATAGCTGTTGATTTTTAACTCACACAGTTTATTTTGTGCATAACTGTGTGTACTTACACCAAATTATAAACTGCAATTATGCATACAATTCTTTTAAATAGTATGTACCAAAAGTTTTACATATTTCACCTGTTTTCCAAACTATTCCTTGTGAGTTCTGAGGGTTTTCAGGTTGTCCAAACCCGTGGAGGGTTGTAAAGAGGAGCGGCCACATCTTAAAGGGTCACAGGTGTGTCTTGCAGTTCCTTTGAGGCTTATATGTCCATCTTAAGGGATTTTATGAAAATGGACCGTACGATTGTCTTGTCTATGGTAAGTGTATTGTGAAGTTTCTGTAGAGATGATATAAGTTTCCATATGGGTGAGGCTGTTGAATGGTGCCTTTACACCACACTCTTGTCGTTAGTAAGGTGGCATTGCTGGCTCCTTACTGACCGTAAATGCTGCACGAAGGGAATGCATGAATGCCCATTGATTGTTGAGTGTCCCCAACTCGTGGTTTTTGGCTGTTCATAAAATCAAAGGTCCACAACTCTAGGTATGCAGTACTAGACGCGGTACCATATGCAGTACAGCACGCGCACTGGTTCTCAGGACGCCGGTATCCTAACCCAGCACTGGACACGGTACTGGACGCAAACCGGTGCCAGTACTTGGTTTGGGTACCGGTACACTCTGCATCCCGCTATTGGACCGGTTCCGGTTTACAGCCCGGAGGTTGGGGACCCATGGTTTAACGAGAACAGTCAGCGCATCATAAAACAACGAGTTGGGGACACTAACCCTTGTCCAATCCTAGGCATGTTTACGTTCAAAGTGGGGTCATCTGGACCCCACAAGACAGCGCACTGAACTTTTCTTTTTAAGGATTTTTTTATACTCACTTATGTCCTTGGCAGACAAAAAATCCTGTCCATCTTTGTCCTGGGAGGGATCACACATCAATGTAACGGTGGGGTCATCTTGACCCCAAAAGATCGCACAAGGGTTAACCAAACGTCAATATGTGACGAGCCGGGATGGAGAATGTATTGAATCTTTGCATATTATTAGATAATTCAACCTTAAAATTGGGAATACTAAGAGACAAAGAAATTCAGAACAGGTGGGGATACCTTAACAAAGTTGTAGAATTAAGGTCCAGAACTTACAGACTCACAGTTTTTTTCTACTTTTATTAATTTAAAGAGGTTTTACTTTGGGAAAAACCATTGCACAGATCTTAATACGTCCCACTGCTCCTTTTTAGCTCTGCTCTTCAGTTATTGATGATCCAGAGTTTCCTACTGGGAAAACACTTTGGTGAGGATTGTATTATAAACCCAAACATGAATTCATCGCAGTCTCAGACTCCTCTCCTGGCCGTAAAAAGAAACGGAAGATCAGGAGTTTAGACAAAGATGAAAAAGACGGTCCTCCCTTCTGTTTAGCTGAGGAGAAACTGAGCAGGAACCGGTCGCCACCCTCAAAATCTACTCCTAATAAATCTATAAAGCTTTTGTCTTAGTTCAGATCTTTAGAGATTAAGATGAATGGGTTCGTAGCCTGGCAACAGCTGAGCAGAGGTGGTTCTCCTCCTTAGAGTCTGCTCTTTGTTCAAGATTCAGTTAATCTCTATCTCAACTTGGCTGGTTTAAAGGTCATATAACAGAAAGAAGACTTTCTGATGCACAATCTCTACTCGATTAGTCCTCATCATTCCAGTGACATATGTGGAAATAGGTTGTTGATGCTTTCCACACATCCTCAAAGATATAGACCAACAAATGTAGAAAGTCTACAAAACTTTTCTTTTTTTTCAGCAATAACTATGGTAAAAGTTTGATGCTGTAAACAGAACGGGACGTACAAATAATAAGCTGGTCTGAAGTTTGGAAGAACTAAAGAGTCTGTTTTTTCTCTGGTAGATAGGAGCCTCAGCACGTTGAAAGTCGGCAGCAGAGTTTGAAAAAAAAAGAAACAATTATCGTGGGAAGCATAAAACCCAACAGAATTAAAAAGGACTTTGAATAAACATGAAGGGACCCAGTCAGAGATAGCTTTTACATTCATAGGTACCTTATTATTTGTGCCATTAAAGACACATCAGGTAGTGAATGAACCAGGGATAGAAAAGAAACTTTGAAATGTGTTTTAGGGAGAGCTGCTTCAGCAACACAAACACCCAAACAGCTGGGAGCAGGTGTTGCCTCGGAGCAGCGAGAAAATAGTATTAGCTTTGATTTGTTTATTTATTTCAAACAAAAAAAATGAAATTAAACTATTATTTGAAGATGAAAAAAGGTTTCAGAGTGAAAGAAGACAAGAAGACCTCAATGCACTGCAAATAATAAAAAGAAAACAAAGCACAAGAACAAAGAGCACATTTTAGATAGTCAAACAGTAGGTCCACCAATAAAACACCCTCACTATCAACATCGGTTTGATGACACCTGTAAGGCAAATACTCAAAACTTTGTGTTGATCTTTTAAATCTATAATTTCTACTGAAGGTCTAAAGATTTTTTAATAAAAGATTTTGATATCAAGTTGATCACTGAAAATGTTCCATCACTAAACGTAGACATTTGAGAGGCATACTTGGAAAATAGTCACTGTTGTATACTTTATGACACTTTACTCCCGTCTTTGGAGGCCCAAAACGCTTTATAGTTTCAGTCACATTCACACACACGTTCACACACTGATGGTGGCTCCGCCAGAGCCAGCCTATAACCATCAGGAGCAATGAGGGGTTCAGTGTCTTGCCCGAGGACACTTCAAAACATGGGAGCGCAGGGCAGAAACTGAGCTTCCATTTAGAGGTCAAATGCTCTATGGCCCCCATATGAGAGAGAGAAAAAAAGAATCTTTTATTTCATTCATCCTTGTCTTCCATCCTGTGCCCTCAGTCTGCACTAGAGCTTTATGTGGAAACCCTCATCCGCCTGACAACCCTTCCTGTCCTTAAAGTCCCCATCCAACATTTTTGTTTCTAATATGTATGTATGGCATTTTTCTTATGAAAAAGAACAAATGTGATAAATCATTTTGTTTTTGTATTTCTGAGTATTTCTCCTTTTAAATTTCTGTCAATCAAACTTTCACAGACAGACTCTGTTTAAATTAATGATCTTCTTTACGTCACAACGTGCACATGCGCTAAACCCCTCATCTGTTCCGGCAAGAGGGGATGGAGTTTCATACAATAGTTACGGTAGCTGTTAAATCTCAGCTTCTTGATGTGACCATGGAAATGCAAATGGCGGCTCATTGGACCGCAGTTGTAAATAATAAAAGTTTGGTCCGAGAAGCTCTTCACTTCCTCATCCGACCTGACATTCGGCTCTAAATGATACGGCTGGACATTACCGTACTACTTGACATTATTTTGTAGCAGGGGTGAAGACTTACGCTAGTGAGAGACAGAGCTGGGGGGAGGTGTCTACACCAAAAGCCACGCCCCCTCAGAGGAGATTTTTGAAACAGAGGCTTCAGATCAACATGAAAAATAGCTTTGTAAGACATTTAGTTTGTGGGATTTTGGTTAAAAATTTCATGATCATAATTAAAGTATTACTGGGAATGTTTTTTAATTAAAAAAGATTGTCATAGGGGACTTTAAATCAACTCTTAAAATTATTCTTTTAACTTTTTCCTTACAACTGTAACTCCTTGATCTTCTACAAAGGGTTAAATATAAGAAGAAATGTAAATAATGGACTCTTTTATTGCATTTAACTAAAATTACACTGAAAAAAGTGAAACATTGGATCAATTAACTAGTTCTGTAATTCATTACATTTACAATTATTCATTTTCATCAAATTAAAAATTTGAGTTTCTGGATCACTCAACTTAAAAATGTAATTTGATTAAAAACTAATCTTTATAAATGTAACAAATTACAGAGCTTTTGTTAATTGATCAAATGGTTGACTCTTCACAGTGTAATTCTTTTTTAATTAAGATATTTTACAAAAAGGTCTTAAAGTTTTTTGTTTGTTTGTTTGTTTCATGAGAAAAATTGTATAAATAAGCTTTCACATGAATTACTAAGAGGTTCCATAGATGTTTATAAAAACATGTGCTTTGAGGTAATGTTGTTCGTAAAAAAACAACAACAAAAAAAAAAACAAAAAAAAACCCAACAAAAATATATATATTTTTGGATACTTAAGTTGTTTGATTCTTTGTGACTTCACACATGAATCTGAAAGGTTTTTAGGTTTTTAGGTTTCTCATGTTTCCGTGTTTTCCAATCCTGCTCCTTAAGACGGTCCTAAAGAATGGAATCCTGATGACCTGTTTAAACATACGTGATTCAGTGCATCGTTACGCTCTGCAGAAGCCTGATAATGGCGGTCGTTAGCGGCAGATGTGTTTGAGCAGAGTGACTGAAATAACGCGGGACAGTGTGCCCTGACGGCCAGGGTTGGGGAAACATCGCTTTAGGTCGTTGGGATTGATGGATTGTTGGATTCTGGCTCTTTACTGCAGCATTAGGATCAGATTTATTGTGACTGAGTTTACGTTTCCTCACACTTTCAAATAATATTTAATTTATGGTAATGTGACTGAACAGAATACAATCAAATATATATTTTTTTAAAGAAAGTGTTTGGTTTTGGAATTCTTCATGATTGGAATTGAATTGATTATTATTGAAATAAATTTTTTTGCAATGTTTTGATTTGACTGTTAAACCAAAAAGGGGCGGAGTTAAGATGAGCCGTTAGAGGAAAAACAATAGTTTGCTCCCACCTACCAGAGGGAAGCAAAGATCAACCCCCCCAAAAGGAAACTATAACAAAATGCTAATGAATAAATATGTAATTAATAAGTTATTATGAATGAATAATAAACAATACATAAATGTGTTTATTCTGGGCATTTTAGCAACTGTTTGTTGTTAGTTTGTAAAGCTCACCACAAAGAAAAGTAAAATTACTCGTTAACATCTGAAATTGATGTTACTTTTTGATGACAGTTTTTAATTTCCTGTCATGCTTGAAAAATAATTAACCATATATTTGAAAATAATGTTTTGTTTTTCCTTTTCTGACCATTTCAATCATTTGCAGCTGAACAGCAGTTATATGTGATCTTTTGGGTTTATATTTCCCATTAGCTGCTGACAGATCGATTTTATTTGATTAAGCCTTTTAGGGATCATTCTGTTTTACTTTCATCATAAATGTTAAGTGTGAGACAAAAGATAAATTAGTTTTAAATGTGTTTCTGCCAGAACTCAGAGTTTGTGCTAAAATGCTTTTCCTGAAACTGCTCAGCTGCTAAAATGGATGTTCATGACCAATTACCAGTAATTTATTAGTAATTCAGTGTTTGCTAACTGCTATCTCAAGCTTCAGTCTCAACTGCCCTTATACGGGTGGATATGGGGTGTCTGGGGCCAAAAAACGGGTACGTGAAAAATGGAAATGAAAAATCAAGGTTGTAGACGGCTCTTTCTGTGAGGCTGCAGAGCAAAAACGTGGAATGGAGAGAAAGACACTGTTACAAAATCCCTTTCTGAAAAACAGTGGGTTCACATTTTAACATCTATGAATTGAGATTTGAAGATATTTATTAAAAAAAATACATAGCTCAAAAAAAGTATTTTGGTGAATAAAAGTAGTATATAGTCAAGAAAACTACATGAAAACAGCTTTATAATGAGGAGATTTAGAGAAGAAGACTTTTGTTCACATTAGTTTTTTACTGTATCAAAAAATAAAGTAAACTGTTTTTATGTTTGTGAATAGAGGAATAGATATTTCCTATTTTAACAATTGAATATTCTTGGAGAAAAAAACTTTTATTAATTCAAACTTTCTGTCTTTCTGTCTACTTCATTCAGTCTTTTATTTGTTTGCTTCCTTTTTGTTTCTTTCCCTTCAACTCTCTCCTGATCCCTCATGTTAGTTTTTTTTCTTTTTCCCAGGCTATAGATCAAATGTACGTCTTGGTATCATGTTGTTTCCACCAGGCACAAACTGCAATTATTGATTTCTCCTTTGTGATCACGTTTACAACACGTCTCTAACAAACTGGAGCTGCTGATTGGTCATAGTATCGCACTAAGTGTCAAAAAGTTCAACAGGTTGAACTTCACACAATCAATGAATGCCGTGACCAGACTTAAAATCTTGTGTAGCGACACTTAACCATGAGCGTTAGGGTTAGATCGAAATTCTGGTCTACGCATGTTTGCATAGACTTTTTATTAAAAGTGGTTGTTTAAACCTGAATCAATACAGTGAGACAGTCCGTACCCATGTGTAAGAGCAGTATAGAGACTAAGGCATAAATAATCTCTCCACCGTCTATGAGACAGAGGAATTAAACTGTCGGCTCACAAAAAAGAGCAAAACAGATTTTTTAAGATTTAGATGCAGAAGAATAATAAAACCAATGCATCATTTCTAAGTCGTGTTCTACTTTTACTGAACTGATTGAGAGTTGGCCGCAGACAGCTGCAGGCAAAGTTTGGGTCGAATCCCAAACGGTTATTTGGAGATAAGGACGCATATTTCATCCATCTCATTTACAAAAAGGTCGAGGCAGAAGCCCCATGATGAATAGAAGGCAGCATGTTCATATAACACAACAAGCAACGGTCTTCCTCTGCTTTGTGTGCACCATGGAAAAAACATAATTGGGCTTTTGCTTATGCACACAGACTAATGTATCATGCGATAATGGTTTGTTTTTGTCATTTTGCTTATAGCTACCACTCTGAATC
Organism: Oryzias melastigma; assembly: GCF_002922805.2. Lineage (NCBI taxonomy): Eukaryota > Metazoa > Chordata > Actinopteri > Beloniformes > Adrianichthyidae > Oryzias > Oryzias melastigma. The sequence goes on along the minus strand of NC_050518.1, from coordinate 24,037,784 downwards.
CATGAGTGATTAAAGGTTCCTCTTTAATTGTCCAGTCTAACTTACATAATAAAGTACAATGTCCTCTGGGAGCTTGTTTGGTTGCTCTTCCTCATCCTCCCTTGAAGCCTTGAACTGATTGTGCTGCCCACACTGGAATGAAGAGTGTGCTAGAAAAGAGGCCCCCATAGAAAACTGTAATAGTTGCTGTTATCTGCTTGTTGTGTTAAATACTCATCCTGGCATTCAGGGATAAAACATTAGTTTTATTTTGAAGGATTTATGAAGAGAGTTACTTGAGGTTCTCTGTGTATCGAAGAAACTGGCTTCTTAACCAGCGATTGTTTGTTTTTCCAGCTTTATGCGATCATGTTTGACCGTTCTGTCCTACTTCCCTCTCAAAGATCAAGGACTGCACTTTCAGTGACTGTCTCTGTTTTTCAGAGCTCTGTGGATGTTTCATGTGTTCAACCTATTTATTTTGTGTTTAAATGAAAGGCTTCAGATTTGTTTTAAATGTCAAGCAGTGCAGCATCTAAAACATCACTGTAAATGCGACATTGTTTGTATGTGAGGAGCAGCCACTCGACGGCTCACCGACACAAGAGGACGTTTGGAGTCGTGTCCACTCAGCTAAAGCTGAGTGGAAAGCTTAAAACAAGAAAGGTCACGATCTTGTTGTTGAATTTCTCTTTGCATTTACAACATTTTCTTAATTTATTTTCAGCATGTAAATTATGTTAATTTTGTAATTTTTCTGTTATACGTTGTAGATCAGGGGTTGAAACATTCACATTCTACCCATCTGATTTTAAGTGGGCCGGACCAGTAACATTATAGCAAAATAACCTATGGTCAACTTGCTATCTGTAGCTTTGTTTTTGTTTAGTATTTTTCTTAATTAAAAAAAAAACAGCATCAAACAACATAGTAGCCTTATCAATTATAACTTTTTTATCATTAGTATTTCTTTTGTCATGCCGGTCTTGCCTTTCCTGTGCTCCCCCTAGTGGTAGAATTGCACATTGTGGTCATTTCTTTAAAGAATCATAACTCACCACAGCAATGCTCTAGAAACATGCCTTTTTTTCTCAACATCTGGGAAGAAGGAAGATTTAGCTAACTCTACAACTACATGTTTGAATAGTGTTCATCCAGATAGAACTGGGGGACAGCTAGGGGCAAGTTCCACAGCCAAGACGAGCCAGAGGCGAGGTCCACAGCCAAGACGAGCCAGAGGTGAGGTCTGTGGCCAAGAACAGGAGCATAGACAATCCAGGTTAGACTCAAAACAATTAATTGCAAAATCAAAAATCTTCCTGTATTTTCCCCACTATAATGTATTCTTCTTCTTCTTCTTTTTTTTTTTTTTTTGAAAAATAACAGAGCACATTTTAATTTTATGGTACAAGTTACTAACAAGGGTGCTATTGTGAATACGCTAACACGACTAGCATTCCGGTGACGGACTGAGTTTTTTTTAATATGCATTTCTAACAAGGTTAGTGTCATGCCTGAGCTCCACTCAGCCCCTCCTTTCCCTGCCTTGCTGAGCTGCCTTGATTGCTCATCTGCCTCACCTGTTCTGCCTGCTACTTATATCTTGTCACTCCAGCCTTCCTCTGTCAGATTCTAGACTACCTTACAGGCCAATGTCCAGATTCCCAGTCCTCCTACAAACTGCCCTACAGTTAGGATATTTAACATAGTCACTATACTGTTTCTTTTAGATGTATTAGTCTAATTTTTATCTACTTATTTTTTTTGTGTCAAAAACAAGAGTTGAAAGTTTTGTGACTATGTTAGTGTGGCCAATTTCTGTAAGGTAGCTAAATTGTAGCATGTTAACAAGTTCTAAAATGACTGTGACCGCAGTAAAATGGCCATTGAAGCTTTTTTTGGTGTTTGAATGACTGAGAGTAAAAAAAAAAAACACACAAGTCAGTAACTTCTTCATTTATAGGCCCACTTCAATGAAAATTGTGCTTTTGGTATTTTTAACCTGTTGATATATTTCTATCATAGCGGATGGGTGACTCAGTGGGCTAGGTGAAGGGCTGGCACGCAGGAGCCCTGGGTTCGATTCCCGGGGTTGTCCACTGATCCCCAACCAGATTGGGGCCCTAGGCAAGACCCTTGATGCTGCTGGCTAACTGGGTCCTTGTGCCCTTCAAATGCAGGGTTGTGTCAGGAAGTTCATCAACTTGAGTTCTTCAAATTTCTGATAAACTCCTGCTACTCTGTGGATAATGTCTTAAAAAATCAACACAGGCTTTTTTTGACTTTGGCTATTACGGCATAATCATAGAAGACCACAAAGAACAATTTTACAATAAATAAATATTTGTACTGGGACTTCAACCAACAGAAAGGGCAGACATGACGTTCACCTTGACAGCTGTGTTTCCTGTGTTCCTGTGCTGTGTTGACTTCATCTCCCTGGAGATGGACAAAAATAAAAGTTCAAAGAGTGTCTTCATTTTATCGTCAATCCATGAAAAACTCAGTGTTGCTTCAAGTTTTTTACTCACAGACAAAATGTTTCAGAAGTCTGAAAGATCTAAAGCTGGAGCTTTGAAAATCACAATTGCATCTGACACCAGTGAACCTCGAGCTGTTAATTCTGTAGCCACTAAAAAGGGAATGTGTGTGTCTGTGGTTTCACTCAAACAAGTGTGCATTACAGAGCGACCTTCTGTGTTCATACACGCCTCCACTGACATTTTAGAATCAATCAAAACTCACAGGCATATTGTTTAAATGGGAGCTGATGGTCCTCAGTGGCTCACAAGTGGTTTCAGCTTGATTCATTTATGGGAAAGAGCATGTCTGCAGAGTTTGATAACCTGTCTATCTGTAGATGATCTAGTTTTCAGAGAGAACATTTTGGAATTTGAGCTTCCCTGTGTTTAGCTAATGTCATTATGAAGGGGAACATCTCTCTATGGAAAATCTCAGCTGTGTGCTCTGACACATGAGCCAGATCAAAGGGAACATCTTCCTCTCAGAACAGTGAAATTCATCTGGCAGATTATGGTTCCTGAGAGGTTTAGTCTGGGTGGAGACGGGCTGGATGAAAGCTGGTCATTGAAGTTAATGAAGTTGTCTCACTTATGACTAAATATGACTCCTAAAGTCTCCCTTCGATGAAAATCATATTTTTAGAGTTTTTAACATGTACTTTGGCATTTTTTCCTATGAACGAGTACAAATGCAATAAGAAATCATATCGTATTCATATTTCTCCTTTTAAATCGCTGTTAAACTGTCGCAAAAACACTTTGTTTGAATTAATGAGCAAAAGAGAAATTCTTCACTTTCCGTCCGAGCTGATGTCCGGCTCAAAACGATACAGCTGGACATTACCGATATTGATTGACATTTTTATGCAGGCTTATTTGTTTTCTTACAGTGCATTGTGTTCTTTGTCCTGATTGGCTGTAGACCTTCACAATCAATCTCCTCTGTGATGTGTCTCACCTGTTCACTTTGCCAAATTAACATTAATCGTTAATCACAATCAGATCTTTGGACTTATTTCTCTGTGAAGGCTTGAACTTTGAGAAGTTAAACAAGAGAAAAAAGTTTGAAAATGTTAAAGTCTGTCTGAGAAAAGTGTATCAAGTGAGGAGTAGTGAGGAGTTTTATGGCCGTCTTTAATCCTAGTTTGCAGATTTTTATTTATTGAACATATTTCCCATGATAAATAAGGGAAGACGTTTAGCGTGTTTACTCACAACTTCAATGTCATATTGTTGGAGAAGCTTAAAATGCTTTTCTGATGCACATCTCATGCCGCACTAACTTTTATTACCAGCAGCAACTACAGCCCTTCAAGTTGTGCCATGAAAGCCCACACAAGGACAGGAATGTTTTTTAGGAATTGACATTAGAAAAGTGGAGCCAGACAAAAGAGGACCCTAAGAAAGCTGCAGGAAACAAGTAAATTACATACGGTTTTGTATAGACGCTTGGACGTGAATGTTAAATCATTACAAAGAGGTTCATGTTTCCAAATAGTCAATGACAAGATCTACAGATTCAATTTGTGGTCCAATTGTTAAGAACTGACAAAAAGGCTAATGGGGAGTAAAGGAGGACCGTGACATTTTCATTCGGTCCATTGCTGTCGTCATGGACCACTGCTGTGGACACACCTACCTTTACACACATACATAGAATTTTAGAAGTAAAAGATAATCAGTGTTTTACATTCAGTTTGAGGTTGATTTGGTGAAGAGTAGACGCTGGACAGTTCACCACTTCATTGGTTTACACAGAAACACAAAACCACTCATACTCACATTTAGCCCTAAAGAACAATTTTAGTCACCAATAAACCCATGAAAAAGGGTTTGAGGGAGGCCACATGCATCAGGAGAACATGTAAACTCTATCTAGATTTGGACATTCTCACGGTAAGGCAAGAGTGCAAGCCACTGCGCCATTCTGTAGTTCTAAAAAAACCCCAAAACATTAAAAAAAATATTACAGGACTCGGGTAAGAATCTTTGGACTGCCTGAAAAAATTGAAATATAATTCCTTAATCAATGCTCCCAACGATCTGCTTAGATCTATTAGATTTAGGGCAGTAAATATGTTGTAACACAAGATTTGCTGAACATGTACAAATAAATTAATGAATAGTAATGCCTCATATTATTTTATTACAATTGTAAATATAAATACTGTAATACATCATGTAATGCGCTGCTACCAGCTCCCATTGTAAAAACGGTTAAAATCTGTAGAACATTGAAGGTATTGTCCTCTTGTTTCTCTTAATTATTAACCTTCTGTATTTTGTTTCTTTTCAACTTATTTATGCTTTTTTTTTTACTAAAACATGCAGAATGTTGGTGGTTGTAATGATATGACCCTTTCTCTACACTGGAAATTTGTGTAAAAAGTCTTCAGTTTTTCTTTGAATCAGCTTCTTTCACAATCTGATCTAAATTCTTATTTGTTAAAGAAAAGGTGGGAGAGACGCCCCTCTGTGAAGGAAGGCGACACGGTTTCTCTTTGCCTCCAGAACATGAGGAAGGTTCCTCTGCTCTGAAGATAGCTTTAATCCAACCCAGCCCACCAGCAGCAGCACTGAGTTTCATAAAGACATCAGAAGGTTGGGCTTTGAGCTGCATGTAATTGAAAAAAAAAAGACGGCTCTGAGCATTTTTTGTAAACTTTATTTGGCTTTGGCACTCAAGTTTGTACTGATGGCTCAGAAAAATACAGACAGAACTGCAGATGAAGGGAATAGGCAAGCAGAGACAAAAGATGGAGATACCAAAATTGATCATTTTCACTTTGGTGTGCACAGAAACATGTTAACATTTAAGACACTTTTTCCTAAACATATGTTGACAGTAATTTCTTATTTAGTGTTATTTTTTTGGTCAGATTAGTTTGTATAAATATGAATGCCACAGTGATTTTTTATTTTGTAAGTCTTATTGATCACAAGCAGAGTTTTCTATTCCAGAATCTAACATCCAGGTAAAATCAAGATCCAAGTTACTATAATGTCATCAGATCCTGACTATAATAATTGCATGAAGCTCCAGTCTCCAACAATATTGTTCAAAATATGCTGTTTATTTAATACAATTCCACAGCGCTGTGTAACACTGTAGACTTTCTGTATGTGGTTATAAAAGTTTTGATTTCTTAATAAAAAAATTGACTGGTAAAAGTTAAAAGTTGCTGCGTGGTCTTTTCCTCTTGATAATTCTTAATTGTTAGTCAACTCTGCGTAACTACATTACAAAAATGGAATCTTAACAATATAACTATTCATATCATTTAATACACACATTTCTGTGACCCTTATATCATCAGCATGATCAAAGGATTCCTTAAAAACCCATTGTAAATAACATGTTAGTTCATCATCATTCCACTAGGGGGAGCAAAAGAGCTTTTTTTTCTGCTCATTTCAAAATGGCTGCTTCGGTAAAATCTCAAAAACACTTTTGGAGGGAAAAGTTTAGTTAATTTTCTGAAGTGTATAAAGAGAATAACTAATCTGTTGTTATTTTTTTTTTAAATGACTACTTGTTGGTTTGAAAGAACGCAAAATCTGTTAAATTTATTCTTTATAATACAACATCTTAAAATAAGTGGATCAAATATGAGACAGTCGCTAAACAATCAAGTTTATATTTTTCAATATTAAACTAACATGGTTGTTCAGAAAAAAAAACATACTAAATTACTCAACATACTATAATTGTTATTATCTATCTTTAAAAAAAAACATGATATTTCAATACTTAATTCAATAAGTCCACCACTTCCTCATTGTCTTTTATTTTGCTTGTTTAAAGAAAATTAAAGAATAACTGTTTTTGTAGTGCATCAACAACTTTGGCTTAATCCGAATTCTTCCCCTATCCCTGCGTCTCCCTACCCATACATTTAGCCTCCAAATGGAGAAAAATTGAAACACGGTGTCTTTAAATTCAAACTTTACTAACCCTCGAAGACGTCATCATTAGTCACCAGTCATCTACATTAGTGCGTAGCTGCCAGCACTCTGAAAACGCATAACATCAGTTTTATGATCTTATAAAGTTGTGCTAAAATAAAAGTAATTTCTTAAATTTAAATGTAAACTTCTGTGCTTCAGAGCACACCCACGTGAAGAAATGTGTTTCTCCTCGGATCACCGCCTTACGTTCCCCTCAAAAAAAAAAAAAACAACAACAACAAAAAAACATTTCGGATACCACTAAAGATTGGAGGGTAGGAAAAAGCTGTTGAGGTAGAGCAAGAATTTGTCCTTTTTTTTTTAAAGAGGTCAGAGAGAAGTATTGGCCACTGTCTTATATGAAGGGATTTTAAACAGAGGATGACTATCTAACCTTTTTCCCTTTTTGAGCTTCACCATCAATGGAACCTGCAGTAAACTGTAATTGTTCCTGGCATTCTACTGATCACTTATTTATTGATGTTTATGATTGAAATGACCTTAGATATAAATAAGGATCTCACTAAAAGCATTTCACATTTCTTCAACGGCACAGAGCCGGATTTCTATCCTAATCTCTCACAAGCTAAACCTTGTGCACGTTAGTCACGATTATTGATAGACAGCAGGCGAGAAGGTGAAACACTGAATGCTTTGATCTGTTAGAAGAATTTGTAATAAATATGTCTGCAGGGACGAGGAGAAGAGGAGAGCTGAACTTTACTCAGTGCTGGAACACACACAGATGACATGAAACACAATCGTTTACACTCAAATGAGCGCCAAGTGTAAATGTTGAGATTTGCACATATTTGCTACTCCAAAAACTACAAAATCTTTCATTTACGGGGGGCTGGATCTCTCCACGGACATGAAAGCAAACATGCTCCTTAGACACATAAAGTCAATAAAAGACAAAGCCAGAAAAATAAACCTTTCCTGGTTGTCCATCATCCATGGCCTAAAGCTGAAGAGACTGAGGCTGTGCAGCTTTGATCAGACAGAGTGAACGTTGCTTCCATCAAATGAAGCTTGTATAAAATTAAAACAATTTCATTCGGGTGACCACCAAAATGCACCATAAATCTTCAAAACTTTTCTGTTTTAAAAGCCTCCATCCAAATTAACAGAGGTAAATAACATTTAAAGCAGATTTTTTTAGTGTTATGAGGTGAACATAAAATTGTAAAACTTAGATCAACTTTAAACCCACTGCTTTTATGGATCTGGATATTAATATAAAAGATCTGGAAATTCTGTTTGTACAAAAGTGCTATAGTTTTTTTTTTTTAACACCCACTCTGATTAATATGTTTTAGGTGTTTTCAATATGTTTTTGTGGCAATTTTCTGATGACTCAGAACATAGATTGAAGAAAATCACTTAGCCTGGGCTTTCCTTTGGAGTGCCTTTTTTATACTTGTCCTAAATAAATATGCACACAAGGTGTCAGGAGGTTAAAATCGCATTTCTGAGTGCAATCAGTTCTGTAAAAAAATTTTTATTCTTAAAGGCAAAAGTGTTTTAAAAACGCTTATTGTGGGAAAATGTCAAGTTTCAAAGCAACTGAAAAAAAAATGTGTGTATAAATGAGGTTTTATGTGTGCTTAAAAAGCGATTTGTGTCATTTTGAAAAGGTTTGTTCTTCTAATTAGTTTCCAGCTGTTGTCATTTTAATTAGTGCATGTGTACATTACATATATATATTTTTTATTTCGTATTTTTTTTTTGCTTATTTACAACATATAGGGTATGAGTTACAAATCAAGAATTACGCATGGATAAATCCTAAATTGTGTAAAAATCAACAATATGCAAGACCAAATTGGGTGAATCTATTTTCTCTCCATAGACGCAGCACCTAAAGGAAAAATAAAATCTCACAGGTTTTGCATTATAAACACATCAGATGAGTTAAAAGTATTCAGAGGTTTGAACTTCTTCTTTCTTGATAACGCTATACCTTTGTGAGCTCTCTCTAATGGAGTCAAAGAGAGTAGGTGTTAGTGGTTCACACTGTTGTTCTTAGTAAAGCTCACAAATGGCCACTTTGACTTGATGTGAGCAACACTGAAGGGAAAGCTGAGTTTGCTGCCTGATATTCATAAGAGAAATTGTAGCTGAGCGAAGGAAAAAAGTTATACTACTAGCTAAATTATGCAAAACACAAACCTACTGAGCTAAAAATGAAATGAAAACAGGAGTTTGGTATCATGCTTCTTACCAGTATCAGCTCTTAACTCAACCATTCTTTAACATATTTTCAACAAAAAACATTTTAAGCCTTTTATTTGCTTCGTTTGCCGAGTACTGACCCGACCTCAAGTCACAGACAAGTCAATATTTATTGGGTGTCCTTTTTGGACTTGTGTCAGTAAACTTTGTACCATCCATCCCTGATCTTCTGTGACTTCTTTAGCCCACACTCTGCGTTCCTACAGAGTTTATCGTTTTCATGGATCACATCAGAACGGCCCAGCAGAGGCTTCTTATGCACCTGCTGTGTTCTCTCAATCCTCCGATCGTCTCAACCACACGGTTTTTTTTCACTCAGCTGAAAGCGGTCAAGTTTATGCAAGAGAACTTCAATACAAATTATTAAAAACATACAAACACAATAAAATAAAATGGAAAAAGTAACAAATCTTGAAATTAACTTATAAAATATAAATAAAATTTAAAGTCTGCTTGATATATTTTTCACTGTCCTGAGCGTTCCACCTTGTGTTAGCATAATCTGCTCCTGCAGCTTTACACGAGGCAGAACATCCCTGCAGTGATCAAAGACTACTGGCCCTTAAAGACATTGCACCTCTATCCAATCTGATCTAATCTAATCTAGTTTGAATTCTAATAGCTTTGATGATACATGCACTGCAAAGCTGACTAATTTGGGTAAAAAATAACTCTTCTTTTACACTGTGGATCATTTTAGCCTTTAAAAAGGTTTACTTTCCAAATCTCTCGTCTAAAATAATTACATTCCCACTATGATCATTTTTATTTATTGTTAAAACGTTCCCAGTGGTCTTTTAAGTATAAATATGCCATTTTGTGCCACAATTTTGGAAGAAGCTTTTGTCATGTTTCTAGTTTTCTCATTTAAAGTGCATGGAAGACGTGAATGACATTGCAAGATTAAATTGATTTATTTTCAAGAGCTCTGCAAATGCATCGGCAATCATGTCTCCATGTCCAGGTTCATATGATCATTCAGGCTTTTTTGTTTTTTTACGCCAATCTTTACCTTCTACTGCAGGAGCTGTGCTGGAATGACGGCGCTTTCAGCGGTACTTCCGTGTCTCTGTTACCCTGTTCGACTCCTTCACTTGTCGAAGGAGAAAAAAAAATAGAAACAAGAACTAGATGCATTACCTGCAGTTTCAAATCTCAAAGAAAAGTCATAAATCTGTTTCCTTTAGAATTTGTTTTTTTTTACATCTAATAAAGTCCTTGGCGTGCCGTAACAGTCGACTTTTGTTGCTTCCTTTCACTCTGTGAGCGCTTTTACTGAAAGAAGCTACAGAAGACTCAGAGATCATAGGATGCTTCTTTTTTGCTTTCCTAAAATGGGATGTACCTTAACATAAAAAAGGAAAACCTGAACTTTCTACAATTGTGTGTTATCAGTCTTTTTCAGTCAATGTGGCCAGAATTCATTTCCTTTCCTTGTGAGAGTAAACACAGGAGAACAGATTGGACGTGGAGGGCAGCACCATGTCCAGTCCTGCTTTTGTTCTGACTGAATGCAGGCTGGCTAATGTTTTATCGTCTTCTGGGGTAGGGGTGGATGTGTGCTCCAACAAGTGGACACGCCCCGCGGTGTTTATCAGCCAAGGCAACACACATCCATGTGTGGACTCACAAATAAAGGATGCGATAAAATGACTTCTATTGATTGAATAAAGACAGATGAAGGAAAAGTGTCACACATTTTGTGATGGCGACTTGAATTATGTCAGTAAAATCACTTGTTTTAGAGTCATTCCTATGTAAAAGAATAGTTTTTATTTTCTCTTAAATTTTGCTAAATGTTATGGAACTTCTATTAAACTCTTTCCAAACCTCAGGATTCATTTGGATTTTCAAGATTGTTTTTCTTATAATAATCTGGATGTTTTATTTGGTTCTGAATTTTGTTTCTTATTATGGAGGATTGAAACGCTAAGGTGACTTTTTTGATAATCCATCCATCCATCCATCTTCTTGACCGCTTTTTCCCTTTCGGGGTCGCGGGGGTGCCGGAGCCTATCCCAGCTACTGAAGGGCAAAGGTGGGGTACACCCTGGACAGGTCGCCAGTCTGTCGCAGGGCCTCAATCACACACCCATTCACTCTCACATTCACACCTAGGGGCAATTTAGAGTCATCAATTAACCTATGAAGCATGTTTTTGGATGGTGGGAGGAAGCCGGAGTCCCCGGTGAAAACCCACGCATGCACGGGGAGAACATGCAAACTCCACACAGAAAGGTCCCAGCTGGGATTCGAACTGGGGCCTTCTCGCTGTGAGGCAAGAGCGCTAACCACTGTGCCACCGTGCAGCCCCTTTTTTGATAATATATAGTGTATATAGTAAAAGTAGATTGAAAATTAAAATTTGTAATTAAGCATTACCTTACAAATAAAGTATATCACAAATTTATTTGTAACTCCCCATTTGATTTGTTTTAAAATAGGTACTCTGTTATTCTTTATCACAATTATGTGGATTTGTAAACCCATTTTCTAAACAATAACATAGATTATGTAATCCTAATCTTTATTAGAAAAGCCTTTTTCATTTAGGAGGCTTAAAATGTACCTTTGCTATATCCATTTCCTTCACTTCAGTTTTAAATTTGTTATTCAGCCTTTACATGAGATTATTTGGCCTTAAAGGAAAAACGAGAAAAGCTCCTGAATGTTTTACGAGCTCTCTGATTGGTTGAGCTGCTGTGCATTTGTCATGATGGGACAGTTATCTCTGCCTGCAGTACAGCCGTATGTGCCCGTATGCAGAGATCTGCATCCCCTCTGCAGGTACAGAACTATTAATATATACATATATTACACTGGGACCGCTCAGAGAGAGCACTAACGAAGAACAATGATTTAGTTCTCCTTTTATTTGTAATTGTAAATGAATTGGTAATGGATTTTCAAATTAATTAATAGAGAAAAATGTTTTTTTTTTGTTGTTGAAACTGCCATTTGAAATGTAAAATTCCAACAACAAACTGCCAAAATTTTTCTCATTTGTAATTTTTTATTATTGACTCAGAAATCCAACGTAGGGATATTTAAATGTGAAAAGATCTATCACGTCCTTCATACTAATTAGTTTGACTTTTATTGTCTTTTTTTTTTTTTAAGAAATCTGACTTAAATATATATTAAAAAAATGTTTTAAAAGTCTGGTTAACATGGAAGTCTAGAAAAGTCTGTAACATAATTAACCCAAATACACCGGAGCTCCAGTGTTTATGTACTTTGATATCCTGTAGCTTTCAGTCATTCCAGTATATTCTGAAAAAGAAAAAAACACTTTTCTCCTTCAGAATCTGCTGGAATGACGTTGATCATGTTAATGGTTGAAAAGTTACATTAAGTTAAAGATTTTGTGTTTAAGCGTCACCGTGACGCCTCAGGTGTTAAACGATTAGGCTATGAAAAAGTATGTCATCAATTATCTTATTGTAGCAGAGATGGGAGGAGGCTCTACAGTCAGTTTGTTTTATACTTTTAAAACAAAGTTTTTCAACATCAAATCACTAAAACTTTTCAAATCTTATGTCCAGAAGAACATAATCAGAATAAGTAACGAGGGAAATCGAAAAATAAATCTCTGTCATGCACAAAATGAAACCACATTTGAACATGGTCCAGAAGCTCTGCTGTGTCCTGTGGGCCAAAACTCATTTTTCAAAGTTGTGAAGTTTGTTTGGTGATAAGAAAGACCAAATTTACCATTCTTGTTTGAGTCCATAGTGTCCCAAAGAAGACGAAGATCAAAATTCTCAATGGCACGGGGATGCAAAGGTGGTGTAGGACAGGGCTCCCCAACTGGCGGACTCTGGTCCGGGTCTGGACCCTGAGACCCTTTTATCTGGACCGCCAAGCATTTTAAATAAAACCTATATTACATTTATCTTTACCCACAACGATTTTTGAGTAGGCATGCGCAAAGAAAGGCTACATGTGACGTCTTTAACCAGCAAAGAGCGATGTGCTAATGTTCACATAGTTGGGACGTAAAGTTATTGAGAGAAAAGTGGACTCTGAAAATCATGTCTCCCTTGATGAATGGACCGAAGCTTCCACTTTCACTTTGCCAGCAACGAGTTCTACAAGGCTTGTGTGTATCATAGCGCCAATATCAAACAGCACTACGAGACAAAACACAAAACATTTGACACAAATTACCCGCCAGGATGAGCAACGCGGCGCAGAAAATACACAAAGTGAACGGACAGTTTGAGCGTAAAACACACAGACGCTAACAACACAAGGGGCTTACAGGACGAAAGGAGACGTTTTCTTTTTCTCATCAGTGTCATTGTACACAATAAAGGTTGTATCAGGAGAGCCCAAACTTTTTTGCTCAAAGGGCCAAAATCTAAACGGGATCCCGGTCGGTGAGCCAAATACAATATTTTTTTACATCTCATGAAATAAAAGGAGAAAATAAAAATGTTTTAGTTTGTTTAATTCGATTCTGTATTCATCAAGGTAACACACATTTGTAAGAATAAAAATAAATAACTGTCCTTTAACAGAAAGGCCTCACTGGCCATTTTTTTATTGAAAAACAAGAGAAAGCTAAAAAAAAAAAAAAAATCTTTCTATGAAAACAGCAAACTGGGATCACTAAAGTCCCGATTGCTCACCTGCATGGAACCTTCAGTATCAAATTACTTACTGTAAAAACTGGTGGAATTATCTGAGGTGTTCTGTAAATACAATTCCGTCTTATGTAACTTGAAAGTCTTATTTTTAGTTTCTTTTCCAGTTCTTTTCATTAACAGTGTTTTTGTTTCAGATTTAGTGAGCATTAAATCTGACCTTCATGGAGGCAGCAGACACTAAGCCCTGAGATAATGCTCCCGTCTCATCTTCACTTGTGGGCATGAACTGTGCAGTGAGAGCTGGAGGAGCACTACCAATACAAAGGGCTCAAATCACTTTTCTCTGTCGAGTGATTGTATTAGCTCCTGAAATTGGGTGAAACCTTTCAAAATCAAGGAGGAGAATTATTGCTCTTGCATTTTGACAGGAGTCAGTTCAGAGCATGAGGTGCCAGAAAGAAATTCCCTCTGGGTTCTCGCCATCAGAAGATTGTCAGGAGTATCTTGCAAGATGAAGGCAAAAATGGTTCTAACTAAAGATAAGAGAGACAAATTCATCCTGCTTTTTCTGTACTTTTCACCATTTGAGGTTACATTGCAAGTTTTGGTTTTGTTCTGTTAGGAGGATGTAAAAGCGAATGGAAATGTTTCTTTTATGTCTCTTATTTTAAAATAGTGTATTGCTTTATCTGTGATTCATGTGCCAGTTTTGTCACATACTTTAATTCCCAAGTCATCACATTTTGATGCATGGTTAAGGACCGTCCGCATCACTTTTTGATGTTTTGGGTGTCTCCACCTCATTGTTTTTTGATGTGCTGGCTTTTCCAATTAATTCAAGGCTTCCAAACTTCTGGGCCAAAAACAGGTACCGGGATGTGGAGCGCACCGGTATCCTAACCCTAACCTTAACCCCGTACTGAACACATATCGGTACCAGTACTGCATCCAGTACTGGATGCTGTACTGGTTCTGGACGCAGTACCAGACATGGATCTGGGTAGGGTTATAGGGTACTGAGCCAGAATAAGGAGCTAGGGTATCAGTACTTGGTGCGTCCCAAGGTTCTGTCCACGCCCACTACAGCGTCCAACAAAATGACCAGACCCCTTATTTAAATGAAACAGCCAGTACAGCAAAAAATGATGAGTTGGGGTCACCCAAAACATCAAAAAGTGAGGCGGAGGGGTCTTTAACCGTATGCCAATATGTGACGACTTGGGAATGAAAATGTGTGGTTTTTTTTTTAAGTACAATATAGAAACTTGACTTAAAATGTAAAGTTTGCTCACCCAATTTATATGTATTTATGGATTTGTAAAAGGCATTCAATCATGTCTGCAGTGGTGTCCTGTGGAGGGTGCTCCGTGAGTATCGGGTCCTGGGAGCCTCATTGAGGCTGTCTGGTCTCAGTGCCTATTGGTCTCCGGCAGGGCTTCCTTTTATCGTTGGTTCGGTTCATGGACAGAATTTCTAGGTGCAGCCAGGGCCCAGAGGAGGCTGGTTTGGGAATGACAGAATTCTTTCTCTGCTATTTTCAGTTGATGCTGTCCTGGGTCCACCCCCCATATGGGTGAATGTGACATAAGCCATAGAGATAGAGTGAGATGCTGGGTCACCCAGAGAGACAGAGTAGAGCCGCTGGTCCTCCACATCAAGACGAGACAGTTGAGGTGACTCGGTTATCTGGTCCGGATACCTCCTGGGCGCCTCGCTGGGGAGGTGTTCAGGGCATGTCCCACTGGGCGAAGACTCAGGGGGAGACCCAGGACACGATGGAGAGACAACGACTAGGAACACCTTGGAATCCCCCAGGTTCAGTTGGAGGAAGTGGTAGGGGAGAGGGAAATCTGGCCATTTCTCCTTAGACTACTGCCCCCGCAAACCAGTCCCAGATGAATAGAAGAAAATTGATGCATGGGTGGGTTTGTTTCCAAGGCTACGGTGAAGGATGGAGAAAGTTGAGATAAGACTTTTAAAACTTTATTTTGTCTTACAAAATGGCATCTCATAAAATCTATGATTTGTTGCATTTTATCAATATCTTGTGTAATGAATGGACCCTGGTTTTAAGTTGTGTTACTGACAAGCAGGTGCTCCAGGTTTCTGTCGCTTACAAAAAAAGGACAGCATTGTTTGAATAAAATACTTAAAAAACAAACATTTTTTGTACACTTACCTGGGCTGGTTAACAGCTCTTTGCTGCAGCAATACAGGTGGTTAATAAAGGCATCTGTGGGAAAATATCTTGCAGTGTGACCACATAAAAAGAGTCCCGTGGTCGTTTCACCGCCTCATTAGCTTTATTTGGCCGTGGTAGTCCAGGACTTTAAACCCAGGGGCCAGGATCTTGCTAGCGTCATCACATTCAGAGGTTCTAAACTGGCCAGCTGTTCCCTGAGTCAACAGATTAGGTCGTCAGCTAACATTTTGGCAGGGTCTGTCTCAAAAGTTAGGGCCTCACAAAACAGTGATGGAGCATCTTTATAAAAGTTATTAGCGACACATGCTTCTCCTCAAAAACTTTCACTGCAGCTCAGAGCAGCAGCCTGGAACCTGAGGCTCCAGAGCCAAACGCCGATCTTTAATCCTCCCATCGTGACTCTCTCAGCTTTGAGGAAAGTAAAATAACAGAATTTTAAAAGAATTGGGGCTTTCTAGTTAACACAAAGTTAAATGTAAATGTATGGATTTTTTTTACATACAATGAAACATTTTAGACTGAGGATAGCTCATTAGAGTTACATTAATTGTGTTTCAGATCCTTGCTGACTTTATTCTTAATTAAGAGGTGTGTTGTCATGCCTGCAAAATGCACAAATATCTGATTCAGGCCATTAGAATTTTTTTCAGTTCTTTATTAAAAATATTGTTTATTTTGGACTCAATAATTATTTGCCCCTCAGAGGAAAAATGTTAAATGTATGCAGGTGCATATAAACATATATTTAATTTTCAGTTTTATATAATATGCTGTCATGTTTGTATTCAGGTTTGCAGCTGTAGAAGAAAAAGATAAAAATTGACTTAAAAGAAATTAACTTTTGTTTGTCTGGTTTAATATTTAAATTAAATTAAATTAAATTAAAAATATCTTAATTTATTCAAAATTACTTTTTTGGCTCATTTTTTAAACAGAAGTTGATATGTAGCCTTTTTAAATATTAAAAAAATAATACTCAAAAGTATCAATAGTAATACGGTTTAAATTTCTACTCCTGGATAAAAATGTCTTTAGAATTTCAACCTAATTACTTCATCATTCTTCCAGAAATAATCATTTCCCATACTTACAAAAACACAATGACCACTCTCAAGACATTCTGCTTTCAAAGACAATCAGTCGCGTAGATGGAAGTGCGAAGAAACGCATAAAGATTTATGTGTCACAGAATGAGAAGCTCAAAAACAACCAGCAGGAGACGCAGGATTCATGTTTCCCTACAAGTGTTAATTAAAATTTCACCAGAAAGCAGCAGCTGAGCAGTCAGGGCAGAAGAGAAAAAGACATTTTCTGTCCATTCATCCTTGAGGGGCTCTTGTGTTCTCATTTGGGGTGATTGTAGCGAGGCTCAGATCTTCATCATGCAGCTCTAATTTTCAAGTCAATTCAATTCATTTTAATTTAGATAGCCCAATATAGCAAAACAATTGTCTCATTGAGCTTCATACCGCTAATTGTACAAAAGCAGAAAGTCAGTCATAACATACAAACAATAGCTGGTCGCTAAACTAGACAAAGCAGACTGGGTTAAACTGATTATCCATGCCCTTACACCCCTTTTTACCTCCTAAAAAATCTGATTTAAAAAAAAAAAATAAATAAAAGAAACCTCAGGGATATCCATATGAAAGAGGGATCCTCTCCCAGGACAGACAGGTAATTTATCAGAACTGTTAAAGAAGACTGACTTACTTTCAGCTTATCCCTTTCGGGGTCGCCACAGCGTAACAGCACCCACTGTTTCGCATCAGTGATTTGGCAGAGTTTTTATGCCGGATGCCCTTCCTGACGTAACCCTGTACTTGGGGGGGCAGAGGGACCCAGTTAGGCAGCAGCGTCAAGGGTCTTGCCTAAGGACCCAATCTGGGTGGGGATCAGTGGAGAACCCTGGAATCGAACCCAGGGCTCCTGAGTGCCAGCCCTTCACCTAGCCCACTGAGCCACCCAGCCGCTATCAGAACTGTTAAAGAAGAGTTAGCTTAATTAACTTCACAACTCCATGTTTGAATAGAATTCATCCAGATTGAACTGGGCGATAGCTGGCGTTGAGGTCCACGGCCAAGACGAGCCAGAGTTGGTAAACAGTCAGAGGTGAGGTCCACGGCCAGGATAAGCGAGAGGCAAGGGGTGTTTAAAGGGGGGGTGGGGGGTGCTCATCCCTGGTCTAAACTGACATTGTAAAAATATCCATTAGACCTTATTTCTGTCTTTAAAAATTCACATTTCACCCCCAGATGATACAAATAAAAGAAATAAAAAAGAAATACACCAGGTTGTAAAAAGGCTTATTTTTGGTCCAAACTTGTAGATTTTTTTTTTAAGATAGCCGTCAATGGGAAATTGCTACTCTCTGAATCTTGCATCCGATCATTAGAGAAACTGTGAGATTTAGAGAAGATGGGCGGACTCCGCAGACTGTGAACGTCCCTGTTTGTGATTTCAAAGATTGATTTCATATTTTAAGTTCCTTCAACTTCTAAGAAACCAGTAACACAAACATTCTTCAACTTTGTACATTTTATCCTGCAGTATATATACATTCTGTATTTCCAAAGTACTGCTGGAGTGTATAAATATTCCTTTAATGGCATAGCAGTAACAAACTCATTTCAGCTTCCACTGCATTTTCCTGGTATGTGTGAGTCAGTGGCAACGTGTTCAGTTAAGGAGGGAGATTGAGGCTGCTGGAGAATAATTCATAATAAATTGACCAACATCTTTCGCCTTAACATTTTCAATCCATCCAAAACTAATAAAGTTTGACTGGTATGCTCCCGGCAGTCCTGCAAAATGGCAGAGTTTGAATCACAGCCCCCCTAGAGGTTGACCCAGTATGAAGACACAGTTCAACTATGCAGAAGAAACTCTTCAACCTGCAAAGTTGCAGTTTCTTTAGGTTAGCCTCATTACTGCCGACTTACAGCAACCTGAAGCTGCTCACATAAAACGACAATTTATGTTCTTAAGTGAGGATCCATGTCCTGCAGGCTCTCCCTGACAGGCTAACAGATTATTTCCTGACATTTATGTCTCAATGCTGACCTATAAGTAAATGCAACCCCAAGAAGACTATAAAACTTTAGAGAAACAAATTTCCTGACTTTCCAAATAGTAATTCAGTCTTGATTTATTGTACCAACATTTCTACCAACGCTGAATGATTTAAACCCCTTATTCACCAAGTGCCCTTAAGGATTTCTCCCTACTTTGAGCCACCTGCTAAAAATTGTTTGTAAAAAATATTCTCATTTCCCATCAAATGTGTATGTAAAGACATTCTGTGAATATCCAGAAGCAATTTCATTATTTCTTGTTTGTTCAGCTGTATGAGGCAGGGAGCTGTCCCTTCATTTCAGCTCCCTTCCTCCTCAAAAAGGAATAAAAAGGCAACCAAATGACTTCTAGGAAAGCTGCAGGCAGAAACTCACGTGTAATGCTAGAAGTACTATTGGTAGTGAACACTACTGGTACATTATTTCATAAATACTTGGCTACAAAAGGTAGTTCTAATGGAAAAAGTTTTTAATTGAAAAAAATGCTTAAAATACCGAATAACTAAGTGCTTTTTAGATAATCTAATGAGAGTTCTGTTTTTATTAAAGACCTGTGAGAGACATAACAATTTTTTTCTGGTTGCTTCCTTTAGGGATTACCGCATCAAACTCCCTTTCTTTTCTGAATCCTCCTCACTCACATCAGCCACCCTCATTTCTTCCTAACCTGCTGTATTTTTGGACTATGGCTCTGGAGTAAAAAGTAAAATGCATAATAAAGAGGAAAAAAAAAACCTGCACGTGTCACACTGGAGTATAAAGCTACCTCAAATGCGATTCGCTGAATGGCAAATTTACTGCTCGCCGCCTGCCTTAGCTGCATGTGGGAGGAGCTACCAGCTAATAATTTTAGCATAATGGCTACATGGAACGGTGTCAGTGGATATCTCACTTATAATGCATGGAAGATATGGATGATGTTGAGAAATCAGGTTTATTTACTGTGAAGAGCTCTACAAAAACATCAGCTTGTCTGGGTTTACGAGATTATTCACATTTCCCCAGTCCAGAAGCTTCTGTCTCACTCCGAGGGTCGTGTTTTGTATGACAGCCACTTCCGCTGTGTTTCTGTGTCTCTGTGACTGACTTTAAAGGCTGTCCCGCAATTAATGAACCACCCACATTTTCATCATCAGAACACAATGGAGTCACAAATAGACATCGTGAAATGCTCGTATTGATTAGATTTTCACTTTGTGACATCGGTGACAATCGCTAGACAATTGTTTTTTAAATCCAGGACACTAGACAGTAGCGTACTATAGTTTTTTAGTAGTTAAGGATCATGGTGGGAATTTCTGACATATTGCAAGTATATTAGTGCAACATACAGTATCTGAACAATATTCAGATAAAGCATCCGATTTCAGGTCAAAGACAAGTGACACAAACTGGTCGCACTCTCTAGTTACCACTGTCCTAAAACGTGATTTAGCACTAATTTATTGCTGAAAACAGAGCTCACCACGGCCCAGAGGGAAAAAAAGCAAGTGTCAAGTGACAACAAATTCATCAAAAAGGTGCTCAAAGACTTGACCAAGAGCGTTACAGTCCTGGAAGTTGAGCTAGTCCCACTACGAGATCTAGCTTAAGAGTTCGGAGACTTAGGGAAAATCCAAATTCCTCCTCTATCCGTATGACTTTTCCCCTTATATTTAACCCTCCAAACGGAGAGTTATGGAGTTATGGAAAAATTGTGTCTTTAAATTCAAACATTACTAACCCTCGATAGTTTACCAAACATCAATTGTTCATCTATGTTAGCATGTAGCTGCCAACGCTCTGAAAACACTAAACATCGGTTTTATAACATTGAAAAGTCATGCCAAAACAAAAAGTCATTACTTACATTTAGGGCTCTAAATAAACACCCGCCAAATACGGGTAAAACTTTAATTTGGCGGGTAAAAAATCCATTTTACAGCCACTTTGGCAGGTGAGTCTTTGTTTATCATCTCTGAAAGGAGGCTCAAACACACAACCATGATGGTGTCTGCTTCTCTCTCCACTCTTGGAAACCACAAAGATTCATCCCAGAGTTGGTTCAAACATTTAATCTTAAATTTATTGCGCAGATTTAATTGTTTTTTTTGACACATACCTTGTGATGTGTGGTGCATTCAGGGACTGCATGGAATTTCCGCACTTATTTGCTTTCGTCAAGAGCTCATTGATGCTGGTTTCATTTCTAACATTTGCTCACACTGACCTCAGCCAACACTCACTTGGTGATCCATGTCATTGTAACGCACAACTAAAACACACTGATCGTAAGAACACACACAATGATGCAAAATGTTGCACATATTTCTATATATGCATGTTTTTTTTCTATCAATGACATAAAAAAGGTAAATCATTATTTTATTGTTTATCACTAGTTTTAATCTATATCATTCACTGTGCATTGAAAAAAAAAGCATTTATGATTTGAATAAAGTTAATTTCTTACAAAATGTTTAAGCTGGGAATACATGACTTTCACTAGAAATAAACAAGCCTGTGATGAAAAGTTGATGCTTTATAGAAAGGTATGTGTTCATACAAAAGTTCAGAGACCAGAAGTGTCTTTTGATAAAATGACATTACATTTCTGTAATTTCTGTAATAAACACTTTCAATTATTATAAGTGATTTGTTTTGCAAGATAATAACCATAAACTGAAACTTTATAAATAAAGGTTTTTGTAATAAAAACTGTCAGCAAGATTACAGGATTTGATACTGAAAACACTTCAGTATCACTTCAGTAATTGACATAAAGAATCGGGTCAGTTTCAGTAATTAAATGAGAACACTTCAAGTGTTTTATTCATAGATCTCCAAACACAAACCCCAGTTATAACCTTGTACTTTAAACACATTCAATCAGTCCTTTCTGGTGTCAGAGTACTGCAGAACCGTTCGTTTCTTTGTTCTGTGTGATTAATTTTTGTTACTAAAAAGTGTGATTACATTCCTCTGTTACTTTATCACATCATCATGCAAAACACGCAGTCATGGCGGCGGTGAACTGAACTGTAAAAAGGGGTCTGCCAAGCCAGATGTTCTGCATAATGACTCCTATTAGATCTTATGTTGTGTGCAGATTAGACAACATTACTGCCGTGTCAGAAGAAGCAACGCGCCGTGTCAATTGAATTCATGTTTTCAAAAGAATGTCTTCAATGGATATCAGTTATGTAAAAAAAATAATCAAATCTTTTTTTGGAATTCTTATAAAACATTAAGTGACATGGTTGATTTGTTTTTTTATGTCTGGTTCAAACCCAGTTGAAAAAAAGAGAAGACTTAGAATGACAGAGAAATTCCTGTCTAAAGCCAGCTGTTCTGTACTTTGTGGAACCAAATTGAATTTCTCAAATTTCCACATCCAATTATGAACATGACAGGAAGACAAATTAGTTTTGGGAAAAAGTACAGAACGACCAAAAGATGTTGACTTACATCTCTCTATTTACATAATTTGAAATCATTTTGTTACTACCGAATACTTTTGAGAGAAACAAAACTCATTGGATGTCCAAGGAAGATGTAGAGTCCTTAAACTGTTCTATCACATGCTTGAAACAAAGATGATTTATTAGAGAAGAATGTTCACTCCTCCTCTCCTATCCAACGTAAAGCATTTTCACTGAAATATATTCTTTGTTCTGGTAAAGCCACAATTTTGTTGTTGTAGATCACAGCAAGTTTTTATTTTCTTAAATAAATTCTCTTGTATGAAGATAATGTTTACAAAAGCTATCAGAAAAAAAAGGGTAACCTTCTAAGAAGCTTAAAAAGAGCTTTACTTTGCTATTCCGGCAAAAATAAAACTGAATTAGGTGTTGAATATTATAGAGGTGCAAAATTCTAAGAGTCTTTGGTACGTATACAGTATTCATTAATATTAAACACTCAAAGCGCAGCATGTTTGATTGATGAACACGCTCTGCATCCCAAACAGTTTATTTCAGTTAATTTTTTATCAGTGTCTATGGCCAGATCACAAAAGTAGGTCAAACTAAAGTTATGGAGCAGTTTTTGTGTCTCTAAAAAGAAAAAAAATATGACAAAGTTTGACATTATTTCTAAACTTCATTTGAAGACATTTTTAAAAAAATCTTATTTTAGTTTTCAAAATGGCCGCTCCATGTGAACGCCACTCTACTAACGACGTTCTCCATGTTGTTGTACATGGAAACCAGTCAGTCATAACTGGAGTTTGAGTAGGATCACACTACTGCTGTCTTGCAAAAACGTATTGTTGGCAACTGGAACAAATGCACCTTCCATCCGCTACCACTAATTTAGACGAACGAGCGTTTGGACTAAATTCCAGATCTGTGAACATGCAGAAGTCTAAATCCTGAAATCAATCAATTTCACTTTTTGAGACGGAATTGAGAAAGGGAAAAGCAGTTGAATATTTGGACCGTCATGACTAATGGAATTGTGTCCACACTGACCTTGGTTCAAATATGACAAGAACACTGATTTTGTAAAAAAAAAAAAAAATAAAGAAAAATATGTAGGCTATATAGTCTGTCACAGTTCAACAATCCTCCTCCACTGTCGACCACCAGAGGGAGCCATCGCCTGAGTTTTGACATTCTCCTGACCTCTTCCTCACTCTCCCATCAGCCTTTGCTCTCTGCTCCCAAGTTCACCAGCTGCTCTACACCAAACAATCATCTCAAAGAGTATTTAGTCTGGCACCAAGCAGAACTCAGTGCGAAGTCTTGTTTTTGCATTGCATACATTCCGAGCGTTATTTCTTGTCAGTTTCTCTGTGTTCTGACCCTTACCCGTTTCCTTGTCTACCAGCCTCGCTCCACGTGTTTGACTCTTGCCTGGATTATGACTCAGCTCTGCCTTGCCCTTGTTTGTTACTCACGCCATTAAACATTTGCATATGGATCCACATGTCTCAGCGCCTTCGTTACATAGTCAATGAGAATTAATGCAATAATCTTTATTGATCAAGATTATTAAGCACTCTACTTTGGATCTGTGATACGTGCTGATTTCTGGAATATTGTGATATCTTTAGTTTGAAGTTACAAACCAAAATCCGTTAAAATAAAATAGGTAAATAAGGCAAAAAAGGGGTAGGAATGTATAAGTTGGGTTGGGTACCGACATTCAATTCTAAGTAGGAACTGTAGCTGCTGCAATTGGTTCCTGGTTTCACTGAAGGTCTATTTTTCTTAGGACATGTCAATCACTTCTACTCTGTTCAGTACTTTGAAGTTCTAGTCAATCCTTCCGTCTTTCCTGGGATAATGGGCGGGCTCATATAAGACCGCGACGCACTTCCTGTTTACTCCTGATTGAAGTAAGTGATGTAGAATGCAGATATTTGCATTTTTCTATTTGCGGTTTCTTTATTCACAGAACTTTATTTTGCGTCTGAAGGAGGTGCTGCGGTGCCGAGGTGTATCTCTGCACAGCAGTGCCCCCTCTGCGAAATCTGTGCCCATTTATCACTGTTGTGCTTCGGATTTCTGAAGAGGTAGGCATTATTTTTATTACTAAAGTACCAAAATCAGCACCAAATAGGAACCGAAACCGAAACAAAAGAACTGCTTTGGTACCAGAACCGAATAAAACCCAACTGGTGCCAAACCCCATGTATAACCCTGGTTTCTCCAGGGGCCTCAAGATTCACAAGGTTAAAAAAAAAACAATTGCTGCCTTTAAAAGTGTTATTAAGAGGGAAATATTGGAGATGATATGTAGAAAAATAATTTCATAAAACTTATGTAGTTAATTCCACTGGACATAGTGTAGGTAAAATAATTAAATGAGGGTTTGTGTAAACAACTGTTTATGTAACTGTGCATGTATTTTCGTTAATATGTCCTTAAATTTATGTAAAAAATAATTTTCCTTGTTTGATATATTTTTATTAGATTTTGTTGATTTAGCAATAGGGGCAAATATAAGTTTAATTTTTTCTGCTCTTTTTCATTTATTAGCCATTTTATGTTTATTTAGTATTATTTCAATTTTATATATTGTTACTAAATGAAATACATAAATAAAGATTCCCCCCCTCTTTAACAAAACGCCAGCCAAAAACCACAAATAGGGACCCCAACTAAAACTGTAGCCGCATTTTCATTCTGAAAGATGAAACCCCTCACATTTGGGAATCGTCTGCACTGGAAGCATTTTATTTATTCTGCTACTTATAGCTACTCTGCTTCATTTTATTTATTTATTTGATCTTTAATGCTTTCCACTTTTATGATCATTTATTATTTGTGTTGTAATTTTTCACGCCAAGGACTGCAGCTTCTTTTTTTCAGTCTTCATACCACTGAACATTCAAAGTGTTTCTTTTAAAGAAAGATTTCTACTCACTTGTATAAATGTCCCAGCTTTTTCCTTTAACAGTTCTCTCTCATCAAAGTATGCTCCGTTTTGCACTCGCCTCCCACACTCTTTAGAAATGACTCATTTGCTGAGAGTATAATTACAGCAAACAGCTTCCCATTAAAGACCTGTACGAGTTTAATATCTTTCGTGTGTAATTTCTTACTTCAAAGTTCGCTTAATCTTTCAGATGTGTCCCAGTTGCTTTCATTGAATCCATCTGGATGTCCTTGCTAATTGTTTTTCATATCAATCTATTCCTATTTGAGCTATTAGTCAGAGAGGATCACTACAATATTTGGTCAAATATTTCCCATGATGAGGTGACTGCAAAATTAGAAGTCAGGCACTTAAATATATTCTCTGAATCTGGTTTATCTAATTTCATTATAAATAGTCAGTTGTTCGTATCAATATGTCACTTTATTTTGTCGTGATCGTCACGCTTTCTGTACTGTTTCTTTACAATAGCTTTTGTCGGTTGAAGTTTTTTGGTTTATTCATTTTTTTCGTTTCAGAGAAATGACATCTGCAGGTACATCCATCCAGCACTCAACCACCACATCCAAGGTCTGCCCCCAGGGGGGAGAGAGTGAACCACTTTTGGCTTGGTCTCCCCCCTGGGAGAATGTGCCGGAACATATTGCCCCTGACAATGCAGCTATCAAGGTCACAGAATCAAATAATGAAAGATGTTCTTTATCTTTGGAAACCCTGCAAGGAGTAATACCCTCTTTTCTCCCATTTCTACAGGGGTTTGCTGCTTTGCTTTTTGGAAAAACTTAGAAAAACTACATTTCCTGGCGACTGAACAGACTTTTAGCAGGTTTATGTTAAAAAAAATATAATATTCTCTTTCAAGGCGTCTGTGCTTTTTTCTTCTTCTCTGTCTGGACCCAGCAGTAACATGTTTGCACCATCTTTTCATCTCAGCTGGCGTTGCAGCTGAACTGTGTGTGCTCCTTCAAAGCAGAGCCACACGTAAGCAAACACACAAAGAAACTGTGGCCACGGCGAACAGACAGAAGCTACACTTCAGCCACAGCTTCTCTGGTCTCTTTGCCAAGCAACCAAAGTCTGTCTGGCTGGATAATCTTTTCCCCAACTAGATATTTATTTAATGAACGCAGTTAGAATCAAAGCTGTGATGAGTTTTTGCCTTCAGCCTCTCCTGAGTGACACTAAACCAAAACGACTGCCTATAACTTAAGTAAAACGGCAAACATTTAGTAGTTTTCTCTTTGGTTTTGAAGTAAACCAGCACAGATGGTGTCAGACAGAGCTGTCATTCAATTTCATTTTTGGCATTTACACGAACCATTATTGCCCTCCTGTCTGACTGATAGGAGTCCGACACAGAGATGTACCTGTTTTTTACTTGAATTCCCAGAAAACCAGGTGTGTGAATGAAAATCCTGGCAGGGATCTTCCCAGAACAGGGGTCAGCGACCTTTAACAGTAAAAGAGCTATTTGGGCTTGTTTTCTACTGATCAAAACCTAGAAGGAGCTGCATAGTCTTACTTTAGCATTTAAGAAGTTTGAATTTGCATTCATGACCTTATTTTTTTAATAATAAATATGAATTATGACTATTTTTGGTACAATCAAAAGCAAAAACATAAAAAGAACCTAGTATCTCTCAAAATGTGATTTTTATTTATTTATTTTTACCTATTTTCAAATCAAAAGACGATCAGTGCCAAACAGGACAATCTCAGTGCAGCTCTGGACAGCTAGTAACCAATGTTGTGCAGCACAAGCTAATATGTGCTTTGTGCTCAGCAGTTTGGGGTTGGTGCTAGGTAGTCTCAGTTTGTGGGCTTTGTTTATTTGTTTGATTTTTTTTGTAGTTTTGGTTAGGCAGGCTTAGCAGTGAGCTTCTGACTATTAACATGGTTGGGTCAGCAGTTATTATTTTATGTTTGACCAAGGAGCCACCATGGAGAGATAAAAGAGCCACATGTGGCTCTGGAGCTGCAGGTCACAGACCCCTGTCCCAGAACAACCTGTCATGAGGATAGTCTTCAAACCCCCTTTAGACAAATCAGATTCTTTGAGACCTCTCGAATAATAGGCACTTGAACCAGCCCTGCTGTATTATTATTATTTCTTGTCCTGTAGGTATTAGTAATGGGCTCCATGGTGGTGCAGTGGTTAGAACTCTTGCCTCACAGCATGAAGGTCCCTGGTTTAAGTCCCAACTGAGGACCTGAAACTGCAGTCTGAATAAACCACGCACAAGGTTTAGGACTCAATTCTGTCTGCAACCTTTAATGCGAAAAGAGCCATTTGGTTCAGTTTCTACTGACCAAAACCCAGTGAAAGGAAAGAAAATCCTACTTATAGTTTAGAAATTACTCTTTAATTATATTTTTGTTGACATAAGATAATTCCATCTGTAAAATATAGCTTTTAATTATTTACAACAATTGGAAAATAGCCACATTGTAGTTTTTTTTTTTCTTACAAATAGCAATTTTAACCCATTAATTATTCAAATTTCATACAGTTTCTTAAAGCCAGTGAGACACAATGGAGGGATAAAAGATCCACCTGTAGCTCTGGATTCTCAGGTTTCAGATCCCTGGTGCAGACCACCAGACTTTTCCAGTCTGAATACATCTTTAGTTTAGGACATTTTTTATGCAAATTTGTGAGTAATTTGAAACCTATGGAATAAAGATACTTCTTTGTGATTTCTGTTTATTTATTGGTTTTATTTTTCTCACCTCGGGCACAGACCTTTTATTGACCTTCTGTCTCCTTGTTTAATATCTTTATTCCACAGGAGACTCCTCTATAACATTTTGACTGGCATAAAAAGATCAGAACACTCTACTGGACCTTCTTCTTTAACATAGGAAACAAAAATGCCCCAGGGGGGGATAATGGAGGTCACGATGATTTAACATTAAATCCACAAACAACTTAATTCTTCTGCTTTTCATTTGAATTCTCAGTTTTTATTCAGGCATTAGTGGTTTAGCAATTCACTTGTTTTAAAGACAAACTTCTTGGTGCAGAAAAATGACTTGAATAAAAGTATTCTATAAAACAGATGTGTAATAATAACTTTTTCTCTCATCTTAAAGTTTCCTAGTATGATGTCTGCGTCAGCTTTTCTGTGTAAAATCTGCTGGTTTCATTTTCCTTCTTTTTACCTCAGTGAGTTTAACTAGTTTTTATGTTTAAATAGTTACTGCTCTTTAGAGTTTTTCTTTGTGTGGTTCTTTAAACACTGCTTTTCTTAATGTGAGATGAAATGCAGTTTTCTTTTTAGCTTTTCTCATCAGTTCATTTTTTTACATAGCTCCATCTCACATCACTATCATCCTTAATCCAGTTGGAAGTTCAGTTTGTGCGTTCTCATGTTACCAACACTATCATGGTTTCACAGGATGGACTTTCACCTTTCTTCTGGCTTGAACTCAGTGGAGTGTTAGTACGTACAAATGCTTGACGTGTGTTTTTCTTTGTCTGATCAATCAGACATTGTAATAAGCTCTGTGACTCGATGAGCTAATTATCTTTGGTAACATCAGTGACACACAGTTGTCAGTGAGTCATTTATGCATCTGTTCCCTAAGCCACTGGGTTACTGGGTTGTAAATTGGGGAGGAGTGTGTCATGTGACTGACAGATGAATCGAAAGCAATAATGATTCGGCCATTGTGTCGATGACACGAACAGTTGACCTGCATTGTTGCTTCACCCAACTCATTCCCATGGAGACTTCCAAAGCATATTGCTTCATACAGGCAGATACGGACTGTCTGTGGGTGAAAAATGGGCTACTCTGCACGGGGCACACAGGTGGCACACGCAAAATGTCAAGATCACAAACAACCCAGTGAACCCGTATGATGAAAATGTTCATACACATTTCTTTATGAGGAGTGATTTGGGTGACAGCTTTCAGGAAACATGTAAACAACACCCAAGGGTAAGTAAGGGTGAAATAGATGAGATTTAGGCCTGTCTTATAGGTTTTTCTTTTTATTTAACCCTCAAACCCTGTGCACTACTCAAGGTGTCAGGACTCATCCAGTCATGCCCTCCTCCGACCACCAGAGTCAGCTCTCACCAAAGTACTAGCTGTTCCCATCACGTCATAACTCAGACTGTTTATATTCATCTCTCTCAAATCGTTTCTCTCGTACATTCAGTCTAAACATTTGTTTCTCTATTGCCTGGCCATGTTTTGACCATTTGCCTGTTTTTATTGCCTTCCGCCTCGTCCCTGCGTTTAACCCTGCTTGTTCCTGATCTCGAAGGTCTTTGTTCTACTCTGTGCTACTACGTTATTAAAACATTTGCACAAGTATCCACACGCCTCTGCCTCGTCCTTACACGATGCGCCTGTTAGTACTGCTCAATGAAAAGGCTCTTGCTTCTTGTGAGTGTTAGATATGAGGAAATTAGGTAATTAGTGTAGTTTATGTGGGAATTCCATGGCCGTCTTATGGGGACTTACTTAAGTAAAGAGCCAATGTGCACACCTCATTAATGACTAGAGTGCTGCATGAAGAGCACTACAATATCACCAAACATCATAAGTGTGTAACTTAGACTACAAGTTGTACTAATAAGTCTACATACCCTGGAAGAAATGATGATTTCTTGGTCATTTTACATAGACTATGAATGATAACACAAAACTTTTTTCCAGTCATAGTTAGTGGTTGGGTGAACCCATTTATTGTCAAAAAAAAAAGAAAAAAAAAATGAAATCATAATTACAAAAAAATGTCCAAAATGACCCTGTTCAAAACAAGCTGATACAAAATGGTTACAATGACAGCTAAAGTCAAACATCCTCACCTGTGACTTGTTTACCTGTAATTAATGAGTATGCACAAAAGGTCTTTGATTTTCTAGGCTCCTAACAGACCCTTGAATCTGTAACCCCTGGGTGGGGTGCGGCTGCTGTGTGTGGCAGCTCCAAATATCTTCAAATAGAGTTACTCTAGGTTGAGGATCAATGAGAAGATTGGTTATTGTTCAAGACATTCTCATTCTCAAATTATCACATATTGACGTTTGGTTAAGGAGCCCTCTGCGTCATTTCCGTAATTTTTTGACGTGTTGGCTGTTCCCAATAAATCACGGGTCCCAACCTCCAGGGCGTAAACCGGAACTGGTCCAGTACCAGGACATGGAGCATACCAGTACGCCGACTCAGTACCGCTTTGTGGCCAGGCCTATACCGGCCAATACCACGTCTGGTACTGGGTTAGGGTCAGAAGCGAAAGTAGATTTTTTGTTATGCTGGTACTGTGTATATTAAATATATCTTATCTTAGTTATCTCAACTTTTATTTTTTTCCACAACCACTGGATTGTATGTTAAGTCTGTTTTTAATCAGTCTATACACTTTACCAGTGGATATAGCAGGCTAATGCAAGAATGATTCATCATAACTCCGAGGTATGCACTGGTACAACAGCTCAAAGTTATGTTTTTGTCAAACCTATGTTCAAATACTGTTCTAACAACTACATTGTCAGTGTTTTTTTTTTATTTATTTTATTTTACCTCTTTCAGGTCTTTTTATTTCTCACTGGGTGCTCTGAGCACATAGAAGACACAAACTTCAAAGATCAAAACAATGACAGGATGATCACTCCTAACAAGTCCTAAAGACCAACATTATTAAATATTGACTGCCACAATGGAGAAACTGAAAACTACACTTTGTATAAAGTGAGTGTTAATAAAAAACAATCAAGTAAACTCATGTTTATTGCACATCCTTCATTTAGTGCTGAACTGACATTTGTGGATCCTGAGTCATGGGTAAAGCTGAAGAGGTGTAAAAAAAATCTACGGGGAAAGGTAACTGATCTGTAAAAAACAGGAAAGGGATATAAGAAGATATCCAAGGAACTGAGAATGGCAGTCAGCAGTGTTGAAACTTTGCTCAATGAGTGGAGGTTTGGCTGTTTTCCAGGACTCTGAAAAAACGGTGGTGTGGATGTTTCAAGATGTACAACAAGGAGGGACCTGTCTCAGGGACAAATCATCAGCTAAAGCTTAGAGTTTGGACTAAACAAAGTCAAGTTTCAGTTTAATGCAGATGAAATCTGGAACATTCTTTCTATGACGAAGACCAATTTCTCCATTCACAATGTTCAAGTCCAGAAAGCTGAAAGTCCATCATTTGAA
Source organism: Oryzias melastigma (assembly GCF_002922805.2). Classification (NCBI taxonomy): domain Eukaryota; kingdom Metazoa; phylum Chordata; class Actinopteri; order Beloniformes; family Adrianichthyidae; genus Oryzias; species Oryzias melastigma. The sequence goes on along the minus strand of NC_050518.1, from coordinate 24,006,701 downwards.
CTCGTATTTTCAGTTTTAATTGGATTAGAATTAGAATTATATTAGAACAAACATTTTACAGTTTTAATTACATTTTTTCTCTACTTTTGTTTTCTCTGTCAAATGAACCTGTCAACACACTTGTTTATCAAAGAGTCTGTTCTCATTGGTCCTGGTTTACCTCTCATCAGGGATGGTGTGTGTGCTTGTTTTGGTATGACTGCTTTCTTTATTCTTTTCTTTAAAAATGCAGGTGTGTTGGAGATTCTGTAATAATTTAGAACTTTGGTCCTCAATGACCTCGGCAGGTTTTAATGGTCCTCTGCTCCAGCACACCTGATTCAGTTCAACAGCTCTGCACAGGCCTGACAGTGAGTCACCGTCATTTGAATCAGGCGGAGCAGGAAACACCTAAACAGGGATCAAGAGAGAGAAGCCTTTGAAGCTTCTAGAAAAATATATAGATGAAACAAAAGCTTGACTTCATGTGTTATGAGCTTATGTTATTAATAAAAATAATCATTCTTGTGTAGTCTGATAATGATGATGCTTAGAAATTTGATAAAAAAGCAGATTAAGTAGATTTGTGAAGATCGTAACACATGGCTTCTTGGAGCTCACTTTTTTTTTCTTCTCGTCACTGTGTAAAAAAAACCTGCGGTTCAAATACCTGCCATAGTGGCTTAGTGTTGACCAAATCATCCTTTGGGACTGAATAGTGTGAAATCTTTCCAGGGTGTACCTCACTGTATATGGGATAGGCTCCAGCAACCGTTTGACTCTGCTGGGGTAGAAGATGGATGGATGGATGGAAGATTACAAATCTACGCTTGTGAGGGAGCTCTTTATTATTTTAATTAAGCTCACCTGAACTCATTCATAGACTCATTAAAAGAAAAACATCAACGTATTGTCAACTTTATGCTTCTATCTAGTTTAACGAGAAAATATACAACCTAACTCAAGTTTTAGATGGAAAGGGAGGACACACACACAGTTATATGTTCAAGATTGGACTTTTTGAGATTTGAATTGCACAACAATCGACACACCTGTATAAGCAATTTTCTTTTAGTTTTTTAATTATATTCAATAAACAACTCAAACTTATTCTTTCTTTTGTTTTCAAAGATACAGTTGCTTTGAACTGGCAGTTGAAAGGAGGATAAATTTTTAAAGATTTGATTCCATGCAATGAGACTCAGAGTACACATGACAGTATTACAGTGTTTTAAGCAGAGCTGAACTTTAGCTTTCAACCAATTTTCTATTTTAATTGCTTCTCTTTATCACATAAAACGATATTGAGGCTCAAAAATGAAATGTAAAGTTAGACAATTTTCAAATCCTATATCTAGTTCAAAACCCTGTAATATCATTGTCCCATCTG